>NW_008360331.1:9303197-9354042 GCF_000622305.1 Nannospalax galili | reverse complement strand
TTTTTGCTTTTTGAGACAGGGTCTCACTGTAGCCCCAGCTGTCCTGGAACTCACTACATAGACCGGGCTGACCTTGAACTCACAGAGATCCACCTGCCTCTGTCTCCTGAGTGCTGGGATTAAAGGCGTGCGCCACCATGCCCAGCTACATATGTAATTTTTTATGCTCAGGTGTGCTCCTTCCATATCTAATCTGTACAAGGATTTTAACCTGTAAAGTTGTTGCATTTCATTATATGCCTTTCCTTTATCTATTAATCATGTGATTAATAGTCTTCCTTCTATTGATATGATACATGATGTTTAGTTTGCATGTATTAAACCATCCTTTGAACCCTGGATTGAAACCTACTTGATCCTAAAGGATCATATTTTAGTTATGCTACTGTATTCTATTGACTAGAATTTTGCTGAGATACTTTGTGTCTATTTGATCATAGATATCTGTCTACAGTTTTCTGTGTCTTTGGTTTTGTTCAAAGGTAATGTTGCTGTTATAGAATGAATTTGAAAGAGTACCCTCTCTTTAAACCTGTGGATTTGTTTGAAACAAATTGGTGTTAGTTCTTTAATGTTTAGTCTCTAGTCTTAGTTAAGCAGTGAGGGATATGTGCAGCACCAGCCTGAAGGGTTGGTTTGAGGCCCCAGAAGTGATTGATTCAGAAGGGCAGAGCCTCCCACACTTCACAGTCTGACCCGAACCTTTTTTCAGGCTGCTTCTTGCTGTGACTTGACCTGACTCAGTCTCCTCAGATGGCCCTACTTCCTCTTCGTACTGCCATTTCAATGAGTGGTGATCTATCAGCTCATCTGCCCCTTCCTTTAATTTCCTTAATTAAATTTCCTTTAATACTTGAAACAGATGCCTCAGTACCTGGCCCAAGGGGCATGTGCCCTGAGGCCTCTCTGAGCAAACACACCCCACCTGGAGGCCTGTTAGAGCACAAGCACAGTTCCCCACTCTTCACGCTCAACCCCGGGTGACTGAATGAACTGGGACTTTCTTTGATTTCTTAAATTTCTTGTCAGGCTGAGTATTTGTATTCACAGACCCCCATACTACCCAGCACTGACCCATGTACACATAAGCTAAGCAATTACTGCTTGTTGAAATGGAATGACTATTTTCTGCTAAGATGGGGAAGTGATGAAGCCCATTCCTGAAAGAACTCTCCCCTCAGAGTACTATGTTGAGCTTTCTTCAACTAAATATGACAGAGTGTATGATTCTTCTTGTTGGTAAATTCTGAAAGCAAAGGCAAGTTTGCAACAGGCCTGGCTATCAGCAAGGTCTCCTACACTCAACTCATTCCCCTTTTCATGTTGAGTAAGGAGCCATCACCTTTTTTGTGGATGTTACCATCCTGAGATCCAACCTGACTACTCCGCCTATGTTTTTCTGTGTAGATTAAACAAGCTCTGTGTGACCAAATCTCTTCTCTTTCTTATCAGATGACAGGCAGTAAGTGGCCTTGAAGGTAGTAGGGTAAATACACTTATGTTTAAAGTTCAGCTGCCATTACTTTTTCCCTTACTTCCAGGTGAAAGCAGAAACTGCTCTCACAGGATGCTTATTACGATAATCGTTTATGATATCGGTACCATCTGCCTTTGATGTTATGATTTCCTTAGTTAAACATATGATTTTTCAGCATTAACCAAACATCTGCTCTGGGTGAACTCACACATTCTAGGTCTTGTACATGCTGTACGTGAGCTCTATCCTATTGCACGGCATCCCCAGCCCAAACTTTTATTTTGAGGTGGGTGAAGATTCTCACCTATGGTCTAGGATGGCCTTCGACCCCTTATATTTACATCATATTTATGAAGAAATTGGGATTTATTTTTAAATTTTGTAAGAGAGGGAACATGAAGCTTAGGCTGCTGGTAGATCCCATAGATTAGAGTGGTAAGAGTTTACTGAAGAACCCAATAACTAGAAGGGTGACTATGATTATAAAAGAGCATTCACTCATCTAATGTTCATGACAGCCCTAAGATATATGCAAATTAAGCATAAGGGAATGAAGTTTAACACAGATAATTGTATTTCCACTGAACTGTTTACTTGGGAATTTACTGTGATGGGTCTTTGCTTATAGTTAAACCAAATCGAAGTCTAAAAACATTAAAAGTGTTTTTTTTCCTTCTCTGAATTGTTTTTGCACTGATGACAACACCACTTTTATTCCCCATCCCTATCTGAAGAGACTTTATCATCACGTATCTTGGCATTCATTCCTACCAGTATTATTAGGTTTCCAGGCATTTTCCTTCTTGAACCTCCTCTCTGTGTGGTTAGGAACTTTTAAAAACTGTCTAGAAAAGGGGCCATAGGAGAACAAGTGATGGATCTGGAAAAAACACGGTATGGCACTATGTGTAGCCTTGGTGGACAACATGTTCTCCCACAGCTGGAACATCCAGGGATGTGTGACTTTATAGATAACTGCTGCCAAGTACCCTTGGCTGGTAGGGGAAGCCAGCATATTTCTGACAAGACAGCTCATTCTTAGGAGATATGACATTGGAACTGGAACCCAGCCACCTGCCACCTTGCCCTGTGATGGAAGGGCAGACTTACAAGAAAGCAGCCACAAATGAAGCAGTTTCTCTGTTTGTTATGGCTTGTCAGTAACACTATACTGGACCATTTCTCACAGGTGGTGAAGAGGAGGTAGGTCTCATGAGTCCCCAGAGTCCACTGTTCATCAGCACAGACCCTCATGTTACTCTAGCATCAGTACCAGATCCTTACTCCCTCCATCTCAAATCCAACCTGTATTCCAATGCTAACCACAATGGTGGGACTCAGTGATCCAGAAGTACAGACAGCAAAGTGCACCTCTAATCCCCAAAGTCATCTCCACCCTGGCCACTTCTCCCTTCTTTAGTTACATATGCTTGTCTGTCGCACGTGGGTAAATGCCTCACTCGTGACTGCAGAGCTGGCCTCTGAGCTGGCTGCCAAGTTGCAAAAGCAATCTTTCCTCTGTGTTGGCACCAGAAAGAAGTCCTTAAATTGTGATCACACTTTGCAGAGCTGCCCTTTCTGTGTGAGGAGCTGGCAGCCCTGGTGGGGGAGAATGCTGAGCGTCTCTCTTTTCTTTGTGGCTACATCTGATCCACCTTTTTCAGCGCACAGCAAATGTTCATGCTGAACAGAAAGCATGCATCAAAGGGCTAGACTCCTCGCCCCCCTCCAAAATTCCACAGCCTTTGTTGTCACTGGAGCTGGGTGGTTATTGAACTTTGCAGACCTGCTGGGCTTGGAAAGTGAAAACACCCTCTGGAGCCAGCAGGGGTGGTACTGTGTGCCTGGGAGATAGGGCTGCACATCCAAAGGCCTGGCGGTTGCCATGACACCCTGACACCGAGATCATTCCTTATGAATGTCACTGGGGTCTGTGACTAAAGTTGTTTATGAGTCAAAAGTCTCATGAAACTACAGGAGGAGATGATGACCGCACCTCACAGGCTGTGGGAAAGAAGATTGGAGCTTCGTAGAGCTCACATGCTCCCCCCACCCCCTTTGCTAAAGAAGATCATCTTTAAATAGGACGTGTGGAGCAAGACAGGCTGAACAGACTGACATTTCAGTCATCACTATGTACAAGGCAGCAATAAAGTAGTATTTTAAATCATACACTGGCCGGCTGTAGTTTTGCTGGGCTTTGTGGCTCAGCCAGCAGCATGGAGCTGAGCTCCAAGAGCCAGGAGGAGCAGCTTTCTGACCATTTGCCTCATTCTTCCTCCTTTGTTCCTCCAGCATGAAGGGTTACGTTTTTCAAACCATAGCCTCTGCATCCAAGGGAACAGTTAAGGTCATGGGTACCTCCTCTTCCCTCATAGAGAGATTTTAAATAACAGACACCATTGTTAGTGCTGTAATATGAATGTATAAATTGCCCAACAGAGGGTGTGAAAATCATAGCAAAGAAAGGCAAAAGTAAGCACTATGGGAGGGGTGTGGATTTTCTTCTGTTCCTGGACTATCTCCCCCTCCCTTGGATAAAGGACCTCTCCTTTGATAATTGGAGAATCAATCAAGAGAAAGAAAAGAGACTGAGAATTTTTCCTTTCAACATGGGGAAAAGTGGGGGTACAGGCACCCCCAACTCAGTAGCCCATGACTAAGACAAAGTTACAGAGGTCACTGGGAAAGGTGGGGAAGAGGAAGGATGCAGTATCATCCTCGGGGAAAAGTGGCACGTGCATGCTGCTAAAGCCTTGCATTTGAAGTTCAGATCCCATTTTTATATGACTTTAAAATAGGGTCTCCCTATGTAGCCCTGGCTAGCCTGCAACTCACCATGTAGGCTAAGCTGGCTCTGAATTTGTAGCAAGCCTCCTGCACGCTGGAGATTGCAGAATGCAAACAATGTCCTGCTCCCAGATCTCTCTTTAATTTAATTTAATTTTAAAGACAGGGTCTCCCTGTAGCCCTGTCTGGCCTGGTGCTCACTATGTGGACCAGGCTGGCCTCTGTCTCTGAAGTGCTGGGATTAAAGACATGCACCACTACACTTAGCTCAGATCTCTTTTATTTTTAGGGTCTTTTTGAGAAAGGGTCTCCCTGTAGCCCCAGCTGTCCTGGAACTCACTATGTAGAGCAGGCTGGCCTTGAACTCACAGAGAGCTGACTGCCTCTGCCTCCCCAGTGCTGGGATAAAGGCATGCGCCACCATGCCCGGCTAGATCTCTTTTTTAATAAATCAGATTATAATTCTAAATAAGTGGCACAAGAAAACTTGTTTTTGAAAAACAATTCTGTATTAAATTTTTTAAAGTATGTACTTCTCCCGTATTAATTAAATACATGGGAACATAGAGCTATCTTGGGAGGACATCCATGTGGCTTACACTGACAGAAGTTGTTGCCTGCCCCCAGGGTCATTCTCACCTCTGACACGGTGCAGTTGAGCTGGAAGATCTGCCCTTCCCCTTCCACCTGCCGCACACAGAGTTTGCAAACCAGCTCCACTGTGCTGAGGCTGAGTCTTTCCAGAGTGAAGGTGCAGTGGAGGTTTCTTTGTGAGCCACTCCAGATATGGTAAAATGGAATTTCCTGAAGGACATAAAGGTGTTAACCACAAACAAGGGACTGATGTTGTAAGTACCTACCAGACACTGTTGCCTAACAGTGTTCATCTTATCTCATAACAGCCCTGTGTGACGTAGACCTGACCTTTCTTCACATAAGAAAACAAAAGCCCAGAGAGGTTGACTAATACCCAACGTCACAGAGTGTGTAAGTGGAACAGCTGCGGCTGGAACCCAGGGACTGTCTGCCTCTAAGGATCCACACACTTAACCAGTCCACCTGTCTCTCATTTAAAAAAAAATAAAAAAACAACAAAAAATTCATTGTAAATTATTTTTTTATAAAGCTTAGAAAGTTCCCAAATAAATCCTACACACACCATCATTGCTCATTAAAAGGAATCCCTGGTGTGACATTCTGGAGAAGAGCAAAGCAAGCCACAGGGTGATGCACTGACTCCTTATCCTTTCATGCCTCTCCCCTCCCTCCACCCAGGGCATGGGCAGCGAAATCTTGCTGCACTTGGAGATCAGTTGCCACAAAAAAATCCTTGGCCTAAAAAGCACCAAGCCGCTAGTAGATACTTGTTTTGTAACAGAGCCTTTCCTAGACTCTTGATGGGAGGGTACAGTGGTTAAAGACTGAGGTTCTGGTAGTAAGTGACCGTACCCTCCTCATGACTACTTAATAACTTAAGGTAAGATACTCAGCCTTGCCATTCAGCTCATCATTTGCAAAAAAGTAATGCAGAATAACATGTAATCCAAGTACCTGCCAGGCTCAGTGGGTGTCTGGTGGGAGGGAGAAGATTTAGATGGGGTAGTAGCCTGAACTGACATCATATCATCATTCTTATTTATTTTTATTTTATGCATATTGCCTGCATATATGTAATGTCTCCTACTGTGTCTTGCAATGCCTGTAGAGGTCAGAAGAGAGCTTTGGATTCCCTGGAACTGGAGTTACAGATGGTTTGTGGCCACTTTGTGGGTGGTGGGAACCTAACTCATCCTCTGCAAGAGCAGACAGTGCTCTTAACTGCTGAGCCATTGACAGCCATCTCTCCAGCCTCTATCACAGTTTTTTAAATAGCACTTCCCTATGCAGCAGAGGGCCAGAAACACAAAAGGTCACAAATGGTCAAAATGTAGAGAATATGAGTATACAGAGTGTGGGTCCTTGGAAAGGACAGGACTCCTATATTAAAATCTACCCACCCAGGGCACAGGGACAATTGTGTAAGAGCCAGGGAGGTGGTGCATGACCATTCGGAAGTGAGTCCTACAGTTTCCTGGGACTTTGTTCATATGAACTTACAGCAATGATGTCAGCATGCACAAGACCCATGCAAACTTAAGCAAACAAAAACCCAGAACAGAACTGAGGAAATGAACAGCAGGCCCCAATCTTAGTCGAAGAATTATTGGCAGCTGATTACTGCTGGGGGAGGAAAAGCTGATCATCTTAAAGGGAGGGACTCTAGATAGGTTGACAAGACCTCAGTGGATGAACTTGCACTGACGGACATCTGGGGTCACTAACTTGACATGATAGGCCTTAACACAAATGACAGAATATATGAATTCCAGTGGGGGAGGCTATGGGAGGAGGCCAGTGGCGAAGGGGATATAAAGATGATGATGTTCTGTATGAAATACACAAAAATTCAATAAAAATTTAAAAATAAATAAATAGCATTTCCCATTAGGATACAAAGGAAATTGTTTACAAAAGGGAAGATCTGTTTCACAGTGATAATAATAGAGGCAGCAGAAAGCAAGCAAAGAAAGAGAGACCATGAGAGAATCAAAAGCAGGGTTCAATGCTGACCTAGGAAGGGCGACTCTCAACAATGCTCATGACTGCTAATAAACAGGAAGGTTTGCATACTTAGGTGTAGGTCTCTCACATGAAAGGTAGCGTGCAGCTGAAAAGCCTTCCTTTCTGTCTGTCTGGAATGTTCCTTTGAAGAGGAGACAGCCTCCTGATCATCAGCAGAGCTGGGCTTTGTGTGGGCAGGAACTAGAGGTTTCTTTAGTGAGGTCTCATCTCCTGGGCAAGATGAGGTTGGTCCATCAGAACCCTTAGTCTACTGAGTACAGGAGTACTGATAGATGGGGGAGGTGATACCGCCAGGTGACCTGCCCATCTCTATATGTGAATATAAAGAGCCTAGGGACAGAACATTAATGCCTTGTAGTCAATAGATTCCTCATAAAGTTTTACTTTTGTGTGTCATTTTGGTTTCTGAATTCTGGTTCCTCCCAAGTTTCTGATGTTAGGGTGCTGTGCTAGCAGGACACTAGGGAGCCCAGTGCATGTCAGATAGAGTAACAACATCCTGTTTTCTCCTCTGAATGCATTTGAGGCTGTTCCTGTTAATTCAATGAACATTTACATTGAAAATTAACTGAGTGAAAGAAATAAAAATATCTTATTTAATGAAAATAATATGATAATACAGTTCATTTTAAAGAGAATATTTTTAAAAGCAATCTTTTAAGTATGCCTATTGGGAATCTTCCAAAAAAACCCTGACCCAAACTCTTTTGGAGAAGTAAGTATTGGCATGGGAACAAGTCCAAGGAAGGAGATTTCTTATAGCTGCAAAATCTTAATCTTTCTTGAACCTGTTTCTAAGCAGTTGGTGCTACTCAGTAGCCTCACCTGATACTTCGCCAGCAATTTACTCTTCCAGAGGGAATGGGCAATGTCATGAATCGAGAGGCGCAGGTTGTGGATGCTGCCTTTGAAATGAAGAGCCTTGGGTTCTTCCAGGAGCTGGCCTCCCATCTGCCGCTCAAGTTGTAGAACTTCCTACAAGGACACATCAAAAACCAAGGCACGTTATTGATGCATCTACCCGATTTCTGACAGCCTCCACATCCAGTAATAAGTTTCTTCCCTGACTCTTGAACTTGGGTAATGCCATGACCCCCACAGTCTGTGGGTCTGAGACCCCCAATCATCTTGCATGGGCCTAGGCTCACCTGACAAGCTACCTGTGCAATTCATAGCACATTGCTGGGGAGTAAACTCAGTAGCTTGTCTTGCAGCTGGTAAGTACAGAAGACTGATACCCAGAACTGGGGGGACGTCAATAAAATGAAAGAGATGGTAGAAATATAGGTAAACCAATAATAAAATATATCATCAATGAATATTGAAGAAAGGGAACAGATAATTAGAAGATAGGTTCATATGTTAGAGCTGACAAAACCAACCAACCAATCAATCATTTTTTGAATGTTTTAGACATTTGGTCCAATCTCTGTGGTTTGATTATACATAGGAATGGAATGACAAAAAAATAATGCAATAACCAATTCACAGTTACTAAAAGATTCTAGATTTTTAAAATTTTTGGTCTTTTGGAGAAACAATCTCCCTGTAGCCCCAACTGGCCTGGAACTCACTATGTAGACTAGGCTGGCCTTGAACTCACAGAGATCTGCCTGCCTCTGCCTCCTGAGTGCTGGGATTAAAGGCATGTGCCACCATGGCCAGAATAATATTAAATTGAGAGAGAGAGAGAGAGAGAGAGAGAGAGAGAGAGAGAGAGAGAGAGTAGATCAGAAGACAACCTTGGGTGATACTCCTCAGGTTCTGTCCAACTTTGTTTTCCTTGAGTCAGAGTCTCTCATGGAGCTGGAATGTTCCAAATAGAGTAGACTGGCTGACCAAGAAGCCACAGAGATCAACCCAAATCTGCCTTTCCATTATTGGGATTATAAGCATGTAGTACATGCCCATCTTTTCTTTTACTTAAGTTCTTGGGGTGTAAGGCCATCTGAGCTATTTCCTCAGCCTAGAATATGTTCTTATACTATTCATATTAGTACTGAGAAATCTTCAAAATTAGAGTTTTAAACAACAAATATGAAAAGTTACTCAGATTAAACTTAAAACAATTTGCCTCACTTCTCAAGAATTGTAGCTGATGAAAACTTGCTCCATCATTTACTTACAGTATAAAGATATAACAGGAAGACAAAGTCTATATTCACTTCCATTTCTCAAGCTGGTTAATGGGAGTTAATGAAGCATTTCCAACTACAGCTGCAATTATCCAAACAGCAGCACACTCTAAGTTATCAACACACAAAATAAACCATCCCCCTGTGCTTTGTTCCTCTCAGGCTACAAAAGTTTTAATGACAAAAATGCATGTGATTTATGACCTTTTGGGAAAAATGGGAATCCAGGATAATAATGGCATTTATAAAAATAAAGCAAAATATAATTTTCTTCAGTGATATTTCAATAAATAAGAGGGAATTTAAGAACACAAGTGTTCATTCAGAATGCCATCTGCATGTACTGGGGAACAACAAAAGAGCCAAGTACAGAGGGACCACAATGGGAAAGTTCCAGCACTGGACCCAAATTGCTAAATACCAAGAAAGCATCTGCTTTACATTTGGTGAATGAATGCCCACTCATACCCTCAGCACCCAGTCACCACTTAGCTCCCACCATCATGGATTGCAGTCAAACAGTTCCTTAAAATGTTCAGTTCCCAGCTACCATCATCATTGTATCAGGCCACTATTGTGAGCAACAGAAACTGCTGGGAAGTCCTATGAGGTATAAATACCCGAATAATGGGAGACACGGTTTCAGATGGGGAATCCTCTAATTAGTAGCTAATGGAACACAGGAGGTAAGAGCTTCCCTGACATGGAGAAGTGTGCAGTCCAGCTGTCTGATAGTATTGACCCGCTCTCGTCCATGGCTGGGGATGAGTAGCTATGACTTGTGACAGGAGATGTGCAGTCAGACAGGAACCCTGACACACATGCTGTGTCACTATACCCTGATGCTGCTGTGCTTGCTTCAGCAGGCCCCCAGGGTCCCCAGTAGAACTTACAGATACAGCCAGTTCACAATCACACACAGCCCTCTGAGAATATCTTCCCTGGCCATGTACACCCCACTCCCTGACAAGAATTCTCTGGCCCTGTGGAAGGCTAAGAAAACTGAGGGTTAATTGCAGTTGCTTCTGCTTCAGCAGGAACACATAATGAGCTTACGTTGATCATGTTTGGTGCCTAGTTAGCATAATAGAGAAGGCTGACGTTCCCAGTGAACCTGGCACCTGACAAATTCTAAAGCTAAAATGATGTTTGTTTATAAGCCATTAGAAGAAAAGAAACATAATTAGAAATCTTTGAGATTACAGTCATGCCAATCAATCAGTTCTAGCTTCTTTCCAGTATGCCCTAATTACCTCATCAAGACATCTAAAGAGCAATCGATAGCAATTATCTGATTACTATAGATCTTCATTACATCCAAATTATCTCCCTGGGATGTCTAAAAGAAGATGCATTGTACTCGGGGAGGTAATTGTATCCAAAAACGTAGAATGTACACCTCATCCCTACAATCACTATAGAATACCAGAGGATAGCACCTTATCATTATCAGTTTTCTTGGCAGGATGGACCAACCACCTAACAAAATATTAGCTGCCTATTAGCCATGACCTTGAAGTCAAGACATCTAATGTGACATTTTAAATGCAATGTCTGGGTAGGAGTCAGTCTAAGAATTAAGGCTGGACATTTGCCTTCTTTAGCCGTAACTTCGGAAGTCATACTAGAGTTCTCCCTAACGAGGAGTGTCTGGAAAAATCTGGAAAGCCCTTTTCGGAGAGAAAGAACCAAGCACAGCACATTAACAGTAGTGGGGCCAGAAAGTAAACACTCTTCATCTGGTTTGCTCACTGTCTCTCCATTTACCAGGAGGTCCACAGAGCTGCTGCTCAGAATGGGAGAAACCTGACTTTCTTCTCAACTGGACATAAACCCTGGGGAAAGATAAGTGAACCATCAGAATGCCTCCATGCTAAGACAGAAGGCCATGGTTTCCCTCTTGTGTGTTTCTTGTGTATTACTACCAGTCAAAAAATTAGCTTGCATATTGTACCAGTCCAAAACTGATTATGCACTTTTTGATGATTTCCTTATAAGTTATAACCATATTACTACATCCATATATAAATATGTCACATTATAAAAAATAAAGTCACGTGCTAAGATAACTGCAGAAGTATTCTCTTTTGTTGGCCCAATGAGTCAGTGGGCCTGGGGTATATGAACTCAGTATATGAACAGCAAGCTGCTGTCTTCACACCAGAATCTGAGGGAGAAATCAGGCCAGGAGTGAATGATTCAGTAGGAAAAACTGAATATAGTCAACTTAAATTTAACATACTTTTTTTTTTCCTGAGGTTCAACTTTTAAAAAATTCATAAAATACCAGAGAAGACAAGAACCAAAGCCCTAAAGATATTCCAACATATGTGAAAGATATTTCAGTTAATAAAGGAAAGAACTCCTTGGAAACAAAAATCATGTAAATCCACATATGAGTCTAAGATGACTTGTCACACTCAGCAGATGCTATTTGTAAGTTTTCAGTGGGTCAGCTCATACAACAGGCTAAGCAGGCTTGTGTTCCATAGTGTTAGTGTTCACCGTTCTAAGCTGAGCTATGTATGACCATTTTCACTTTAAAATATGCTGTAACTTTTACTTCAGAAACTTCTATTATCTGGACTCCTGCATGAAATCATCTTGGTTAATGTTTATAAGAAGCAGTTACACAAGGACAAAAAATTTATAATGGAGTATACCTCCATGGAACATGACTTTACAGTTCAATGTTTTAATCTCCTGGCTTCCTGGGAAGAGCCACTCGACATCAATGAGATGTGTAGCTCATATCAGGAAATACAAAGGTGAGTAAACTGTCATCCCTCCCCCAGCTTCTGGTCTGCATGGTGTAGAGGCCACCATGCAGATCTGTAGCCAGGCTGCAGTGAACTTTACTTTAAAATCATGCCATGCCAAATTATTTCTGGATCACAATGCTTAGGATATCTCACATACTTTAATGGAGAAAAAGAACCAAATATATTTAAGGTCAAAAGATTTAGGAAGGGTAAAGAAAAATATCATGACCTTGGAAAGAAATATCAACATAAAAATCTGGATCATCTAGGCTGTTTGTACTCAGACATATAAAGGTCACCTTCCTTTGCATAGGTTGTCATTCCTAGTGGGGGAAGGCTCAACTCCAAGGCCCTAGCCCTAGATAAACCTTCCTATGGTCTCTGCCTCTTGCTTTCCCTTAAAAAATACTGAAGAGTGACTCAAGGGTGACTAACAGAGAGTCTCTGGCCCATCCTTCCAAGGCAACACACAGGCCCACACACACATAAACCCTAGTGTAGTATCAGCCTGGATTCAGAGCAGTTCCCTGATGCAGTGTCTACTTTGAGCACAAGCCTGAGTGAGGGCTGAATTGATTCCAGAAGCCTGTGAGGGATTGCTCCAAAGGCAGCAACAAGGGATTCCACTGTAGAACAAGCAGCTTGCACAATAACCAGTTACATCAAGGCATTTTCCATGCCGAGCCATTAGCTTGGGCCACTTAAGAGGCACAATAAATCCAAGCTCTTTTAAAGGCCTCTGAATAAATGGAGCGGCTCTGGCCTGTGCCCAGACCTCTCCTAGGTTCCTAGACAGCAGGATCTGTTTGCATTGGGCCGGGCAGAGGAAGACAGGTTTGGGTACACCTGGCAGCCCATGACTCCTATGTTCTTTCTCTATCCCCAGAATTTACAACTATTCATGACTGTCAAGCCATGTGAGGTCTGTCTCCCCTGTTCTTCCTGCTATCTATTCTCCTTTTGGTCACTCTAAACATGGACAAACCTCTCTCAAGGGACAGTCTCACAACTCTGGCTTCTTGGCAGATCCCAGATAACAGAGTAGCAGATGTACAGATAGACACTCAAGAAATTTCTTTAAGAACAGAGGCCAGGCCAAAGTGTAAGCAAGGAGAGGTGCAAGCCCTGTATTTCTCAAGCCCTCTGCCGGTGCTTGCCCTCAGCCCACCTGCATCTCTGTTGGATTTCTCTCTCCAGCCCCACATAAGCCCCTGTTTCTTCTCCTCCTCCACTCACCCATTGTGCCTCTGCACAAGAAATTGCCTGCTCTCACACCACTGCTCCACAGCATACCGCCTTTGTCCTTGGAGGCATCTGTTTTAGTTTTCTGTTCCCAAGGGTAAGTTATCCTGTGGGTATACTTTAACTGCCGTTCCTTTTGTTCTACACCCACCCTAAATACTTTTCTATCATTGTTATTTTTCTTATTAGAAGCTCTATCAGTCAGAGAAAGGGTGAAACAAACCATTAAACTTCAGCCTCATGTAGCCCATTGATCATTGACGAGAAGGCAGGAAGGAAGTGAAACGACCACGTTGTTTTGATTTGTCTCATTTCACTCCTACTAGTATTGTTTTTGGATAAAAAAAAAATCCATGGACACTATTTAATAGAAATATAAACATGAATTGGTCACATTTATGGCTCCCAGAGATCTGGGGATCCACACCAGGCTCATGAACAGGTAGGAGCTACTGTGGGGAAGTCAATGATCCCAGAAGTCAGGAAGGCAGTAGCAGCCAGCCTTACCTTTCAGATTTCTTAAGTTATATTTTTATTGAATATTTTTTTACGTTTCACATAAAACATCTTAATCGTCTTTATATCCCCCATCTGCACCCTGTGTAGTCCCCTAGCCCACTGGTTTTCATGTATTATGCCATATATATGTTAAGGCCTATTGAGTCAAGTTAGTGCACCCAAATGTCCCTCAGTACAAGTCCATCCTCTGGGGTCTAGTCAGTCTATCTACAGTCTCTCCTTTAAAAAATGTCAACTCTCTCACTTAGCCTTAATCAACTGCTAATAGTTCTTTGGCTAAGGTTGGGGCCTGCTGCCTATTTCCCCACTTCTATGCTGGGTTTTGTCCTCTTGGGTTTGCATGGGTCTTGTGCATGTTGACACCATTGCTGTAACTTCATATGAACAAAATCACAGGACCCTGTAAGACTGTGAAAAGATTGTAAGAGCCAGGGAGGAGGTGCATGGCCCACCAGCTCTTTTTACTTGTCCTGACTTGAGGAAGGGTCCCTGTGCTCTATCCATGGTGCTGACCCCAGTACTGAGTAACTGCTGCCTGCCCCAGATCCCACCTTAACAGCTCTCCAAGACAAGATATCATCGACCCAGCAGATGTTCAGCACACGACACATATTAAGTCTCAGACCAACCCTCAATGATTGTGCTGACTAGTTTGTAAAGGAATCACATCTGCTGTCAGATTTAGTACAACTTGCCCTGTTCCTATTCATTCTTTAATGCTGTGTAAAAGCCTGCCCTGGTCATTTGGGGATGAGAAGTTTCTCTCTTTGCTGCTGTAGGGGTTGTCACTGTCTCTGTCACAGCTGTGTGTCTGCACTCTACCAAAGCAGAGGCCAAAAAGAGCGGCCGTCCTTTTCTCCTGTTTCCTGCCAGTTTTTTAGCAGGCAGCTCTCAACCTGGTGCCTGCTGTGTCTGCACCTCTGGCCTTCAGGCCTTGGGCTGCTGAGCTGGGCAATGGGGAACAGGTGACTGCCAGCCGGCCTCTTCCATCTTCTCGGGTCAATGTCACTCTATGCTGCTACTTTCCTTTCCTGTGTTCACACTGGGGTGCTCTGCCCTCCCCCTGCGTCTGTCTGCCTCCCTTCGTCCCTAATAATACCAAGGCTGGACGCCAGTGACCATGTACAAACAACCCCCACCAAGTCCCTTCATTTGCAGGGCTCTGCCTGCTGTTCCCACAGCTGCTGCTGCCACAGATGCTTGGGTTGAGCTGCCACTCTCAGCCTGCCAGGTCAAAGAAGTTTGTGATGCTTTCAAAGTGAAGTGCCAAGGAGCCTTACTCAGGAGAACGGCCATGACACTTGTCTCCCTTGGGCATACATCTAAGGAAAACATGAGCTCTCCCATAATATTGTGGAACAGGACTTTTTAGATTGCTCTAGGACTTATGAGGTCATCTTGCATCTCTTCTCACTCTTTTGAGTGTTATTATTGAAATTTTGTATGCATTTTTCATAAGCAATTACCACAAACACATGACAACACAAACCTACTGTCTTAAAGTTCTATAGGTCAACAGCCAAAACCCAGGCCTTGTTTCTGCAGTCAAGGTACAGAGGCTAGCCTTCCTTATGGAGGCTGAGGGTGAGGCATCAGCTATTTTTCTTTTCCCATCTTCCTGAAGCTTCTCACTTTCCATTCCTTACAGTTCCCTTCCTCTGTCTTCAAATTCAGCAGAGAAGGATCTGTCTCATCTTCCTTTCATGGTTATAAGTCTTCTGACTACAGCTGGGAAAAGTTCTCTGTTTTGGAGAACAGTTGTAATATACCTACCCAGTCAAGGGGAATATAATTATACCTTCAAAGTCTCTCGATGTGGAAGATAGCATATTCACATGTTCTGAATATCAATGTGTAGGTATCTTGGGAAGCATTATTCTGCCTATCACAACTTTTCTCCCTGTCCATACCCCTAAAATGTAAATTCAACATAGTAGGTAATTCCTACATATAGGCTAGGGTTAAGGCCAAGCCTCATGAGAAGATGAAACTTATGTAAATTTTTAGAGGCCAAAAAAGATCCCTGTGGCAAAATCTGAACAACTAGACTGTCACCAAACTAGATACCTGCCCTGCAGTAAGAGCACAATTAAACGTAATATCTTGTTGAGCTATCATCTTCCAAAAGCCATGCAGGGATGACTAATGGGCTCTAGTCCCTATTTTGTGCTAGATTTAATAACTTTGTTCTTGAAACTTCAAGGGGTCCTGGAGGTAGAGAAAGTCATTAGGAACCTTTGGCACATTTTTCTCGGTTAACTAATATATGTATTGTATGTATGTATCACATGATTTTAGTTTCAGAAACCAGTATTCTGAAATTCCAATTCACAAGTTAGGCTAGAGTTGAGGCCATTTGCGTCTGGCCACAAGGAAGCAGAAGGACACTGATGGGGGAAGTGACAGGTGTCAAAGATGAAAATGAAACCACTCCCCCCCCCCTTTAACGAGCTGCCTAGCAAGCAAGGCCCAGGAGAATAGCACACCACTGGCAACTGGGCTTCATCCAACCCACTTATTTTTCTCTGCTTTTCAGAGTTTCTTTCACTCTTTTCTTTTTACATCTCTCTCCTACAGAGTTATTGTACTTTCTGGGAGCCTAAATTAAAGTTTGTAAAAAATGGATTAATCCAAGGGAGAGATTTTCCTGAGCCCAGGTACTCTATAGAGAAAACCAGATTGTGGTAAATGTACATTATTTGGTTTGGAACACAAATGCATCTGTCAAAAATGCAGCACAAACTGCATAGCACATGAAACTTTCAGCATTTATATAGTCCCTTTATTATGAAAGGAAAGTCTCAGATAGTGGGGTAGAAATGACTTATTTCTACATAGATGTATTTTTCTCTCTGGGTGTTTTTAAATGTATTCCAAATATAATCTCATTCTCTGTTAATTTCTGATCTATTTAACTAGGATTTAAGTCTTTGCAAATAATGAAAAGAAAAAAATATTTATTACTTTAATCATCCAAGGATGAAGAGAGAAAAAGAGACCCTTGAACCCTCATCGCCCTTCCACTTCACTGACCTTCTATTTGACTTGATTCAAACTATTTGCATAGTTCTTAGCATCTTTATCTCTGTGTGAATTCAACCTGAGCTTTGCTCCCACTGGTCCTTCAAGTGTGTGCACAGGAAGAAACCCTCCTGAAAAGTATATAAAAGACTCCTGTTGCCTCCCACTGGCCTTGACTTTTACCCCAGCAGTCACTGATGGCATTCTGATTCTACATCAGTACTTACAAATTGCTAACTGTGGCTTTTATGTTTCAGGTGACCACTTTTTTAGCTGCAGGGCTTAACAAAATTCAGAAAACTTGTTACAAAGCTGTCAAGCTTAAAGAGGTAGGCAGCAAGATGAAAGAATACATTGGGATTGCTTGAGACTGGCTGAGAGGATGGTTCCTTTCCTCTCCATCCATACATTTGATAGTATAAGAGGATTTAAAAATATGCTTTTAATACAGCCATATTTGATGAAAAGTGATCATTAAGAGTCTTGTTATATTCAGGCCACAATCTTTTTTCTATTAGCTCTCAAAGACTAGATAGCTATGTCCTGTCATATTGAGCACCCCCGACTCTCTAACTCTTACCTAGTCTCAGGTTTCTGTTTTTCCATAACTCCGAAAGCTTCCCCACACCCAACTGTAACTTTAAGAAAGTACCAAGTCCTGGGAAACCCAACTCTTGGTATCACTTGTTAAGCTGCAGTGTTCTTGGTAAGGGGTCAGATAAAGCACAAAAAAAGAATCAGCTCTTTCCTCTCATAGTCCACATTTAATAATAAGAGGTTGTAGTCAAATACATGGAGTGTAAATGATGGAGTTGGGGAAGCATTACTGAGAGGACAGGTCAGTTCTAGGCATGAAGCAGGCTGTGATGGGATCAGAAGCTTTGGGGAAATGGAACAACAGCTGTGTGAAATATGAGTCATGAAGAGATCAGTGAAAGGCTGATGGAGGAGGAGGGGAGGCACTGATGATATTTGCAATCTTGAGATTGTAATGGACCTACTTGGAAATGTATGATTTTTTTTCTCATACAAATATAGCAGCCTGAACTAAAAGTAGAGTCCTTGTTAATTTGGGGGCATTAGTAGCGATGGAAATTATTAAGACTGTTACAATTTAATATAAGAAGGTATTTGGGATGGGGGTGAGTTCTCTGTGGATATAGATAAAGACAGAGGAGGGTTTCTGGATCAAGAAACCAGGGAAGGCTGAGGGAGCTTCTCCTAAGGGCAAGTGGCAGTTTCACTGTGACAGAAGTGGAAACTCATATGCTTGTGCTCATTACACTCAGAAGCTTGCTCAGACTGGCAATATTGACTCAGGAGCAGTGGTTGCTGAGACTAAAACTTGGACACATCTACATGGGTAGATGAATAATATGGATGGATATGAGGCCATCAAATTATGTCTAGAAAGATAATTCTGGTGATGACACTGAGTGAATGATTGGAGTAAGACAGGTTGAGAGAAAGACCTCCAAGGCAGGTCCTGCTCGAGTAGGTAAGAGCAGTGGTCTGCACTTAAAGAACTGCAGTGGGTAATGAAGAACATAAGGAAGATCCAGCCCATGAAGTGGAGAGGTGACCCAGCATTGCAATGGAGTATGGGAATGAGAAGAGCTTTTCCTCTCGGCCTTGTGGTGAGTTAGAAGATGGAGCTTTACTGCTGGCCCTGGGAGGGATGAAAGGCCAACTAGACTGTCCAGTGATAGATGATGTGAGCAAGTAAGGGATTGGGGATAGTATGATTTGAGGATTCAGGAAATTTTGTCCTTAGTGGAATCAAAATCTCCCAAAAGATACGTGAACATGTTAGAATAACTGATTGCACAATACCCAGGAAGCATTAAGATATACTTCCGATGCCTAGCTTAGTTAAATCAGAGCCTTTTGAGAATGACCTTGGAGAAATTCTTTCCCAAAGCTCACCAACTCATTTCTACATGTACCATAGTAAAAAACTGTTGACTCAGGAAGGGCTTGAGACAGGAGTAGTCAAAGAGAGGAGGAGGCATTTGGGAGGTTGATATGAAGTAGGTAAAGACTGCAAGAAGAGCAAGGAGACAGGAGACTAGCAGTGAGCATCATCAGACAGGGTACCAAGAAGGCAGAATTTGGTACTGAAGGTCCTTTTTGAACTGATCAGCCCCCAGATTCCAATTTGAGTGTGAGTGAGATAGAGCAGACAGGACTGAACTAATTGTCTCTTCTGTGTGTTGGGCAGTTTACTTATTACTAAGATTTTGGTATTCCTGCATTATTAAAAGGCCAAGAGGTGCGAGGATGCCTCATCCATTATTCACACTTCTTTCAGGCTAAGTGCTGGATCCCCAGAGGCTGAGAATTTATAAATGTCTGTCTAGAAGAACACTGAGCACAATCAAAGTGCTCTTAGGCTGTGTTCACTACTGAAAGCAATCTACTGTTCTTCTCCATGTTGACCATTTCCATCCCAGTTTCTGTAATCAACATAGTCAAAAATGTTCTCATAAAATATTACATTTTGAAAACAGTTTTGTGTGTCTGTTGGGAAGACAGGTCAAGACTTCATGAATATGGGGCTGGAGAGATGGCTCAGTGGTTAAGAGCACTGAATGCTCTTGCAGAGGACCTGGGTTCAATTGCCAGTACACACATGGCAGCTAAAAACTGTCAACTCCAGTTCTAAGGGATCTGATGCCCTCTTCTAACCTCCATAGGCACTGCACATCATGGGTGCACTTACATACATGTAACACACTCATACACAGAAAACAAAAATAAGATATCTTAAAAAGAATTCCTGAATATAAATTATATGTATTCCACACTTCAGATGCTATGAATGTCTTCGACAGAATGTATCTTGCCATGGTTTTCTTTTCTCATGGAACCATTCAAAACATCCACTTTAATCAGACCCCATGGCTCTCCTACAAATACAGTTTTTCCTAAGAATTGAAGTTTAGCATGATTTGTATTCTGACAGTTCCTTAGAAAAGTTACATTGGCAAGGAATATAAAAGAAACAACCTGAAGCCTTACATCAAGCTGTGTTCCTGTCATTAAGTTCCACATCAGAAAATCCGACAAGCTCTATGATTAAGATCTGTGCAGTGATCAACTTAGTCTTTTCCTCTCCCGGGAGACCATGCTGGCCATGTCTACCATGAGGAATGCATGCTTGAAAACGAATGTTCCCTTCTCCACATGCCCCTTACCATCTCTTGAGTCTTAACCTGCAACCCTCAGTTTTCATGACCCAGAACCATTCTTTGGACAGAAAGTGCAGAAAGAAATATCCCGAGAGTCAGAAAGTTTTCTTCCCTTGGCTTCCTTGACTTTTTTCACTCTCATTTTTTCCCTCTGGCTGCTTGCTTTCCTTTGTCTGGTTGGTCTTCCAGCTCCTATGACATGGTAGCCTCTCCTTGGTTCCCGTCTGGCTCTTCAGTTCAAGACAGCTTGACAGGCCAACTGTAGCTAGCTGCCCATACACAGGCCCTGTTTTTGCTACTCTGTAGCTGTTGGACCCAGGGCCACTCAAACTTTCTTTACCTTGGATTGTACATCTGTCAAGTAGGGAAAATTACATCTTACGGGTTATTGTGAAGACTGGATGTTTTAAAACGTAGAATTTTGTCTGATATATAGAAGCACTTGATTATATTTATTATTTTATTTATCTCTGTTCTCATTGAATATTTTTCCTGATCACCTTGGATGACAAATATTAACATGATATGATTTCCAAATCTCTATCTTAGGATCTGCTCTCAGATCAGAAAGTCACATATGCTTGTTTAAAAATTATATACTATTTAGGGGCTGGACAGAGGGCCCAGCAGTTAAAAGTACTTGCTGTTCTTGCAGAGGACCTAGGTTCAGTTCCTAGCACCCATATCAGGTAGCTCACAGCTGTTTATTATTGCAGTTCCAGGGGATCTTTGAGCCTCCAGGGCACTGCACATGTGCTACATATACAAACACTCAGGCACACACACACACACACACACACACACACACACATGCATGCACACACACATAAAAATAAATCTTTTAAAAACATACTATTTAAAAACTATTGCCTTTAACTAATAATAATTATATACATTTTGGGCATATGATGATGTCAAAGAATGGAAAACTGCTTCATAACTTCAGTTGTATGTGGATGTTGAAGAAATTATCCTCATAGGAGCAGATAGTGGAAGAATGGATACAGGAAGTGAGGAAGGGTTAGAGGAGGGAGAGGAAGGGAGACTAGTCAACAGGGACAAAGCCATACTCATATTTCTAATGGTCCCTTGGGTATCTTCGAATGTCTGATTTATACCTGTAAACTCAGTAGTCCACAAGAAAAAAAAAACACTATTATAGATTGACTGCTTATGTCATCCAAAATTCATAGTTTATAATACTAAACTTCAGTATGGCAGTTTGAAAAGGTCAGATCTTTGGAAGGCGATTTGACCATGAAGGTAGGGTTCTCATGAATTAGATAAATGTCTTTGTAAAAGAAACTCCATGTGGCTCTCTAGCTATCGCTCTGTCCTGTGAGAATATTGAAAAGGGCTAGGTGTTTAAACTTGGAGGAGGTCATTACTAGAGCCCAATCCTGCTGTCACCTTCACCGTGGGCTTCTAGCCCTCAGAACTATGAGGCATAAATGCCTTCATTTAAGTGACCTGGTATATGGTACTCTGTTGTGATAGCTTGAACTGACCAAATCCATAAAGCTACCTGCCCTAGACTTTGCTATTGTCAGAGGCAAAAGTTTGTTCTTCTACTTCACCTACTTGACTGTAAGTCACTGTACTAATTGCCAGAACCTTGTGCATCTCTTTCCTTCCTCTCCTTTCTCTCGTATCATCCCATGTCTGCCACAATCTATCAACGTGACTGTCTATTGAAGTCAGAATGGTGATTTTAATGTATAGGTCCACTCATATCTTGCTTTTATTTAAACCTTTCTTGTCTCTATAAACTCTCTCTGACAGCACAGGTCCAGCCTAGCTGAGGAACCTATCATCCTCGGGTACCTGGATAAGACATCTGCATGGAGTTGTTGGTCATGTTCACTTCTTTTCCTTCCTTTTAGTCATATTGAACATTTTTCTCCATTAATGATACTTAAAACCCTAGCTTCCTTTATGACCAGTCTCACATGTTAACCTTTTTTTTTTTTCAGATTTCCCCAGAATACTATGTTCCTTCCCTTCCCGAACTCTCAGAGAACTTTGCATCTCAGCTGCAGCATCCATCATATCCTGGCTTATCTCCTCATCCCTGGCATACTTCTTTTATTTCTCCGTCTAGATCATAACTTCTTCAAAGACACTTATATCCCTTAAAGCTTCAAATGGGATAAAACGAATGGCAATAATCGCACCAGGAATTAAGCTCATTTATTCTGCAAAGCAGCAGCCTGTTGTCAAATGCTAACCCTCTCCCTCACAGCCCTCGTAAAAAGAATGGGAAAGCATATAAATGAAGGAGCTCACAAGAGGAACATACAGTGTGAGCAATTACGCCAATTTCTTTTATAGGAAGAACGCAGCTGAGATAAACATGGAAGCAGATTATTCACCATCCACGAGTTTCACTGCCAAATTCTTCTACATTTTTCATTAAAAAAAAAAAAAACCAAGGAAGGTAAACAAAAGTAGCCCTTGGGAGGAATCAGCACAAAGGAAATAGTGCTTCTATCAGCATGGACTCTGAGATGTATCTATTTGTAAAACTGCTTCCTTCGGGACCATATGCATGTGTTCACACACCTGCCCAGAGCCACTTCCAGGTGTACACGACTATTCCAAATCTTGACTTCCAGGTGAGGGTGACGAAGGTGGGTTGGGGGAGACACTTACCTTCAGAGCATCCTGTGTGTCATCAAGGCAGTAGACTCGGATGCTGTACTCCAGGGAGGAGCAGCAGAGGGGCCCGAAGATGGCCAGTTTCAGGCGCTTTGCAGCGGCTTTGGTGGTGGCCTGACCAACCAAGGTGTAGGTGCTGAGATTCTCAGTGAGGATGTGGCAGGCCTCCGTATCCAACTGAATGTAGCAGGGGGTCGTGAAGTTTTCTTCCCCGACCACCACCACATCCTGGATGTTAGAGGGAAGTAACAATTATTAAGCCACCAAGGTCATGTGCCAACCACTATGGATTATGGTGCAAAGAGCACCGGCTCTCTCCTGAGTTCTGACTCATCCTTCTCAAGCTGTGTGATACATGTTTTCTATTCTCCAGCATCAACTCGCTTTCTCGCTGTCTACATACTGATGTGGTTCTTTGCATAGATGTCCTAGAATCTATGTGAAAATCCAAAGACAATTCTGAACTATCCCTTTCACTTCAGTATCCCTGAGCTTAATACTGCTTCCAAGAATTGGGTGTTTTAAGTTTTCAATATTTTCTTTAATTTCAAGGTATAATGTATTGCAGTGGCATCACAGCCTTTCCCTAAAAATTCATGATGAAGAGAGTCAGAGAAATGAAGACACTATATAATATTCTCCTCACTCTTTCAAAACTCATAGAACAGTGGCTTCTCTGAAGATACTTCCTAGATAATCTCAATACTCAGAGCCTCTGTAAGCCAAGCTATGACAACTATACACTGCCTTATCCTTGTTCTCATTTCATATGATCCAATGAACAGTTTACTCTTTTAGTCTTAAAAACATTTACTGATGAAAAAGAATAAAAGGAAGTGATTTAAAAAAATGGAGTTACTAATTCCACCACATTTAGATCTATTTCAATGGCCAAGGGTCAGCATTCTAAATGTCTCCTGGGGCAAGAGGCAGGACCAAAGCTGATGAGCGGTGGAGACTGGTAAAGTAGAGCACATGGCTGGGTAGATTCTCAGATGCCCATTGGGCTCGGCTATGAGGATGGCAGGCCTACAGCCAGCAAGAGCTATGAATTCCCTCAGAAAAGGACACATTCTGTTTTTATATAAAGCCTCCCAACTTTTAACTAATTCAGGTTTAAAAGATAATTTCATGTGTGAGAAATGAAACACATGCATGAGCATGATTTCATCTCTGAATTAGGGCATTTTACTTCCACAGGGCAGGAACCATTTCTACATTGCTTCCTACTCCACCCCAGTGGGTGTGGCTCATGGTGAATGCTCAGTCACCCCCCAAATGAATAAACGTTTCATGATAAATTTAGTGTCCAGGCCTGGGGAAAAATATGAAAGAAGTAGCCACTTCAAGTGACAGCCTATTAGTTAGGTCTATGACATCATCTAAATTATAATGAGCTGTATTTTAACAGCATCAATGAAAGCATATTTTCAACTGAACCTAAGGGAAGCTCACAATGTCAAGGTGAAAGCAACCAGTACCTCCAAGTTTATTCCACCTCCCAGGACATGTGGGAGGGGCTGCTGTCTTCAGCAGGACCTAATGAGCCATAGGGGCCATAGTCCAGTCTTGCTCTGCAAGTGTCTGCATGAGGCTTGTCCCTTGTACTTGCCTAGATGCTAGACTTCATTACTCTGTCGCTGTTACTATTACTCAGCCCCAGAAATGGAAAAGGTATTCAGCAGAGAATTTTTGCAAATACTTAAGGTAGGGCTTAAGGTACTTTTTATTAGTAGGAAGCTCAGTAAAAGTAAAATTAGGCTTAAGTCTATTTAAAGATTCTACTTAAAGGGTACCACTAAACTCCATCCTGGATTTCAGGAGCCCTGATAAGAGTAATCCCCTCACATGGCCAAGAGTAGCCAATGTTCACAGCGAAGATCCATTTAATCCTAGGACACCCTACTTCTCTGCAAACTCTGTTTTCCTAAAGCGCTTTCAATTAAAAAAAATTAAATTTTCATGTATAGCTTTACATTTTTTTCCCTAAAAATACCATAGGTAATCATATTATAATTTAATGATTTGCATATGCAAAATGTATATAAATATACATTTATATTATCATTTGCATAGTATTTGATAGCCATATTTCTAGATGATAAGTGAAGAGTTCTGAATTAAGGAACAGAACCCACTTAAAGTACTGTCCTTTAAAAATTATGATGGTAAGTCACAAAGGGACAAGAGGCCAGGCTTCCCTCATTCTAGGGCAGTTTTGGAGTCCATTCTTTCTGTTCTTGCAGGTCAAGTTAACAAAACTTATATCCTAAGGACTTGCCTATAAGTAATTGCTTAAGATTTTCTGACTGAGGTGCAATACATGTAAATTTAAGAATGTTTCCTTCCCCTCGTCCCTCCCTCCGTCCATCCCTCCTTCCATCCCTCCCTTCCTTCCTTCTTTTCCATCCATTCATCCATCCCTTCCTTACATGTAGTGCTTATACTCCGAGGGGAATTCTGAGTATCCTTTTTCCATGAGTTAAATAACATTTGAACATCTTTTTCCTTGTACCTCTCTTTCAGAATATAAAGTAGCAAGCAGGAATTGGTCATCTGTCTCTCATTTTGAGTATGAGCTAAAATCCCACTCATGTTTTGCTATAGAGACACAGGCCTCCCGGTTGCTCCTGTGCTGAGCATGGGTTCTTTTTCTCCCACAGATACTCACCTCCCACTGTCCCTGAGCTGCCTGGTTCTTGAGTTGGATTTTCCAGTCCTCAGTATTGGGGTCCGCACAGTGATGCAGAGTGAGGATGACCGGGCGGGTCAACAGGGCTCCTGGAGGCCCACAGCTCACTACAGGGGTCAGTAGAGTCTGAGAGTCTTCCATAGGGGGCCTGCAGGGAGAGCAGAGAAGCAACCGTACCCGTGACATTTCCATAGTATTTATGCACTGTGTAGTCACTGAGATCTGAGATCTAAAGTTGTATAAACAGTTCAAATCACCTCCTCTTAGCACTTTTGTGTGGGGAGGGGGGTAGGCTGAGGCAGAAATAAATAGGAAGCCATGTTCTTTATACCAAGACTTTGATCTTACAAGACTGGAGGTCTTTGTGATAGCGGGGCTGTTGCCAGCATCCCTTTGATCCCTTCTCTCAGACATGGGGCTGCCTTTGGCAGCTTCCTCTGCACTCATGCTCTGAGACTTTTAGGATGGAACGAGAACGAACAGAATCCTTATGAAGTTACATAAGCAGCTTTTCTGATAGCACTTGCCATGGGTCTCACAGGGTTTTTGATAATTTTGTGGTTTTAAGGCCTAACTTAAAAATTACTTCAAAAAACTCACTTCAGAATGAGGGCACCCTAGAGCTAAAGTTAGTCCAAATGACTTTCAGGAATAATTCATCTAGTATAGCAGGTTCATTCTTTCAAATATAATTATAAAGCTATAGAACTATATTTCTACAGCAAATTAAAATGTTACTTATTACTTATGATATATAAACATATGAGACATACCTATCTCATTATAGTATGATATATAAATGTTCCTTGTTAGTTACATATTTCATACTCCAGGAATTTGGTCAAAAGAGAACTCAATTATCCAAACTGTTTCTTTTGATTTTTTTCCCTAAACTCTCTTAATTTGTTTCCCTCACAAGACTAAGCAATAAGCAAACAGCTTAAGTAGTCGGAGCTACTGAAGGATGCGTGAGGAAGTTGTCTTCAAGTTCTTGAGGTCACTGCTCATAATCTCACCAATGCTGGCTTCTTATTAGAGGAAAACTCATGCTTCTCAACAATGCTCAAACTTCCTGTCAGAACAATATGGACACAAGGAATTTTAGAAGGGCCCTAAAGGATTGAACACCCCTTCCATCTGCAGCAAGGGCCTCATGATCATAAGGCTGACCTGTGTGTCATGCCTTAGACATATTCAACGTTACAGACCACTTCTACCAAGGAATCATCTAATTTGATATCAACTCAAAATGAACTAGAATTTTCCTTCTAGCCCATTCTTTCCATATATTCTTGGCCCACTAACCAGCCCCTTTCGCTTCATGTATTTGAAGATTATTTTGATAGTTTCTCTATTACGAGCCAGCATCCTCAGTTTCCCCAGCAGCTGGCAAGCATGGATTTATGTCGTTCCTTATGTGTCTTTGCTTTCTCCATTTTCATGTAGAACCTGTCAGTGATTTAGTACCTCACTAAGCTCCAAATACTTAAGCACAGTACAGGGTGCCTACTCTTTTCTTTGATTTAGATTACACAGCTACCTCACAAAACCATTGTCTTAGATTACTCTCAATGAATTAATAACACAAATCTTATTTAGCAGGTTCCAGTCAAGAGGGAAGGATAGGAATAACATTGTTTAAAAGTAGGCAATGAAGGCCATTGGAAGCTGGGTAATTCATTAAAACATAGCACTCAAATATTCCTAACATAAAAAGATCTTAGGTTATACCAAATCTACATAGCTTTGTGCTTGTAATGATGCATTTGAAACTAGATATATGTACATTTGGCCTTTTTAGTTTTACTTTAGTATATTCAAGATACTTCCATAGTGCTATATCACTCCCCCAAATATGGTTATCTCCCAAAGTCTTACTGCATCTTTCATAACATCTGATATGCCTGCCGTTTATGTGCTTATCACAATCACTGATAACCTTGTAATATACGAATAAGGAAAGGATAAAGACTTTTCAAGGACAAGGCATAAAGCCTAACTTCAATACTTCTGAGGTATTTAGCTCAACTAAATATAAACCCATTAAAAATCACATAATCTCATTGACATCTGTCTTATTCATATGGACATTGAAAAGGATATCTCAAATATCTTCATAATTGCAATGGTTGACTGAATTTTATTTTTTTCTAGTCTTTATCTATAGTTTATATACCATTGACTATAGCATCTAGAAGTTAGTTTATATTTCTGGCCTACCCTCATTTAACACTGAATAAATGAATGAATGATAGAAGCTATTATTACCTTTAGTACTGTTGGAAGATAATTCTCCATGAATTTATTATTATTATCCATGCTCCTGGCTTTTTTTTAAGGATGCTTGCCTGCAGTTGCCTTGGAAGATAAAGATATCTACCTCTGCAGCAAATGGTAAGCAGAGCTACCTCCCATTAAGAAAGACCCAGCTTCCCCAAGTTTAGAGGTCCTTACTAAAATACAGCTACTGAGTATGTAGGTGTCACCTGCCCCTTTTTGTGTCACTCTCTGGGATCTTCAGCTCAGGAAACTAGGACAAAATAGTGATACTCTAGATCATGCCATTGCTATGCCTAATAAACTGACCTAAGAATCTTGCACCTTCTATTAGTAGTGACAAAACTGTGTCAGCTAACCTGATAGCTCATAAGTAAGGCTAGACCTTAGAGCTTTCACAGGTAAGAGGTGTCATTATCCTCTAAACTCAAATTAAAATCTGGTCTTTATTGCCTTTATCAAGCCCTGGCTCTCATTGCTTCCTCTTTCCCTGTAGGACCAGGACCTTACCAACTAGTGGCTTTTCTACAAGCTTTTCCTATTTCAGCCTTTTAATGTCTTGAATAACAAATTTCTTGTATCAAAAAGACAGTTTCACTTGGGAGTGAACTTAGATTTGAAATCATGCATGAGGTTGCTGGCTGGAGCATGAGACCTCAGTCCAATCCCTTCTACACTTTAGTTTTTATTTTCTCTTAACCAAGTTTGTCTTTCTTCTTCTAGAATTCACATTCTTACAACATGAGTGGTTTTGTTTTCATGTCTCATAGTTAATATTAGAATATCTGCCTTTGCCAGTGACTTTATTATTGCCTAATATCACTTCCTACCAGAAGAGAAAGAAATTTGCAATGGTTGCATTTTCCTGAGGACCACTCTTATCTTTTAATTACAAGTTAACCTTGAGAAGTGAGCATTAAGCTTTTAAAAAGGGGGCCTCCCGTGGATCCATTTCAAGTGGCCCTTGCATAGAGTTGGGGATCAGAAACAGCTGTCTATGGGACGGGCTGGTGGCAGCAGCCTGTGCTTGAAAACTGGCAGGAGGGGATTCGCATTGCACTGATACAGAAAAGAGAAAAGGATGCCCTGCTGGGCTGGGGACCTGTCAGCTGGGCACTCTGAGCACACCCCTGGCATGCAATATTGATGCACACAGCTCTGGAGGAGGGGAAGCACGGGAAAGGGAGTTGGAGGAGGGGCAATGGGTGTCAAAAGAATTTATTAACGCAGTGAGGTGCAAGACTGTAAGGAATAGAAAGTGATGAAGCGGAATTCCTAATAGGATGAAAAACAAAGAAGACATAAGAATCTCCCATATGCTTTCAAGATGAAATATGTAGAGTAGAATCTGGTAACAATTCCATCTATGTATGGAAGGAGAGACTGAGGTAAGATTTAACTATGTGAAGCCAAAGGTCAGAAGTGTTTGAATTCACACTGCCATTACTTATGTAAAAAGACAGTCAAAGGACATAAAGCAAGACAATAAAAACTAAATATGTCTCATCTATGATCTTGCAAAGGAGGGCTTCAGTCTTTTAAAGTCTCATGTGCTATCTGAGCTATTCAAGCAAACGGTCTGAACATATTAATTGAGGATGACATGGAAATGAATAGTGAACAAAACTTAGCTACAGAGGTAGCAATTAAGTAGAAATTCAGCAATGACCAATGATCAGAATTTTAAAAGCCTTTCAACAAAATTCTAGCAAGAAAAAAAAAATCATGGTAAAAGCTGGACAGGTCCCAAGGTTCCTAGAACAAGCTCACAGGGAGGGGCTTGTTTCCTGTCAGATTTTCTTTCATCCACTGCCTGCTATTATCGGTGAGAACTTCTACATAAAAGTGCATCATTTTAGAACACTTTCATGTAAGAGGCAGCATTTGCTGCCCACGACCCACCTATAAGGTCAAGTATTTATATTACCCCTTTGCAGAAGAAACCAAAATTTACAGACATTAACACCTTTGCCTGAGGAAGCAGGGCTAATGATTAGTACAGCTAGATTTCTCACACAAGTTATTTCATTTCTTTCACTCTGATTTCTTTGGGGTTGCTTATACTGAATTTATGGACTCTTATTGTTTTGTTTTGCTAGAACAAAATTCCTTGAAACGGATCTGTACTCCACCCACTTCTATGTGAACAGAGGTTCCTTCTGTGAATGCACATGTCCCTCAGGGAGACAACACCACCCCAGGCTCAGCTGACTTTTAAAGCTCATGCCTTCCCACATAACTGGCAACTTGAAATATTTGCACTCTTGATTCCTGACATGGAATATCCAACTCACTTGTTATTTATCTAAAGCTCAATTGAGCAAAAATAAACATTTATGAAAGCCACTTGGGTGTGTTACCACTTCCTCAGACCGGCTTAGTCTACCCCTGGATTGACTCAGAGCAGCTGGACATTGTGGGATGCGAAGAATGCTTGAATCCTTGGGAACTGAGTCTGTACTTGGGTCTTGTACAAACTTCCCTTGAAGGACACCAATAGAAGCAGGTCTGGAAACTCTTTGCTGTTTTTAAGGATGCCAGTGACTACCTTAGCAAAATATCTTTATGAGAACGTGAACTCCTCAGCTGTTTTTCATGGGGTCTTATAACATAGCATGCCCCTCCTTCTTCTTATTTTTCATTTTATTTCCTAGTCCTTCCTTTCCTTTCTTTTTCTTTTTTGAGACAGTTTTCCTCTGTCACCACAGCTGAACTTGAGCTCCCAAACCTCCCAGGCCACCACCACTGTGTCTGGACACATTCACCTCATGAAAGCTTTGGAATTGTCAGTCATTACTTAATACAAGGAAATGTGTTGCAAATTATGGCTCATGTTTCATATTCTAAATCCAAACCTGACTTTATCTTCTCTTTTATAACTGTACTTTCTTATCATTTTTATCCTAATTGATTTTCGCCTTTCATTGAACAAAACTTTTTTTTAAAGAATTACCTTGAAGCTTTTCTTTATAATTATAATTTCAATAAATAAAACTGCTTAGAGTTGTAAGAATGATATTTACATATGCTGGACTCTACTGCTTCCCTCTTTAGGCTTTTTGTAGTGCTTCCTCCAAACTGAGGAACTCAGGACTCATGAACAAGTGAGGAATCTCTCCCTAAAAGGAGAACTAGCTCCTAGTTTCTGTGAGAAATACTGCAACGACTGTTTTACTGAATTCCAAAGGATACATTGAACAAAAATGACATAGTGCATGATCACCGTTTAAGGGAACTCTGGGCTTGGCCTCCATGTACCAGACTTTATGACTTGCACTGGGGGACAGATGAAGGTTTAGCTGCTTTCCCACTAACTGACACTAGTGAAATCCAGTGAGGATTTCAGTAATAAAACATTTCTAAAGGCTGCCAGCACACTGAAGTTGACAAATCCAATAGTTTTAAGATTGGTCTCCATTATTTACATTTTCATTTTAATATCACCATTGTTACTACCCACTTGAGCTGAGAGATCACTTTACCTTTGATTTTCAAGTTTCTCATATTATGGCTAATTTATCCTTATACACAATCATTCTTCAATTTAAAAATGCTGGTGTAGGAGCCATTTTATGCCAACCCCTGTACCAGATACAATCTGTCTGTCTGCCTTACCTTTCCATGTTTAGTTTCTCACATTACAATCTAAACCAGAGTGGGAGCACTGCCCATCGTTCTTTCCCTGCCTCATCTTTTGGCCTTAGAAGTTCATTCCCACTGACACTTTGCTTCTTTGCGTCTATCAGAAACCATAGCCTGTCCCTGAGCATTCCTTTAGAATCTTAGGATTCCCTTGCAGTCCATAGCTGTTCCAGCCCTCCATCAATGCTTAACCAATTCTCACAGTGCCCAGGACTCCTGTCTTAAATCTGTCCCCTGTGTTTCTCTGCAACACTTCATGCCAGGTAAAAAAAAGCTTTTCTTTTGCTATTACTTCCACTGTCTACTCTCTTAACCTCATGCTTGGTTTACTCCCTTCTCTACTCATACCTAGATAATGACCACAGCCCAACCCAACCTGGAGCCTTCAGAAAGACTTCTGTTCCCTCCTCTAGTGCATTAGCAGTCACCATATCTGTCCTTTAAAAGCACTGCTATTCTGGTGTCACTTAGCTGCTTAGAAACTTTCTTTGGCTCCCCACAGTTTACAAAAAGAGTTCTATTTACTTTCACATTTGCAATTTCTAAACTTATTTTTCAGCTGGCCAATTGAATAAACTGCTGGTCCAGTACAGGAATCAGAAAGGGAGACTTGACTTTCAGATCCTCAAATTTTTTTTTTTTTTTTATAGAAACTCATAAAGGATGAAGTTTTGGTCTCATCAGATTTATTTTTAAAAACTGATTCTAGAAACAAGACAGAAAGGGCCACATTTGTATAGAAACTGTGGAAATGGTATTCACAGGGGAATCTGAGGCTTTGCACTCACCTCAGAGCTCTGGGAAGTAGGAGAGGAAGAAATCTTAAGAGGCCCAGCCTAACCACTCTCATGATCTTTAGTCAGATATGGTTTCTCCCATCTCTGGCTCATTTAGGTCACACATCTGCCCAGCTGTGCTTTGCATGGCCCACATTCAGTAACGATAAGGCTCCGCTTGTCACATTCACGGTGCCACATGTAATTAAGTTCACGCCTCCCTTCAAATAACTCACACCAGCAGCTGACCAGCTGGGCACCATCCAGCTGGAAGCACAGCCAGCTCTGGATGCAATGAAAGGAAGCGGGGAGAAGGCAAATGTTCAGAATTTTGCTACAGATGCCTCAAGTGGCACTCATCTCTGGATGTCCTCATCCTGTCTCTGTCAGAAGAGTTCTATCTGTACTACATGAAGACTGGAAGGGTTTAGTGGGCAATAGAAAGTATGCCAGAAACGCAGAAGGCAGAAGCTTGGTCTGTGCAGTGGGGCTATACAGGAAGGATGTCAGCTTGGAAAACAGAAGAACCTCAGTGTCTGGTGAACTTGGGTTGAACTCTGCCCTCCTCTGTTATGGACTGAGACATTTTGCTAGGAGATTTAATTTCCTTGAGCCTTGACTTCATCATCTTTAGGGTGGGACTATCATAATGTATAGATTTGCATTAAGGATAATGTATATAATAGTATACTGAATAAACGTCAGTGGTATTTCCCATTACTGCTCCATTCTGCAACACATTGTGTTTTATGGGGAAAATACATCTATTTCTGTGAGGAATATTAACAGTGTGAGGACTTCTCATTCATCCAAGAAGTTATATTGATCCTTTATTTCAGTCTCCAGTATATATTTTCTTTTGTGTGTGTGCATGTGCGTTTATGTGTTTTTTTTTGTGGAGGCCAGAGGTGAATGTCACGTGTCTTCTTCAATTGTTTTACAACTTATTTTCCTGAGACAATCTCTCACTGAAACTGAAGTTAGCCAATCTGGTATGAATGGCTAGCCAGCAAGCCCCAGGATCCTCCCATCTCTGCCTTCTCAGTGGTAGGATATGGGTGTGTGCCACCATGCCCAGCCTTCACCCGGTGCTGGATATTGGACTCAGGCCTTCATACTTGCATGACAAGCACCTTTCCCTTGAGCTCCCCAGCTCTACTTCATGCATATTTTCTTTTGAGACCTTGTCCTTTCTCCATGTGCACAACTTCCTTGATGTGCACCAGACTCAATAGAGTGATTCCTCCTGAACCTAACTAGGTGGTAGGCACAGCAAGAAGCGATTATCCTTTCTTTTTCTTTACAAAGAGGCAGTGGAACCTAAAAGGAGAGGTCTCCGGCCTTAACGATATTATGTTTTCTTTTTTTTTTCTAATATTGGCAATTATCCTGGTGAGGGTACCACAAAAGGATGGGAAGGAAAGCTGGAGGAGTGTGGGAGAAGTCACATCATTCAGGGGCAGAGGTCTAGGCTGCAGCCCCAGATGGTTTGGGCTTCAAATGGAGGTGATGGTAATCAGATGAACAGAACAGGCCAAGAGCACTGCATAGCTTCTCAGCAGAAAGCACAAGCCAGCCCTGACTTCTGCTCAAAGGAATTGCCTAGGGTGGCAAAGGCCTTGGTGGAGTATCTATTCAATGTTTACCTTGTCATTAGACAAGAGAAAACAATATAAAAAGATACTGGAATTTGCTAATCTTTTTCCAGCTACAAAAGAAGGAAGCTCTAAGGGCCTATGAATGTTGTTTTGCACTGGGAATTTTTAAACATGACTATTTGGTGGACATAAATACAGACCTTATCTGATTTTTCTGTGGGTCAAATTTAAAGCCTGAATAATGCTCAAGGGCTGTTTCCCCCCCTGCAGTGTGGCTATTGTTTGTGTGGGTAAAGGGGCATCACCTGAGGGGAAAAAAATGTTTTGGGTTATACCACCAGTGTCTCTGCCTGGGTGCATAATAAAAGAGCTTTTCAGTGACTGATGAACAAGACTAAAACAGGATGGCTTCCTGAGGAGGAGAGCAGGAGGAAACGTCCAGTGCATGAGTAAGGTACTGGGCCCGCATTTATCACTCAGGCCTGAGGATGCCTTCCTGGGCACAACAATGACTTTGACATGATGAGCGTCTCCATTTAAAAAAAAAAAAGAACAGCTTTTGTTTTAACATCTCCACATATTATTTGGATGGAAGCATTAATTAATCAGACTTCTAAATACATTACTTCACACACACACACACACACACATCTTTTGTGGGAACTAATCAAGAAAGACCATCTTTGATATTTCAGAGGCTAAATTGAAAATTGAATTTAAGACATCTAAACTCTATTTTTACTTAAACTGACTTCATATTTGTGATTGTGACACATTCAAAACAGACTTTCGATTCTATCCAGTTTTAATCAACACGAGCCCCATTTTGAAATCTGTAATTATAAATGTTAAGCATAAGGAAGAGGTTGACAGCTCTTTAGCGGGAAGAGAATTGCAGAAGGAAGAGTCTGTGGATAAGGATTTGTGCAAAGCTGAGATATAAGGGGCAGGTCAGGGGCTAAATGGTACCCTGTCTTTTACCACCTTTAACTCTACAACGGCTAGCTTCTTGAGCCCGGCCACAGGAAACAAGGATCTATTCAAATCCATACATCTTTGGACAATCTGTGGAGTGCATTTTTTGCCATAGTTTTCTGATCACATGTCCACGTGGGAAAAAGATCTCTATCATCCCATCCATAATCAAGATATGCAAAATGTCTAAAGCTTCAGAGGTAAAGAGAACATTTTTTTACAGGTCTAGGTGAAAAATGTATGTCACTCAAGACAAAAATAAATTAGGTTTATTTCTATTGTGCAATGCTCCTCCAAGTTAGACTAAAGTCAAATGCATCAGAAAAAGCGTATTTACCTCATATTTTCTTTTCTGTGTACAGTCACATACATTTCGTAGACTCTCCCTTGGGGAACAGCCCCAGCGGGAATCAGCAAGCTTACTCCTGAATAGCAAAAGAGAAAAGTACTTGTGTGAGACCTATGAACAAAAGGAAACTTCTAGAATACCTTGCAGTAAGCAAAAGGGAAGGAGAAGGTCTTGTACCCATGTGGCTCCAGCCGTCTCATTTTCTCTAAAGATGTGTAAATATTTATAGTCGTCCTGCTTTACTTCCTTGCTGGCCTTAACTTTTTATCACAGCTCCCTCTGAACTGTTATGGAGTTATGTATGAGAGTAATGCCATTTTTAAAAGTTAGGTCTTATTTAGGAAATAAACAGATGCTCCATTGTTTTCCTTGTAAGACAAGGGGAAACTCATAACTGCTATTAAAATCTTAAACAGTTGTAATGATAATTCTTTTTATTAAAGAAATTCCCCACAAAATTCAGAGTCAGGGAAATGCTGACCTTGGCCATACAGAAAACATATTTTTCTTCCCTGAAATATCTGGTTAGCATCAGTGATATTCTACAGAAGAGTAAGACATGAAGAAGAATAGCTTTTATTATACGTAATTCTAGAAAATGAGCAGTGACTTCTAGTACAGATTCAGCAGTCCAAAGATGCCCACTTAGCTGCTGATTGGTCTTGAGAGGATAAAATTATTGGCTTGAGCTATGTTAGAACTGGGCCTCTGGTGTTGATGTGACAATTTGAGCTTGTATCAGGATCACCTGGAAGTCCTGGTTCCAAAATTTGAAGCAGGTGGGAGATTTTGGTTGCACGTACTAACAAGTTGTGAGATAATATCCAAGACAATGGTCTATGATCTACCCTTTGAGCACTCTGGCCCAGCACTATCGACCACCACCACAGAGTGACCAGGGACACTGAAATTGTTTGGGTCTATCATTTCATTCTCACGAAATGTTGATTAATTTGGTGCCATAAAAATGCATGGACTATTTTTGTGAAAACAGTATTTAGAACTTTTGTAATGCCAAGAAGTAAAAGTGTTCTTGTCCTTGAGTAACATGTAATTATGTAGCATGCAATAGAATATGCTGGATGAGCTGAAGCCACAAGAAAACTTGCCCAAATGGGTGAGTCTCAAGAACAAGGAAAGGAGAATTGGGGGAGGGTGTTTTCAAAGGGTTTGATGGAAATGGATGAAGATGCTGAGTCATGGCCTTCTCAAGAAGGCAACTTAGAAGCAAGCTGTGGTGTTGGGGAAGTGAACATGTGTTGTTAATGTAAGAGTGACTTGGGCAGGTAGGGAATGGAACATGAGGCAACTGAGACTCCACATTTGTTTTAATTTTCAATTAAATCAGAAAATGTACCTTGACCTCTGTCGTGGGGATGAAAAAAATACATGGACACAAAGTAAAAGGAATAATGCTTAACATATTGGGAAACTACTGTTCACTATTAAATGAAATAATGTGAATTGACCACTTTTGCCTCACACATATTATTTACAATATGCTAGCTCCTCTCTCTCTGCCTAAAGAAGCCTTTATCATAACTCACACATGGAGGAGTGCTGGGTGTAGAAGTGGAAGAAGAGCAGGAGTCAATGAGCAGCATGTGGGAAACTACTCTTAGGGGTAAATGGAAGGCTGGGATATGTTTGGTAATTTAGTGGACAACTATAAATAAGTGTTATGATTTTAAAAGAGCATACAAGTAGCATAAGAGTTAATGAGAAAAGCTTAAAAAGCACTTTACAGGACATATGATATCAAGCATGTAAAATATATAGGAAAAAGGAAAAACAATATTCTATTAAATAATTTCAATTTTGTTACAATATTTTTTAAAAGGCATAGGGTAAAAAGTCATCAAAGCACTAAAATCAGGGGACTGAATAAGATAAGTCAAGGAGAGCTACATATTAGCCTAAAAATTTCAAATTTCTGTGGCTCTGCATATATATATACATATGCACGTATGTATATCCCTCTTTTTTGCTTCTTATTTACCTTTATTTAAGCGCAAACTCAGTATCTGAAACTCAGTATCTGATACTTTATAATGTGTTATAAAACACATTATTCTTTTTTTTTTATATAGGTAACTTTCCCTCTCATGACTCATGGTTGCAATTATATCACTATTGCTGGAAATGAACACTGACCTTAAATATTGGCAGTCATCAACTTAAATCCATCCCGGAAGACTATTATGAGTTTTAATCCTCTAGGTGTTGATAAACTACATAATAAACTTAAAAGTAAGGAAGACTACAGGTGGACATTGAATGAAACAGATTTGTTCGGGTGTAGCTCAAACTATCAGAGGTGGAGTAAATCCCTTACAAACACTTTCCGGATGAATGCTGCAATGAATAATTAATAAATGAAGATTTCGTATCAATTATGTTTGTAATCATGTAGAAATTAGTTTTCTGAAGTACACCTTCCTTGAATAAATCGGAACTGAGCCAGCTGATTGCGTTTCCTAATTAATTTGTTATGTTGCGGTATAGTGGTTACAGTGAGGTTCCCTGGCTTGATCGTGTTGTAGATGGTCAGTGACAGTTCTGAATTATATCAAAGAACAAAATTGTTTCTAGAGGAACTGAATTCAGAGTTGGTAAGAGGAAGATAAATGGTTTTGCTGATTTCTATGAAGCAATGTTTGATATATACATATATATGTATATATAATGGAAATTTGAGTTAAATGGATTTAACATTTCAGGTCTATTAAAAACAGACAAGAGTTAAGGACACATACATGTTTTCATGTGCCCTTGTCATTTAAACTTTTAAGAATTACCTGAGTTAGGAACAATGAGGTGACCTCCGAGGGAGTTGAAGGTGCCAAATGCTGTGCAAGATGGGTCAGTCTGTCTTGCAAGACTCTGATTTTTCAGGTTGAGGGCCTCACTCTCCAGCAATGACTGGGTCATCTGGGGGGACAGCTTGGTTGTGAACTCAGAGAGGTCATCCTGGGGAGTGACAGCGCCTGAAGTGTTATACACTTTGATTTTCAGATTGGGCAATGGGTCCAGAATTGGAGAATTGGTCATGGGTATTTTGTCTGAGACGTCATGTAGAGCATAGACGGGTCCCCTGTACATGGCTGCAGCCGATGTGAGGTCCGGGGGTACTGCCAATAGATCTGAGCCAGAAAGAGAAAGGAATTTGAATTGCATTCTGCATTCTGGGCAAGCTGTATTAGTAAGATTCCCCTTCACACTTGCTAAACCAAAGGTAAAGCAGCTCAGTTAACATTGGATATGTACATACTTTAAGGCTCCACAAAACAGGGCAAGCAGAAAATTAGAATCCATCTTGTTACTGACTGTAGATATGTAGCCTAGCTCCTTCTACATTTTGCTTTGAAGTCTACTCATGATACTCAAGATATTTTGCTATTGCAACTGGTTGGATTGAACAATAAGACCCACACAGCCATTAGTTGCTAATGGCTCTGCTTGTTTAAACTAGATTTTGGTCTATGTGCATACCATTTCATTAAAAGCAATAAAGAAGGGCAAAAGAAGTCCAGAAAACAAGACAAAATAAAACAAAAACAATGAATCAGTATACTTAAAATGAATCAATGCACTTGCCTTCCTTCCTTCTTTTCTAATTTTTATTTTTTATCTTTTTGAGACAAGGTCTCCCTGTATCCCCAGCTGGGCTGGAACTCACTATATAGACCAGGCTGGCCTTGATCTCACAGAGATCCGCCTGCCTCCGCCTCTGCCTCCTGAGTCCTGGGATTGCACTTGCTTTTTCAAATACAAGTTAACAAGCAAGACAGAGACACCACTCAGAAAAGAAAACCAGAGATGATTTGTATACCTCATCAATTCCGATTTGTTATGTGGAATTTTGCTCCCATAAGGAACAAAGTCAACCAAACAAAACAAAACAAAACAAAACAAAACAAAAAAACCACTGTCTTCACGGAGTTTACAATCTAGCTGAACTGAATGACCCAAATGCCACTGATTTTGAAGCTAAGCACACACACTGCTCTCTTGTAGAACTCACAGAGTGCCAGATGGAACATCTACCGACCTTGTCTTGCCGCCTTGATGTTGACAGGCTGAAAACCCCCGTTGAGTGCTGAGGAATCAATGATATCAGACTCAAAGTCACGGTGGTTCTTCCGATACACAAACAGAGCCACCACAATGGAGATGGCCAGGCAAACTATGACTGCAATCACAATGCCAGCATAGAGCGCAACATCATCTGAATCGGGAGCAGCTAGAGAGAAAGAAGGAAACACTGGACCCAACTGCTTGTAGACACTTTCCTCCAGTACACATATGTATTTGCTACATTTTTTCAGACATTTATTGCCATTTTTATAGGTTAACTTCAAATCTATTTCAAAAGCTATATAAAATGTGGAAAATTATCTGATTTCTTTTTCTCACCCTGCATCAATCCACCCACTAATCTGTGTTATAATTGGGCAGCAAGCATAACAGACCATTTATTATCAGACATATAAAGACACTGGAGCCCAAATCATCTCAACCCACAGGAAATAAAAATTTATTACCCTTTCAGGTGAAAAAGTTTGGAAGGGTTTTTGAATCCACTGATAGTTCTTTTCTAAAAGACCATAAACACTGTCAGAAATATCTGGTTTGATTTGAATCTGTATGTGGTTGAACCAGGATGATTTTCCTAAGTACCATTCCAAGTCATAAAATTACTTTCCATAACATTCTTCTCTCTTCCCTCTAATCAGTGGGGGCAATGGGTAGGTAGGAACGGGACAACTAAGCAAAGCAAATCTGAGGAGCAAATATGTTGAATTAGAAAGGTGTGCTTTCAGAGGCCCAGATCCTGTGCAGAGGTTAATTGTAATGATCTCCAAGGCCCAGCTTTTGATACAGATGCAATGTTATCTCTGAGATTCCTGAGCTTCTCATGGGCCCTTGTTGGAGCTTTACATCTGTGCCTCTCATCATTCGAATAAACTGTAGCTTCATGGTACACTAAGATCAAGGTCTAACTCAGTGATCACAATGGTCCGGCAACCAAAGAAGGCAGGTAAGTTTTTGACCAGCACAAGATGCAGTTCACACAGGGCTGTTACTGGGTAATGTTAAGAACAGAATTCTTAATAAATGTTGCATGTTGCCTTGAGAGCATGGAATATGCTTTCATCCAACTGGAAAAGTTGACAGAATCTCATTATTCAAACAAAACAGAGAAGATGAAAACTTTGTTGAACAACTTTGACATCAAATTTCTGTTTTTAGTTTTCTATAACCCGAAGGAAATTCTCAGCAAAGTTAAAGTTGGTCTCTTCACTATGGAATGGATGATTAAATTGGTACTTCAGGTGGTCAAGGACAACCCAAAATTATTTGGTCAATTTTACATATCTGTATGCTCTGGGGAGAGAAAGAATTCTCAAGTTTATAGGTTTTGAGATCTTCTAATACTTGAGGGACCATTGCTGTCTCCCAAGACTCAGAGCCACACAGTTTATATGTGGAAATAGCTCATCATTTCCTTTGCCAGGGGCCCCTAGTACAACCTCCAATCTTGTGTCCCACTGTCTTCCATTACACTGTCAGTTTAAATAAATTTGCTGTCGGAAATTGCCTGTTCCTTTTAGTATTCTGAGTTTACATAGACTGGGACATGATTGTGGTTTTTTTTTTTTTTTTTTTAAAATGCCCTTCCCATAATTTTAAAAAATTTTTATTTCCCCTCAAACAAGTCAATATTGGACTGTCCCCCAAAAATACCCTCCAATCTTGTGTCCCACTGTCTTCCATTACACTGTCAGTTTAAATAAATTTGCTGTCGGAAATTGCCTGTTCCTTTTAGTATTCTGAGTTTACATAGACTGGGACATGATATTGTGGTTTTTTTTTTTTTTTTTTTAAATTGCCCTTCCCATAATTTCAACAATATTTAATTTCCCATCAATCAAGTCAATATTGGACTGTCCCTCCAACATCCCAGTACTCCTGGTTGTGTCAGGACTGCTTTCAATATGCTGACTTCGCTTCGCTGTGGGGTTTTATTGGAGGCCCTGTAGCAGGATTCTGAACTCTGATCAGAATGCTATAACTAAATCCTTTAATGTTTTACTTTACTTATTTATGGTTTCCAGCACAACAGATCTGCATTTTCTCAACCTTCTTCTTTTTAGTATTTGAACTCTGCCCTTTATTTATAACAGCCAATTTCATGATATGTTTTCTCAGTGATTGGGACTCATGCTTTAGATGGTGAACTGATAGATTTTAAAGCTGGCAGTGACTTAAAATGACCCTTTCTTCTCTTCAGCATTGAAAATCTAATTTGTTTTTCATGTTAGAATACATTACGCTCCTGTTTCCTGTGTGCACATCTGTGAGCCAAGGAAAGGCAAACTTGAACAGGGGCAATAATGTTAAAGGATTATTTCCCAACATAAAACTCAAACATCAAACTTACAAGAAAATCCATATTCATTCTGAGTTCTCTGTTCAGTTGAAATAGGGTAAATGAAACCTTGAAAAGAAAAAAAAATGAAACAGAAATGGGAACAAAATCAAATTAATGAAGGAAAACAAAATGGGAAGCATGAGAAATGATTTAATTAAAAGAAAAGGAAAAGTAACCTGTGGTCCTTTAAAATTCCGCTTCAGTACAGAATTATGACTTTGTATCCCCTGTCTGCTCTGGAGCCTCACTAAGAATTAATAAGCAGGCAGATTGAATTTCAGAGCAAAAACTGGTCTCGAGTCACTAACTTTGGAGTGCTTAAAGTCTTTCTTTTATTGAGCATAAACTCTAATGGATCTAATTTATTTCAGACATCAAGGGTCATTAGCATAAGGAAAATCTTTTTTTCCTTATCCTTGCCATATGCTTTAATTCCCAGGACATGCTCAGAAGGCTCTGAACAGTTTTTTCTTCTTTTTTTGATTTAATCATAACAGCTTGCTTTTGGCCTCCCAGAATTAAAGCAACCTTGTCGTCACTGGTCAGAGGTTAAGTACCCATTTGCCCAGCTGAGCAATGCTCACCTCTCCATCTCAAATCTACATTTTGGATTTTCGGGTGTGTCTTGTCTCTTTCATTTATCAGAATCCAATGAAGACTGGCCCCAGGCTGCGCAGACTGCCAATACAATGGTAACTGGGTGCTATTCATTTGAAATCATTTGAAAATCAATAAGGCTAACAGATTATAAGATTATTTATTTTAGGGCTTCACAGGAATACTGTACACTGGGCAGAATAACAACCTCATCGCCCTGAAAATGCAGGTGTAACATGTTAAGGTTCCTTCTTGCATTTAGAGTATTCTGAGCCAGAAACCAACGATACTAGTAACTTAATGCTAAAAATGTCAGTGCACAGTAGAGGAGGAAGGACAAAACACTTAAAAATGAGGAACATGAAGTTTTTGAAAGGAGAAATCTGTTTAAAAATGTAAGTTTAACCTCTAACTGGTACCCAGAGTTCCCCAAGATTTAATATTCTGCAGCATATGAATTAATCAAATAATGTAGCACTGTTTGGATTAATCAAATGAAGACGAACACGACGCGTGTGAATTAAACATTCCTAGCAATACTCAGGGCAAAAACATAGAGGAACTGGAAGAATCACAATTAATTAGTTCAAAAGGAAAAGGTCTGGAAGCCTTTAATAGTAAGAGCAACTCTAAATTATGCCACAGGTAACTTTTCTACAGCTTGCAGAGCATGCTGCTCTTACAAGCTATTTACCTATTTGGGAACTAATTCTGGGGAAACCACAGAGCTACTTTAATGAAAGTGAGGCTTGCTGGGGCACAGATAGCTTTTCTCTGAATTAATTTTTAATGCTTTATTTTAGAGCAATGATTGCAACCTCCTACTTGGTTTTATAAATATTATATCCCTTACTCCAGTTGTCTGAGTCCATGTATTAGGTTCGGTTTTCATTTTTAGACATCTCCGTCTGGTAATAACCTTTTCCCATTTGTATTCTGTGAACTCAATAAAAGGACAACTGGGACAAACAGAGGCTTTGGTGCAGAAGCCAAAGACTTATGGCAAACCAAGTTCACCGCTGCTAGAGATCAAACGGTAAAGCCATTCTCTGAAAGAGATGATACTAAGCAGAGGAGTGTTGAGAAACTTAGTTTTTGTATGTGAGAGGGCAAAGATATGAGTGCAAAATAAGAAACCTGGAGTGTTCTGATGGTCATCTGGAGAATGGTGGTCAGCATCTATGGGGACATGCTGGAGTAAGTAAGCAGGAGATGCAAATCTTATGAAAGGAAAAGTTCATGACCAGAGAAAGATAAATGACATGCTCTAAGTTTCTCCCCAGAAAGTAGTTCTTGGTTTTCTCTGGCTTATCTCCTACTTCCCAATAAAATTCCCATTCGTGATAGGCAGAATAAGGAATAATTGAATTTTATGTTTTTATTGTCACTTGAAATGTCCCATATTTATTTAGATTTAGATCACTTGAGAACTATATTTGTGTCCTAGAGTAAGATTCTGAGACTTATGCTTAATTCCAAGAAAAGAATTAGGAGACATTCATTCATTCATTCATTCATTCAATAGGAACTCTTGAACCTTATTATATTCTGAGTTCTAATCTGGACACTGGAGAAACTTTCTTGCCTCCATGGAGCTTCATTCTAGTACTCACTAGGAAATAAACAAGTAAACAGCATGTTAGACAAGATCATTTTAAACACTGAAAGTGGTCATTAAAAGTAAAGCATACAGACTGGGAATGGAGCTTGGTTGGCTGAACGCTTGCCAACATGAACAAAGCTCTTCATTTGATCCCCAGCACTGCACAAACCAAACACGGTGTTCTACACATGTAATCCCTACACTTGGGAGGTGGGAGAAGGAAGATCAGAAGTTATCCTCAGCTACACAGCAAGTTCAAGGTCAGCCTGGGTTACGTGAGACCTGTCTCAAAACAAGGACAATAACAATATAGCATAATAATGTGGTCTGTGGAGATGTGAGCTGTAACATAAATAAGTACAAGGAATTCCCTAAGTTCCTAAGCAATATTGTTCCATGAAGATGGACAGCAGGTACCAAAGGCCAGGTAGAAACAGGGCAGGTAGAGAGCAATGCATGAGCTCAAAAAAGAAGGTATGGTTAGAGTTGGAGGCAGTATCAGATCATGTGCGCCTGATGGTTCATGAAGAAATATCAGCATTTTCCAGATGGAACACATACTATATGATTGAATTTCACTTTGGAACAGATCACTTTGGTTTCTCTATAAAGAATGAATCACAGAAGTAACAAAGTCATAGTATTTCAGTTAACACATGACTACGAGTTGTCTATTAAAAGATATAGCAATATATTTAATGAGGTATTTACATTTGAAGTTGTTTTAAAATAAAAAGTATTAAAAACGGAAAAACTCATTCACTCTTAGTTATCCCTCACAGCCAATTAGGACCATCTAGCCAAACTGTTACTTTCCTACAAGGGAAAATTTAAAACAGACTAGTATTAAGTGTACTTACCAATAGCTCAATCCCCCAATTTACTGTGTTATGGAAACACTGATAAAAGAGTTTTGGAAGATGACCGTGTAACACTGTTTCCATCCCTTTCTAAACACTTCCACAACTAGAGGAGTGAAACACAACTTAGGAGGCTGGGGATCAGACGAGGAAGGGGCCACTGTTCCCTACACTGGAGACACAGAAGCATTTTCCAGAATTAGTTTTCATGCTTGTCCATCTGATTCATCTCTCATGGAACAACGGGGGACATTTTCTTCAGCTAATGAGGTGGCCCTGCTGAGAGCAGTCCTAGCAGTAATGAAAAATAAAGTGTCCAGCACAACACAGTACGAAATAATTGTTTTTAGTGTCACTTTTACACCCTAGTCTGTATCTTGGGGGTTTCAGTTAACTTCTCTGCTTCTTAAGTAAAGCTAAATGCATGAGCCCAAGGCTGCTGGCCAACGCAGTGAACTTGAGTTCACGAACCTGTTTGTCAATCTCACCAACTTCTGTTTGAATCCCAGCTCTGCCATTTCTTAAGCTGTGGGAGGCGAGCCAAACTCCTTCCCTTCCCCAGCTTCAGTTTTCTAATCTGTGTAAATTAATATAGATATTTGCTTCCATAGCTGTGGAGAGGATAAATCAGATTTACAAAATGCTTGCACACTGCAATCAATCGGTAAGTGACAAACAGTTGTGAGCAACATCATTATGAAGCACAGCGCTAACCTGAGCTGACATGCTGGGTTCTGAAGGGATCTTGTTTGTACAGTCTGTGTGGCCTAGTCTTTAATGAGTGACCTCACAAAACTTGCTTGAATTTCAGCTTTCCCGGTAACTGCAAACAAGGAGCTCAGTTTCTCTGAGAAGACCATGAGCAATGCCCTCTTTTAAGAACTATATACTCTTTCACTGTCCCTGGTGAAGGGGTTTGTGCCCAGCTTTTGTGGCTTCTGGTCACCATACAGTGACATGTTTCAGAAGCAAATTCCCAAGGCCAGAGTGAAAACTGACAGCAAAATGATTCTCAACCAGGAGTGGCTCTACTTCTCAAGGAGAGAAATGGCTAGGGAGGTGCTGGTTTATATTCTTTGAATTTTTGTAACATTTGGGGACTCGTTTTGGCATTTAATGACTGAGGGTGGAGGACACTAAATTTTCTGTAATGAATGGGAGAGTCTGGAGAAGAATTGTTCAGAATAAAATATACCTCCATGGATGATAAATTCAAACTCACATTTCTTAGACAAATATTTCCTCCATCATAGGCAGGGTCTCAGGAGAAGATGCAATGGCCTTAGAGGTATCCTACTCCAGGGCTGGCTACAGGTCAACTACATATACTCTATAATCTATTAATAAAACTACCATTTTAATTTTTAAAGAAAATGTATTATATATAATTTTATTTTTAAAACATTATTATGCATATGTAAGTGTGGGTGCTCGGGTGCCATAGCACATGTGAGGTCAGAGGACAACTTTTAGGAGACCTTTCTCTTTTATCACCATAGGTTTCAAGTATCACACTCAGGTGATGGGTTTGATGGTAAGTGCCTTTATCCCCCTGAAGCATCTCATTTGCCTTCATTAAGGAGAAAAAAAAATTTTTGAATTTTACTTTTTTATTGAGCTTTTAAAATTTCATACATTTCCCACTCAAATCCAGACCCCTCCCCTATCCCTCCCTCCCCTCATCCTCCCACCAAACCCTATGTGCTCTGCCATACATGCTGAGTCCTATTCATTCAGGTGTTTGCACCCAAAAGTCCTTCAGTATAAATGCATCCACTGGAGTCTAGTCAGCCCATCCAGTGGTCACATGTAAGTCATACTCTCCCTCACCCAGCAGCAATCAGTCTCAAATAGTTCTCAATCTAGTGCTGGCCCTCCACCTATTTCTCACATCTCCTTTGGACCCTTTTTTAATTGAGATGACATGGGTCCCATGCTCAATGCCACCACTGCCACAGGATCACATGAGCAAGCCTCCAGTGGCCTGGAAGGCCTTCACTTCCCTGTGTTCCTGAACCAGCCCTGGCTCTTACAATCTTTCGGGCTCCTCTTCCACACTGGTCCCAGAACCATGGGTGGGTGAGGATCCATAGAAGAGTCCCACCCTACACTCTACAGTCTCATATTTGGACAAAAGTTTTTAGTGAAGATGCAAACAAGTTTGCAAACAAGAGCAGATAATCTTCAGCAGTTTGTACAATGTTCCTTTGGCTTGAAAGCCACCTTAGAATTGCTTAAAACATAATTTCAAGAGAGCATCTTGTCCAATCTTTTCCATTCAAGGAGACTGAATCCCCAGGAAAGAAGTGATATTTCCAAAATTACCCAAAGTGTAAATTCAACCAACTAAAGTTTTGTTTCAGTTATTCTTATCAGTCATGCTGTTGGTGTCCAAGCCTTATCTTGTGTAAGCCCAGGGTGCCCCCATTTCCATTTGTGACACATTTGTGTCAACTCTGAGTTTGAGCTTCTACTAGAACCATAGACATGTTCTGGTTGATGGTGGTAAAATGACTTGAGAAAGGAGTGACTTCTATTTTATACAAGGTTATCTATTACCCCAGGCGTGGGGCTGCCCATATTTTCCAACTGATATGCAACTTCTATAAAAGATCAGAGTTCATGCCTAACTATCTTAAAAAATAAGGAGGTCTTTCCTTGATTTTAAATTGTAATAAAAATGTGTTACCTTTGTGGGCATGGCTAGTACTGAGGAACTACACAATCATATTCCTGAGTATAAGCAATGTTTACGATTGAGAATTATCAGGAGCAATGCTAGAAACCAAATGTAAGCCTCCAGTTTCCCAAAAGGCAGCAACTACTTTTATTTTTCTAGTCTTTAAAAAGGTTTTGCTTTTTATCCAGGAAGAATATTAGATGATAGCAAAATAACGCTCATACTTTTATGATTAAGTCTAATGTGGACTGCTTTTATGCCATAAGTTATATTTTCATAGAAAAATTATTTTGATGGTTAATCTTAATTGTCAAATTGACAGGATTTAGAGTCACCATGGAAACAAACCTCTGGGCACATCTGTGAGGGTTTTTAAATTAAGCTAATTGAGATGGGAGGATCCACTGTAATGTAGTGGGAGGCCACCTTGTACCAGCTGGGGTCTCAGGCAGAATATTAAGGAGAAATGGAGCTAAGTAACAATGTTCCCGTTTTCTGGTTCCTGACTGCAGATACTATGTGACCAGCTGCCTCATATTCCTTCTGCTGTGTGTCTTCCCTGACATGATGAAAGCTCCTGTTGTGTAGCAATTTCCTTGAAGATAAAACCTTCCATCTTCAGAGAAGCTAGGTAAACACCAGAATGTTTTAAAGAAAGGTAAAGGACAGGGAGTCTAAAGGGAGACAGGATATTTTAAGGAGAAGTTGAACTTTCCATCCTGCAGGAAAACTGGTTAAACTCAGGAAGTAACCAACTCAAAAGCTAAAAGAAGTCCCTGAAATTGACAGGTTCTCTAGGCACCTCTCTCCCTAAGCATATAAAAGCCCTAAGCACTGGGGAGAGTGCTTCAGACAAGCTGAAGAGCCTGGAAGAGACCGATCCACTGCCTAGAAGAGGCCAAAGCCAGCTAAGCTTCCAGGAAGAGGCTCAGGCCAACTGTTCTGCCTGGTAACCACTCTCCCCATTTTGTTGAGCTGCCTGCAAACCTGCAATGCATTCCGGGATTTCCGCTTTCATGAACTGTCATTCACACCAGGGTGGGCTTTGGATGAAACAACTGTCTTTAAGTAATTTCTGCCCTTGTGAGTTTCTGCAATAAACGCATTGGTTCACCAAGTCAGATTCTGGCTGTATCCTTGCTTTGGTCTGTTGTTGGTTCCCTGTCCTGTGGTGTTTGCATCTCCCCAGGCACAGTGCAACACAACTCAAACCATGAGCCAAAATAAATCCTTCCTTCCTTAAAGTTGCTTTTATCAGGTATTTTCCTCATACAAGAAAAATAATACAATTATCAAGCAAACATCCTACCCCTGTTGGGCTTAGTGGTGCACACTTGTAATTCCAGCACTGAGGAGGCCGAGTGGGAAGAATGCACTTAAGGCAAGCCTGAATGATTAGCAAGACACTGTCTCAAAATGAATGAGTGAGTGAATAAATGCCATCTCCCCTAGCATTGCTGTTGGAGTTCAGTTTCAAATCCAGGTCTGTGACTTCACTAATTTGTAAGCTCCTATGATATTGAAGTTAACACAGATCATTATTGGAAATTTTGGAACTTCCTCGAGCACAGAGTGCTGAAAAGACTAACTTAACATTACAGAGCTGGTGAAACACAAAAACCAATGGATAGATCTCAGCCCATGAGCGAGAGCCTCAGACTTTGTAAATGGTAGTAGATTTAAATGAGGACAAATGAGGAAGTAATATAAAAGGGCTTGATTTGTTCCTGTCTTCTTTTGGAACTGAATAACTGAACGAAGTAACACTCATGACATAGACTGCAAAACGCATCTCCCATCTGAAATACTGTAATTTGTATTCGTGATGGTTAATCCTGGGCGTCAACTTGACTGGATCTGGGATTAACTGAAATGAGAGAGCTCTTCTTAATTGGATCATCTGAAGCTGGAAGACACACCCTAAATGTGGGTGTTACCTTCTGATGGCAGCCAGTATAAAAGGTCACGGCAGAGGAGAACACTTTTTTGCTTTTTCTTCTAGCCTGCTCTCTCGCTGGTGAGTTTGTCTTGCTGCTATAGACTGAAGACTAGCCGATCTTTTCAAATTCATCAGACTTTCAGTGCCAGATTGGGACTACTGAGACACCCAGCCTTGTGGACTGAGCGACTACGGACTCTCAGCCTCTCCAGTGCGGTGCAGCCATTGTTGGACTACTCGGACTCTATCCTGTGAGCTAAGCTGATAAATCTCTATACATATATATTCATTCTACCGGTTCTGTTTCTTTGGAGAACCCTGACTAATACAGTATTCATGAAAAGCAGGAGGTAAAATGACACTGAGGTTTTCTCCCTTCAATGAGATACCTTCTCAATAGTGTCTTTTGGTTCAAGTGTGAAACAACCAGGGACACCAAATCTTGGCATAAGGTAACTGGAGAACTTGATTGGAATGATGTTGTTAATGCACATTCTGTTTCTCATAACCACTAACAATAAGCAAATAAAGAGGAAACATGAGTTGTCTAAATAATGAAATCACCAGGATAAAAGGAATAAACATTAATAGTTGGAGAGACTTCACATATCAAAAGAAATTGTGTGTCTGTACATCTATATCTATGTACATGTGTGGATACATATGTGTATACTGGTGGCATGCATGTGTATGGAGGTCAGAGTTTGGCTTTAGGTACCTTCCTCAATCACCTTCCATCTTTGCTTTGGAGACAGGGTCTTTCATCGAACCTGGGGCTCACTGATTCAACTAGACTGGCAGGCCAGCACGTCCAGGGCTCCTCCTGTCTCCACTTCCCCAGTATTGATACTACAGGCAGATGTCACTGTGCCCAGCGTTTTGTCATGGGTGTTGGGGATATGAACTCAGGTCTTCCTGATTACACAGTAAGAATTTTACCAACTGATACATCTCCCCAGCCCCAGAAAAAAAATCTCATTTTAAGGCAGTAAGATCAGGCAACCACTTGTTTCTACTATCCAAGAGCCCATATGGTGACACATTTATCATGAGAAAGATTTGGGTTTACGTGTTGGTTCCAATACTTGCCTGAGAGTTTGGGGTGAATAAGTAGTTTCTATTCAATGTTTTAGTTTCTTCTTTTGTATGAGAACAATTATTAGGGGTGGTTCAAAAGGTCTGTCTATAGTTAATTTAAAAAATTGAGTATTATTTAAACTGAACTTGTCAATTTTGTCTCAATTTGGGCATGTGTAACAGAAGAGTGAAGTAGTAAACCTAAACTATATTCCAATATTAGTGCGTCATTAAGTGAAAAAGAATGGAATTAAAATTTAATCTGAAATTCCTTTACCTTTACAAACAAGGTATGATTGTTTTTATGCCCTCTATAATTTGAGAACTCCTGAACTCCTGAACCAGACCTAGGGAACCCATATCTGGCACCATTATCAGGGCCAAGAACCTATAGCTATATAGGTTATAGACCCCAGTGGAGAACCTGATATTATTATTCTGCTAAATAAATATTGACTCCTAGTGAGTTATCATTATACTCATAGATTTGTGCATTTTTCAACTCTCACCCAAGAAGCTTCCTTTGAAATAAATGGTGATTAGCAAAGAGACCCACAACTGACCATCTATGGAATGTTCTGAGACATATATGTCACACCCTCTGCCCAAGGCTCAGGGGATCTTAGTGGAAGAGGGGGCAGAAAGATATTCGGAGGCAGAGATGGGGTGTAGCTACAGCGAAACAGTGTTTTTTAGACACAACAGGGCAGTTATATATATGAACTCACGGTTGTGCAGCATGAACAAGTTCTGCTTTATAAACTCAAGCCAGACAGAATCTCAGTCTGGAGCGATTAGCAATTGATAGCTGCTATGAGAGGGAGTCAGTTTCTTTAAGGATGTGATCCAGGTAGGTCAACTGTGCTCCAGTGGATGAACCCACACCCGAGTATTTGGGCAGCACAAATTGAAATAGATGGACATTAC
>NW_008360331.1:9300117-9303059 GCF_000622305.1 Nannospalax galili | reverse complement strand
AACAAAAAAAAAAAAAAAAACAGACAAGAAGTTGGGTGTGCACGGATGTGGGGGTGGATCTGGGAGCAGATGAGGGAAGGAGATTAACATGATCAAAATATGAAATTCTCAAAGAATTAATTGAAATATTATTTTAAAAAAGAAAAAATGGAAAACCTGCATATAATGACTTAATGGATTAAAACTCTTTATACTAGTAGTCAACTTAGTTAAAACGGAACTACTGGAGCTTTGTAAGGATTCTTGCCTGTCTTCACAGTTTACTCACACCCTAGTTTAATAAGGAGTTGTTTCTATGACTTTAATTCATGTAAACAGACTCAAAATGCTGAAAGACCTTTAGAAAAGAGGATTGATTCATATCTTATATAATGATGAGTGTGCAGGTTACACACATGCCATGATTCAACTACAGTTTAAGAAATTTGTTAACTGTGTTCTGTGAAAGTTTATGGTTCTTTTACTTTTGTTTTTGCTGTTTGAGACAGGTCTCACTATGTGGCTCTTTCTGGTCTGATGTCACTCTTCAAACAATCTTTCTTACCCTTCCCAGTGTTGGGAGTACAGGGATGAGCCACTATACCTGGCTCAAATTTACGTTATCATGTCACCAAATTTTATCTGGTTTAATCATACTTATCTGCCTGACATACACACTATACAACTTCCTAAGATTTTCTTCATTTAAGATTCAAACATTAGAAAAAACTTTGCTCCTGGTAGACTTGCCCTTCTCCTTGACCTGGCTGTCTATTCTGTTTGCTAGTGATTTTACACTAAGCTAACATGTGGGATTTTTCTTACCCCAATCACATTTCTTCTGATGCAAATGTTCCTATTAAAATCCCCGAGGTGACTCAAAAATAAACATGCCCAGGTTCTCTTTTTTCCCTCCTAGGTTAGTGCTTATTTTACAAACCCATCAGAACACTAATGATGTCAAAGGTTAGGTTTGTTAAAGACACTCAGGGTCGTTTATTATAATTTACCATTCTTTAGAGGGTTTATTATTGATGAGGCTTATAGAACTTTAAACAAATGTGCAAATTATAAGACATGACAACACAAATTGAAAAGAACATTTTCTTATCATTGATGTCAGTCATCTCAGGTTGCTGTGGCAATCTGCTTCTCCACCCTCTAGAGAACAGTAGCCATGCCACATTATGCTAGTCAGTGGCATTGTCTCTAAAGTTACTAGCCAGACCCTTCTGAGAATGGGTAGCAGATGATTGACATTTCAAAATGGAAAGGTTACTTAGATCATGACTCTATAGATGCAGCGTAAATGCTTGAAATTCATCTGAGTTCATCAGAATCAAACTACATCTGTTGCTAAAATGTTTACATAAAATAGACTTCAAATCCATCAATGGTTTTAAAGAAAAGTAAAGCACTATTAAGTCCAAAGGTGGTAACATAATCCTTCCATCATAACATAGAAAAAATAAAATAATAAGGAGTTTTGAACTAAAGTGACTGATTCTTACAAAGCATGAACCCTTGTGATGGTTTTTAAGGCAAAATAAAAGTCTGCCTTTACCCTAGAACTCATATCTTTGTGCTCTTCAAGAAGTCTCTGCTCTGCTGGAACAGCCTGCAAGGTGACATCTTTCCTGATTCCCTCAGCGATGCCACCAGAGGCCAAAGCTCTTGCTTGTGTCTCCTTGTACTAACCTGTCTGGGCTCCATAGGTGTTCATTAGGTTTCAGTGGTCTAAATTTTCTGACCACATCCTTGCTTTCAAAAGCAGGGAAATGTTTTACCAGAAAATAGAAAAGCAGACCACACTGATTATGCTGGAGACTATGGAGCACTGTGTTGGGCAGGAAGTCCATGGACAGAATATTTATTTGCCATCTGGGGACACTCTGCGAATCAAGAACTATAGAAACACAGCCATGACATCAACTCCTAACTACAGATAAAAGTGCACACTGTCTAACACTCAGTTATGCTTTCCTACCAAACTGCTGTGCTGACAAGAATTTCACTGGAAAATAACTAGCACTTTGGCAAATGCCTACTGCAGGCAGTTACACACATATCATTCTGAAGTCATGGCATGAGGATTTGTAAAGTAAATGATTTCCCCACTTTAAGAGCACCTGGGATTGTGGGTCCCCTGTATGCAGTATGTCCACACTGAAATTTACACTCAGAGTTCTGCTACCTCATTCAGTGAGAATTAGTGGAAGAACTGTGTAACATGCAAATGTTTTAATGAGTAAAAAGTGCTAAATTTGCACAACACATAACATTTAAATTTTCCCAGAACCAGGAGGGTTCATTGATGTAGACACAATTCTAGCCAGTTCTTGTTTGGAAACTGCAATGTATAACTTATGTGGAATATTAAACCCTCTTTAACAAGAAGTAGTTCTAAGAATTCAGATTGGAACTCTTATATACGCCTGTGTAGAACTTTGAACTTCAAATGGGATTAAAAGCTAAAATCCATTGGAATATTTAAAGAAATTTGAAAAACTTAATTTAGTGCATTCATAAATATAGACAAATCCCCATTTCTGGACCGGGCCACATATGTAGTCTTTGGATGGCTATTTCCAAAAGGAAGAGATAAACAGGGATTAAGCTATCATAAAAAAATTACCTGCTCTTAGAAATATCAATGTATTTCAACAGAAAATAAAGTTGTTTGCTAGCTTAGCAGTTTTTGAGGTTTCTTAGGACTTCTCTCTCTCTCTCTCTCTCTCTCTCTCTCTCTCTCTCTCTCTCTCTCTCTCTTTCTCTCTGACATTAGATCATTTCATGAGATCTTATTTCAAATCTATACTGTAAAACTTGGAGCAGCTATTTTCAGATCATTATATGAATGATAATGAAGAAACTGAAATACTATAATAGGTGATCAGTATAATAGCTCTTCCAGTGCTGTCTCTGAATAGGATATGCTATTCAGTGTCACTATTAAGTAACAA
>NW_008360331.1:9299716-9300067 GCF_000622305.1 Nannospalax galili | reverse complement strand
GATGTATGTTTTTCTTATTTTCAATATGACAAAATTCCAAATCGTTGTTTCTTATTTAATGCAATCCATGCCATTCAGTGTATCCAAAGATTCCAGTTTTTGAAATGTTCGTATTCTTTAAAGAAATTAGCAATGGGATAACAGACAAAAGTATCCACTTTTTTCTAAGTATTAAGAGTCTCTGATGTTTTAAAATTATCTCTACTAATACATTTCAGTAAAATTAAGAATAATAATTTCTGGAAGTTTCCATTTGAAGGCACCAAGGTATTGTTTTAAAGTGGAAACTATCTAATTTTAAGCCAATAAAACTGTCTGGTGTATGAATGTGTGCGTGTGTGCATGAGAGAG
>NW_008360331.1:9256836-9299677 GCF_000622305.1 Nannospalax galili | reverse complement strand
AGAGAGAGAGAGAGAGAGAGAGAGAGAGAGAGAGAGAGAGAGACTTCTTAAAATATATATTTGTGAGTGGTCTAAAAATTTAATGGAGTTTTAGAAATCTTTTAAATAACGTGATCATGTTGCACAATTATAGCTACACGGCATCATGCAACTAATCAGGCTTATCAGTCTTAGTCTTAGACTAAGACTGGTTGTAATCAGGTAACATGTACATAGAGGAAACTGGAAAACATATAAAACTAGACTTCTACTCCAAATCCCCATGACTTCAAAATGCTTTATTTATTAGCTTTCAGTATCCCTTGCAATGAGGGTTTTATAGAAGTAGATATTTCTGCAACTATTTTAAGTACGGGTTTTAGCAATCTAATTTGAATCAACATGATGAAGTTCTCAGGATCAACCAGTAGTATTTCTGTATTGCAAATTAAGACTCTTACTGCCAAGACCACACTGTGGTTCTACCTTCCTTCAACATTTATTTCTGAAAAAGCCATGTATAAAGAAAAACATAACGGGATTCTAGGTGCAAAAAAACATGCAGAAGGGAAAGCACAGAGAAAAACAAAAACACCTATAATCTCATTAGAGCAGAAACTGAATGCCTTCCATCAGTCTTCTTCCTAAGCTTATTCTGATATAGTGATAGGAAAATGCATATATGAACCCGAATCCTGCTTTTCTGAGCTTCAACGACTTAAATATTTGAGTGCATGTATCATTATCCACTCTATAGAAAAAGCACATATAATTGAACATTAAGACTGAGATTTACAACTGTGAGTGCTAAGCCATAGCTGGAAACATCTATATCATTCCCTTGCTCCCCAAGGCTCAGGAGACATCTAGGAAGAGGAAGCAGAAAGAATGTAAGAGCTGGAGGATGAGAAGAATGGCTCTGAGATGCTGTTCTCGGGACATGACAAGGCTGATATACATGTGAACACACAGCAACTGCTGATACTTGCACAAGACCTGCACGAAGTCAAGTCACTTGAAACTTCCAGCATGGAGGAAAGAGGGGCTCCTGAGGCACAGCCTCTAGCTGAGGAGCTACTGGAAGTTAGTGGCTGCTGCGGGGAGAGAGAGCCATTTTAGTGTCAGAGGGAGTGGCCACTAATAGGTTTTTCATGTCGTTGTACCCATGCATACATGGACAGCACTAATTGCACTCAGTGGTTTTATATATGCACCTAATATCCCATTATGGTTCTCATTATACATGGCCTTTTCAGAAACAAATGTTGAAGGAAGGTAGAACCACAGCATGGTCTTGGCAGTAAGAATTTCTTAATTTGCAATACAGAAATACTACTGGTTGATCCTTAGAATTTCATCATGTTGATTTAGATTAGATTACTAAAACCCCTACTTAAAATAGTTGCAGAAATGTCTACTTGTATAAAGCCCTAGTTGCAAGAGATACTGAAAGCTAATAAATAAAGCATTTTGAAGACATGGGGGTTTGGAGTAGAAGTCTAGTTTTATGTTTCCCAGTTTCCTCTATGTACATGTTACCTGATTACAACCAGTCTTAGTCTAGGACCCTTTGATAAGCCTGATTAATTGCATGATGCCGTGATATTTAAAAGATTTCTAAAACTCCATTAAATTTTTAGACCACTCACAAACACATATTTTAAGAACTCTCTCTCTCTCTCTCTCTCTCTCTCTCTCACTCTTGCTCTCTCCCCTCTCTCTCATGTGGAGAGAAAAAGTAGGGCAACACAGAGGGAGAAGGGAGAAGGAGGGACAGATAAATAAAACCAAGTGTATCTGAAAAAGCCACAAGGAAATATATTACTTTATAAGCTTACTTAAAAATACATCTGTGTGTGTGTTGTGGGGGTTATAGATAAAGACAATGTAACAAAACTTCCAGTGCCAGGCAAGGGAAACTTTTTTTTGAATTGTTGGTCAGAGGAATTCAAGAGATTCCCCAAATAATATAGCCTATTGCCATAGCACTTGGTTGCCTCGCAGAACTTGGAGGAAGATCCTTTCTCTGAAGACCTCATGCACTTTGGACACAAGACCGGAGGAATACAGCTGGAGTTGGCCTGGAAACCTCCTCCCTGAGGACTGGCTATCCAGTATTAGAATGTGCTATGCAAGCTGCCAAGGGAGAAAAGCAATCAGTAGCCTACCCAGTTATAAAGCCAATGATGGGAAAATCATGTAATAGTGACACTTTCATCTTGGGGGTTACCAAGAGCTATTTAATTGGTCTTAAAGCCTGCTCAATAGGAGGGAATTCTTGACTGGTACTGTGAATGTAGACAAATATTCATGGATGGAAGGGTAATAGATCATATAAGAGAACCTACTACTGCTACTTTCCTAAACCAATATAATTTCTAACTATATTCTAAATACTCAACCTTACATCCATAGATAAGTATTGCTGTCTCCACTCTTCAAAGAAGCTTTGATCTGCAGCAGATAGAGACTATAACAAAGCTCCACAACCGGTCAAAATACAGACAATAAATGACTGTGGATAGTCTAGCCCCAAATGATACAGCTACAATGCAACTTCTACACCCAAGACTCAGGGAACATCTTGGAAAGAGTGAGGGAAAGATTGTAAGAGCCAGAGGACCAGGATGCCTGCTGTTAGATAGTGTCTTCTACATGTGACTGGGAAGCTGCACCCATATGCACAATAGGATTGCCTAAACAAGGTTTGCATAATGATAACACCAGCTGACTGGACAATGTGGATGGGAAATATTTCACAAGGTCCCACCTCTAGATGAAGAGATACAGGTAATCAATGGCTGTTAAAGGAAATAAAGCCAGTTTATCCAGGGATGAGCTCCCTAATAGGTTATCCAATCCCAAGTGTTCAGCCCTAAACACATGTACAGACAAGCACTGCTAAATGGACTCAACAAATATTTATATATGTACATGCAGCAATAATAATCAAAGAAGAGGTCATAAAATTAATAGGGAGTTGGGGAGAGATGTGAGAAGAGTTGGAGTAGAAATGATGTAAATACAATATTAATGTATTAACTTCTCAAAAAATAAAAAAGCAAAAAATTCCTTTCTCTAAATAATTATAAAGAACTATGTTTCACTAGCAAAACATAAATGTCCAACTACAAACTCATAAACACTTAGCATAATTATCTATCTAAAATTTTAAGTAATTTTATAAGTGATCCTCAACACTTTGTATGTGAGTGAGTGTGTGTGGCATACGGATGTGTTTTCATGTGCTCACCTGTGTGGAGACCAGAGGTCAACACTGGGTATCTTCTTCTGCTTCTCCTGTTTAATCTTTTCAACAGTCCATCTGATTTTCCCCCAAAATGGGACATCCTTTTAACAATATTGTATTTTTTCATTGTTTTTATACTATTTTTTAAAATACAGTTTGAACTTATACTTTAAGTCACTCTATATTCTAATTTAGATTGTCTTCTCTCCATGTTATTGGAGAACTAACTCATTTATTATGCTGTGGTTCTCCCTTACACTGGAGTGTTTTCTTGGGTGATTTGAAACTTTACTATTTCAAGTCATTTTCAGGAAGGGGCTATTTTTGTCATAGATCAATGCACTTAGGTTGCAGAAGGGACCTCATGGAGTGTCTTGCTGTTTTCTCTGTTAGTGTTCCAGAAGTTTTTCCAAGTATGTTAATTATATGTCTTTTGTTTTTTCCTCCATGCAGCACATCTTAAACTTCATACCAGAGCTGGGCAGAGCACTGTGGTTTTATTATAGATTTTACTTAAATGAAGACATCATTTTCATTTTCCCTATGTGATTTTCCTGTGGTTTCTTGGAATGATGGGTGAGAACCTTCTAGTTCTTTCAGGGTGGGCAGCAGCTAATGAGTCACAGCTCCAGCCAGAGTTTGTGTTTCCAAGTCTCAACATGTTTCTTTCACAAAGCCAGGTATTCTGCCTCAGACCCCAATCTTAAACCATAAATTCCAGGCCAAGAACCCAAATCTTGTCCACTGTGCCTCTCAACCATTCAGTGTCCATCACACGGTCACCTCTTACTTTGCCTTGCAATTATTTTACTAACACTTGAAGATTTCCCTCCCTTTTGTCCTTTCTGTCCCCATGTGTGTCTCTGTGTATGTTTACATTAGTATTTTAAGTTTTAATAGTTCATCTACTTTTTCTACATGTTTTAAATCAAAGTTGCATATGTTGTTAGGTGGTAAAGAAAGAAATGTGTTTGAATTTGGTTGCTTTGAGCAAAATAATGACTAAGCATCAATAATGTTTTCTATATATTTCACATTGCATATATCTTAAGTGACAATTTAGCTGGTGAAAAGAATACTACACTGTGGTATCTAGGAAATTCTGAGTCCTATTCACATCAATTATGAACTCTGAGTTTCACTTACCTAGCAATATAGCTCTATTCATATCAGAATTATTTGTATATAAATTTCAGTGGATTTAGAGGTTATATTTCTTTTTTAAAAATATTTTATTTATTATTTTTATTTTATGTGTATGTGTGTATCACTTGCATGTAGGTAAGTGCACTCATATCATGCAATGCCTGCGGAGGACAGAAGAGGCTGTTTGATCCCCTGGAACTGGAGGTATGGACAGTTGTTAGCTGCCATGTGGGTGCTGGGATTCGAACCTGGTCTTCTGGAAGAACAACCAGTGTTCTTATCCGCTGAGCCTTCTCTCCAGCCCCTAGAGGTTGTATTTCATATCTGGTGCATTATTAAGTAGGCTAGCTTTATTTTGAAACAATAACATATTGATAAAAAGTTTAACACATGCAAGATATGAATTTCCCCAAAGCAAATACATATTAGATCACAGATTCCTCATTGGTAATTGCAACTCTGTATATTTGTTTACTCCCTTCCTTTTTCATAATGTCTCTTAAATGTTTGCTGTTTCATCATTAGAAGAGCTTTTGCATTCCAACCACAGGTAATATTATTTCTTTGCAAAACTTTGGGAACAATACTCTGCCAGAAATACCAAGTTCACTGGTAAACAGAAACTATAGGTCTCACTGTAAAATACTATAATTACACAGTGCAGCAATCTCTGTGGAGTTTTTTTAATCACCCAGGAAATCAATAGTAGTATAGACTACAATTCTTGGTTGGACTAGAGTAGATACAGGAGAGCAGATGAAAGAGTTTATCGACTTAGTAGAGACTGTTAGGCTAGGAAATCAGTTCATCAGAAAGGAATGGCTTTTTAACTCAATGACTTCAACCCAAATCCCAAAGTGTTTAATTCTAACAAGAGATTTGATAAAAAAAACGAACAAACAAACCACAAACCAAAAATGCCAGATGTACCCCAATTCATCTTTCTTACTCATAAACATATCGCAAGCCATAATTTTTGGAAAATAGCCAACCATGAGGAAAAATTCTATTACAGCTGTAAGAAATGATCTAAAAACTGAAGAACTGTTGGTCATGAAGGTCTTAATTTGAATGCCTTGTGTTTGTGTTTGACACACATAAATTAGAAAGCATTTTGTCTAAGAAAGGTTGAATGTCCCAACATGTAGCTTATACTCCTTGCAAAATAAATGACTTGGAATTCTAAATAAATGGAGTAGAAGCAATTGGTTGAATTATTGTATTAAGAGAAGAAGAAAGTGTAAGCTATTAAAAAAAAAAAAAAAACCACCAAACCTCCAAACATTTTGGCTTCTCAATTACCTGAAGTGACTTGTTCCATATAAAGGAAGAATACTCGATGATAGAAAAATAACATACATGCTGTTAATACTTTTGATCCTCAAACTGAAACCCATGCCAGATGTGTGAACCCTGTGTCTCTGGATATTTAACTAATAAAGCAGCTGTCTTCTTTTCATTCTTTCGTTTCTGGCCCAAACAGTGAGGTATATGGTAGCTCTCCCCAGTTAGAAGCTGAGACACAGCCTGCTCTCCTACAGGGTTAGGAGTGGAGAACACAGTATGAGGGGCCTCTTGGATTCTTATCAGCATGGGCAACATAATTATTATTTGTATTTTAAGTAAGAATGTTTTAAGTTCCTAGGTATATAGACTCTTAAAAAGTAAACAAAGGTGCATGTGCAGTGAAAAAAAAACTACTTGTTTTAAAATAACAAACACAAATACTTTACAGGAATAAACTGATTATATATGCAATGTGTGTGAGGAATGTCAACCTTTGGTCACTATTAATTCAGATCCAGATAAGCACAATTATCCATTTGCCTGAACAGTTCTAAGCACCTTATTTCATGGTCAGGAAGAGATGATAAATTCTGAACACCTAAGCCCTCTTCAACAAATGGGTAGAAGTTTGCAAATATTGAAATCAAGCTGACATTTCACTGTTAAAATCTAGGCAAAAGATGAAAATACAGAATACTTAGCTCATTGAATCTAACATTACCACCTGAGCTAACTTTCTGCAATCATTCATTTTTTTTCTGTAGTATGTCCTTTGAATAAGTTAAAGCATACCCATGTTATAATTTCTAACACAAAACCAACACATTCAAGGAATTGTGAAGGGAGTCTTACTAAAGATTTATTGTACATTCATAAAACTACCTACAGACATATTTACTGTCCTTATATATTTCACATCTCATGGATATTGGTTCAGTGCCAGCCATGAATTGTGAATAAATAGTTCTCTTGTTGGAAGACACATTTTGACTCTTTGAGGGGGTTAGGTACTCTTATGTGCACTAAATAAAATGCAGTTAACATTTTCCTGGTCTGGAAAGAATGACAGCCCCTCCGTGAAAATGACTAAACCACTCCTTGCTCACGTGAAAGCAATACCGCATGTCATCTGTTAGCTGGACACAGCTCTCATTCATTCTGGTTCCTGAGAGGTTAGCCTTTCTCAGCTTTGAAAGAAAACTGGAGTATAACCATATCATCACATTTTAAATAGGTGTTCTTCATTACTAATATTTCCTTCAAAGACATACAAGTGGCTTGATCTCAGGCCCCTTAGTGACTACAATTTCCTCGGTTTGACTTACTCTGCATGCACAGTCCATCAGTGCAGTTCTTGGATTGCAACACCAGGCCATCACAGTCCTTGCCCCCATTCTTGGGGGCTGGTGCTGTGCACTCCCTCCTACGCCAGTGGGTGCATTCTGTTCCACAGGTAGACCATTTACTCCACGAGGTCCACCTGCCATCCACTGCCATGAGAAAAGACAGCATCAGGTCAGAGGGAGAAGCAGCTACTTGGAAGGCAAAAGAAGCACAGCTGGATTCTAACATAACAACATAACAAGATCTCAAGATGGAAGCAAATGCTTCTCTGATAAGCCTGGAATTCATGAGATCCTCCAGAGAACATATCATGCTCTACATGTGTGAGTTCTGTGTACTCTGTGCCTCACTCACAAGCCAACGAAAGCTTACTGGGACACACCAGGAGCTAAGTAAAGAGGAGGTCATATGGCTTCCATTTTTCCATTAAAGCGAGCATTTCTGGATTTAGTAGTGAAGATTAGAATGTTGCCTTTCTGATCTAAGATTCCTTCATTTATAGTGTTATACAGACAGTGGAAACAAACTTGCATGAAAGGTGAGAGAAAAGGAGGTGTAGTGCAGAAGGAACCCATGGTCCCCTTTCTTCTCTCCTCCTTCTCCACTTACATACTCTTTTTTATTTTCTTTTTCTTATCCATGCCACTTGATTCTGCTTAAAATCTCACCATGCCTTCTTGTAATAACTATAGGATTTGTAAGTCATGTGATGATTCTATTCCATTATTTAATGGTACATCCATTTGTATTTAGGGTGAAATAATGTTTAAGTAAATCCTTAATTTTTGCAGTGATGTAGTAATTTGGAATTGAATGCTTTTCTTTTTAATTCTGGTGGGTGTATTTTGAGCAATTTCAATGATAATGATCTGAGGTATCTGTTTTGAAAACATACTCCTTAAATGCCAATTTGAAAAATGTACAGTAAATTTCATTGTCATACTTCAAAATGAATCCTTTCATGTTTCTTGGATGAAAATGTTAAACCAACTTTAAAAAGTGTTTGATTTTCCTTGAAATGTATAAATAATGATGATTATCTTGGATTCTACACAAAACAATGCCAAACACCATTTACTGAAAATTTAAATCTCTCAAAGTCTGAACACTGGGAAAAAATTTATAAATTTTAATAGCTTACATAGATTGGTAAATCTGTATCACAGTCTTGTTACTTAACAAATGTATAACTTAGAATGTGCATTAAGATACAAGCACAAGGTATACATTATAATTTCCATCATATAGAGTTGGCTACACAGCAATTCCAAATTACCTGGAGTGAAGTGCTTTGCTGTAGATCAACTTAGTATCTTAAAACACTAACACGTGTACACACACACACACACACACACACACACACACACGCACGTGCGCGCGCCTGTGTTCTTCCTACTCAAAGTGATCAGTGAACTTTGAATTACAGGAGCCAGCACCCGGATAAAATATGGGAAAGTATATGATAAAATCTGAAATCCTAAGCCCAGCTACATTTCAAATTTTCTTCCATAAATAAGAGCTCTCAAAGAATTCGGTGTAGGAAATGCAAACTGTGGATTATATTTTTCTCTCCACCCATTTCTGACAAATGTTCTATTACAGAATAAACAGTACAAAATTGGGCAAAGCCAAGAGGACTAAGTAGGTGGTGCATCCAAAACAATGAAATTGAAACAGAATCACTAACCTTTTGAGCACAGTGGACTTGTGGATTATCTCAAAAATAATTTTAGCTTAACTTCAGAATATGTTATATGACTAGGTATTTTAGTGGAGTGATTTGGGTTTGGGCAAATATTAACTCAAATTTACCTAGATTCAAGAGCTGGTAGCATTATAAAATACTGCAAGATTCTGCCAAGAGGTGGAAGGATGCAATCTTGCCGTAGGAACCACTGCAAATAACTCACAAAACAGATGACTAACACGTACAGATAATAAAGAGCTGACTGCACTGCATTTTCAAAATCCATTATCTCATGTGTCACAAAGCTTTGCCTCCCTTTTAATTCACTCTAAATGCTTTATTTGCTCTTGCCCAGAAACTGACACCACATATCAACTATTTCAGTATAAAACAGTTTCTAAATTTCAGTTCCAATTAATTTCCATGGTTTTCTCAAGATCAAGGGTTATTATTTCTAACACGTGGTTTTCAGTGCTGTTCAAAGTCCTTGAATTATAGAATCTCTGATTTTGGCTCCAGCAGCTTCACTGAGTAGCATAGGTAGAATATATTCACGGCGTTCAATCTCCTACTTCTATAGCGCTTTGCAGATCAAGGTGAGAAAGGCAAGGACTGTTTGGGGGAAGGTCTCTGAATCTGTGGGAGGGTAAACAATGAATGTAGAATGTATTTCCATTATGTTCATCACACTTTCAGTCTATATTAAGTCTCTGTATCTATTTCCGTGACTTATTTCCAGAATTGGGGAAGGTATTTGGAGTGAAACACTGATTATTTACCTGGACATAACGTCGTACATGCTATTTTCTGTGCACTCTGCCCTTCACAGAAGGCCCCACCATTGAGTGGGGCTGGGTTGGTGCAGGTTCTTGTCCGTTTCTGATACCCTCGTCCACAGCGGCTGTTACACACAGACCACTCTGTCCAGGTGGACCAGCCACCATTTACTGAAGATGGCAAACCAGAAAAGGTGGGTTACACATGTGCAAATGTACACACAGACATAAAAAGCACACAGACCAAAGTCATCTCCATGTGACCATAAAAAAAGATTTCAATGCTAGAGGTGACCATGGATATCACTTCAGAGTTGTGCTGTAAAGTTGAAGAATCTAAAGTCAGAGATACAAAAATATATTTACCAAGATTAACTCACCCATAAAAATAAATTAAGACTATGTTCTCCTTTCCTTGGCTAGCATCCTTTTAAAAAATATATATTTCCTTACCTAGCCAAACTCCAAAAATTACTTTGGACAGCTTATCTCGCATAATAAATGTTTACATCCTAATGCCAAGGCTTCAAGCTGAAGTCTGGGAACTGAATAAAACCACTTAGACTTCAAACAACAGATGAGTGATTATTTTTCTTCAGCATTTGCAAACTTCACAGCTTTTTAAGAAATTTTATTCAGTTTCACAAAGTAACACATGAACCTAGTACAGAATAAAATCTTATAATGTTGGAGTTTTAAGCAAATTGACAATCTGACTGAGCTGGCAATTGGTTGATGTATTTGAAATGAATCCTCATTTTGTGCAGAAGGACTAATTACAACATTTGATGGCGGGGTCAGTACATCTGTGATTATAAAACCTGTATTCCAACACTACACCACTCACTTCCTCATTGCATAGCTCCCTCTAGAAAATACTGAACTTTTAAAAAAGCAGTTTTCAGGGCCAGGCATGATGGTGCACACCTTTAATCCCAGCACTTAGGAGACAGAGGCAAGCAGAGCTCTATGAGTTCAAGGCCAGCCTGGTCTACATAGTGAGTTCCAGGATAGCTGGGACTATAGGGAGACCCTGTCTCAAAAAGACCAAAAATAAAAAAAAAAGCAGTTCAATAATGTAAATCTATGCAATTACTTTAATTTACAATTTTAAGAACAAATTATTTGCTAGCAGTCAAAACAGAGTGGAATGCATATATCCATTTGCCTCCTGAGGGTAGAGTGTTAACCACGGAAGCAACATAAACTTCATATGTGTATGTGACTTGCCCAAAATTTCATTTTCTAGGAAACCTATTTTATAAAAAAATAAGCAAAAGTATGTCATATTTACAGATGCCAGAGAGGTATTTTTTCATAGCAGAGATTTTAATATAGAGATTAAATAAATAGAAACATATGTAATACTAAAAAAAATCAGAAAATGTTAAGCTGTTCAATTTCATGCTATTAAAAGTGATATTACAGGCTATTTAATAAAACAGATATTTAACATTTTAGTTTAAGTGAAAATAATATATGTATATTCCTTATTTTAAAGTACTACCAATCTGTAGAAAATATCAGTGATACAATATTAATTTCAAAATATGTTATCTACAGATGACAGAATCAAAGGTCTTTTCTTCATTGAACTTTTCTGTTTTCCAGATTTTCTCTAAAAGATATATATTTGTTAGCCCAAAGTGATATCAACCAAAAAGTATATATAAAACAGACTCAGAATAAGAAATGTTGGCTAGAATTTTTTTTTGTGGACTTCTAGTGTGTCCAGCCACAAGCCTTGAACAACTTAATTTATGGAGCCATGAAAAGCACAAGCCAGTGGTAGACAGGTAGGGCTTCAGTTAGTTTCCAAGAGCATGCTACTTGCTCAACTTTATAAACTTCAAACATCATGGTGTTGTTGTTATAAATTGCTTACTGGAATAATGACAGTTGGTATCAGAAGTTATAGCATACATTTACCACTTGGCTAAAACTTTAATGAGATGAAAAATCAGAAACTTTGAGACAGGGGCTCAGAAAATTGACATTTAAAAAGCCAGCTAATGGCCGATCTAGTCCTAGAACATGGGATTCCTGACCTTTAATCCTGTCCTTTGTCTGAAAATGCCTGTTAGTTGTATTTGATCCTTATTAAAAACAATGCTTTCATTGCATTTATGGATACTGAAATCATGCTATACATAGGAAGAGATCTACATCTGTATTAAATATCTATATAATACATCTATATATAGTGTGTGCTCATTAGTTATTTACGATTGGCACATACTATGATTGGGCCCCATTTGTACTTTGCATTTTAAATGCTGTTAATCAACTATTTCAGGCAGCTTAGACTAAGATAAAAACCAAGAAACAATTTCTTGTGATTTAAGAAATGCAATTGCTTACAATTCAACACAGCCATTATCTGGACTAGGAAATTAAACCCCAGAGTAATCAGAGGATTAAAAAAAAAAAGGAATGCATCTGTCCTGTAATTAAAATGACAGTTTTAAAGCATCACTCTGTTCAGCCTCTGGAACATCATAATGGTTTCTGTTCTTGTGACTCCTCATCTCGTCAGCACACAACCACACAATAGTACTGCAGAGAGGCAAAAATTTACTGCCTATATTTTTAGGTTTCTTTTGGCTTGACGTGAGACTGAAAATGTTATATATAAAATGGGTCAACAGGTGAAAATGTAGAAATCTATTTAATACAAGTTTTATGCATCATAGAAAGATTTCAACTTTCCATCCTTAATGATAAGGATGTTACTTTCCTTCTAGTACATGGAATTTAACTTTCATATGGGAATTTCATCTCCTATTTTTAAGAAAAAGAAGGAAGCCAGGCACGGTGGCACACACCTTTAATCCCAGCAGTCAGGAGGCAAAGTTAGGCGGATCTTTGAGATGGAGGCCACCTTGGTCTACATAGCAAGTTCCAGGCCATCTGGGGCTCCAAGGAGACACTGCCTCAAAAAGTGATTAAAAAAAATCAAAACAAAAATAAACAAACACAAAGAAACAGAAGGAAATTCAGAGTGAATATTTTCACCTGCTACTCATGTGCCTTCAAATGATCAAAAGGCTGGAATGACATATTTTAAGTGCTTCAAGAGTCTCTGCAGTAAAACAAAGGACACTTGCCAGTAACCAATCCTTCCTCACATGCTATCAGAATCCAGGACCCTTGGGTATCACTTACCACTGAAGCAGGGAGGAAAAGCTCTGCTGTATAACAGAGGTGAAACCTGGGTGTGTTCAAGAGGAAACATCACCTCAGAATACTCAGTGCTTAGTTTTCTGTCTGACAATACATCAGTACTCTGAGGACCTAATGTTGTGAGAAATATGCAAATGTACAGACTAATATCTTGGTCTATAAAATACCTGGAATTTTAGCTGGGGAGATGAGCTCACCTGTGAAGTAACTGGAAGGTAATGGAGTGTTCTCCACACAGGAAGGTAAAAGCACCCACACCACATCAAAGGGAATGTGAAGTTCCATAAAGAGAATCTACAGGTTTAGGGAGGTGAATAAGATGTTCTACAGAGTGAGAAGTTCTTTCATGAGGCCTTGCCATGTGTGGGGAATGATGGTCCCTTCACCACAGCTGCATTTATCATGGTTCTGCCGGCCTCTGGTGGAGGCAGGAGAGGTAATGGGGGCGTACAGTGTGTTTGGGGAACAGGTTGGGTCCACCTTTGCTGAGGTCCCATAATCACAGGGCCTAGGTGCAAACAAATATAAAGGAGCTACATGGTACTCAGGTGGAAATAATTAAACCTTACTGACTGTGCACCAGGTTGGAAGGAAGAGTAGTGGGGGTTGAAAAGAGTTGTCTAGCTTGATATTCTAAAATGAAATAATGCTGCTAAGGAGGAAGTGTAGCTTGACATGGCCCTGACTGAACCACTGAGAGCTCACTCACCATATACGATGATGGTGGCGGTGGTACTTTTCCTCTTGGCGACAATGTTTTTGGCCACACAGGTGTAATTCGCAGTATCTGACAGACGGGCCTGCTTTATGATGAGGTTGTGATCAATAGTAATGTAAAAATTACGATCTTCAACAGGATCAATTATGTCTTCATTTTTCAGCCATTCCACCTAAAGATACACAAGAGAAAAAAAAAAAAAAAGATAATCCCCAGTCTTGATCACTGTATGGCTGTCTGTCCTGACTTGGGTTTTGTACTCTTTATAACTTTGTTCTATGCTATGAACTTCTGCCAAGTTGGGAAAGTAACTTTCTGAGGTCATATTAAGTATCACTCACCTGCCAAACATGCTGATTCTGTCTGTACTACATTATTCTCAAATGTCAATGAACCAGTTGGGAAATACAGTGTTCAAATTGTTTTCACTTTGCCCTGCAGGCAGGAATGGGGAATGAGCACTGCCAAGTTCAGAACCCAATCAAAAATAATAGGCAAAGCATTTCAAACTGAACCCAAACCTTTTGCTACTTGATTTGTTTACTCTTGGCAACTTACCTGCTGCTTTACAGAAAAGAATGCAAGACTATAAAGAAGCTCAGAAGGCATTTTAGACATCATATAGCTCTAATAAAATATATTCAAGTGATTTACCTGTAACCTCACTGCAACATATGGATTAAATTTCCTTGAAAATGCACGGACATTAAAACACAGCTAAACTTATATTTGGAGATGCATGTAGGCCAAAATATTTGGGGGAAAAGTTTCCCTACCAACGTTCAACACAATCCAAATAGCTCACAAGTCACACTCACATCTCTTTTTGAATACTTCTAGTATTCAAATCTTTGGCACGTGGTTTCCTCTTGGAGAACTTGCCTTAAGACAGTTTTGAATAGTGATTCAAAACTATCAAACCATTGTTTCTCTATGCAAATGGCATTGATTTAACAACAGTGATGTCCATATCGAATAAAAGAAGTGAAATATTCTAGTGTAAGTGCAAGGTGTTCTTCTGCAGGGCAAACTATTTCTTATCCTGGAAAGCCTTTTTTTTCTGTGAACCACTTTTTCCATAAAGAAAAACAACACTGATATTTACTACAGTTAAACTTTCCTTCTGCATTACAGTGGATGTGGACACAGGTAACCTTTACTGGGATGGAGTCAATATTGTTGCCATTTTCAAAATCTTAAAGAGCTTCTTCAGCACTGTAAGAGGTCTGGAAATTAATCTCTAAATCTGTCAATGAGCTTGACATAGCACAGTACAGAGCTACTTGTATAAGGCAAGAGACTCTCAATAATACTACTCTAAGCCTTCAAGAGAGGCCAGATTCAGAGGGAAAAACAAAACCAATCACAGTACTAAGAAATAGAAATGGATGCAGGTGTAGATTACAGAAACTATTTGTAATGATGCAAATTCTGAAACAGTCAAACATTCTTGATATTTGCACTAATGGTAGTGAAGGGAATGGAATCCAACTGAAGCTGGATTATTAAAATATGAATTTTGTTTTCAGATGCAGACCATACATGCTACCAGTGGCAAGCTGCAGTGTATATTTTCATATGCGTTGTATCTTGGTGGATTTTCTACAGAATTAGCCCTTTGTATGGTACTCTGGGATTGCTGGAAGTACACAAAGGGCAAAATGTACACTAAAAGAAACCTTGACAGTAGCTGACAGCTAGTGTTACTATTTCTTGATCTAATCTTGGTCTAGGCCATCCGTGCCATCTTAAGTTCTTGCTGACTGAAGGCAGGCTTGGGCCCCACTCTGCTTTCTTGTACTCAGACACATTTCAAGAATCTATCCTGATACTCCTCCCTCAATGGCATTCCTCAGACTCATGGATTCTCTATTCCTTGGACACTCCTAGGAGTACACAGCTTTCCCTACATGCTCCCTGTCCGCCACAGTCCCGTGAGTGCAGAGATGTGCTGCTGTCCAACTGAGTCAGATCTGAGTGCGTTCTCTAAAGTTCCTCTCTATGGAGCAAGTGGAAGTTTTATCATGAGACTTTGAATTATCCCTCTTCCTTGTGTTTTTATTTTCTCTCTTTTTTCCCCCCTATTATACTTTACTGGCTTTACTGGGAACATGTCCTTAAAGATGGCTTATGTTCAAGTCAGACTCATGGTCTGCTTCCAGGGAACCCCAGAATGATGGTTTATCTATGTAAATTGATAAGCTGTTTAACAGTTATACTGTTTATCACAGAATTGTGATACTATCCTAATCACAATTGGCATAAAGAGATCTCCGGGGATATTACAAACCACTAGTCTAGTTTATTTGAAGAGTTTATAACATGAAAGAAAGAGTTCAATTTGCATGGTTGGCAAAAGATTTAAAAGGGTTAACATGATAGTTGGGCACATGATCTTTTTGTTTCTCACATACAACTATTTCCTTTGGGTCTCTCATTGTTGAGCCTCTAGGACCTGAGAAGCTCCTATGATGAGGGGACTGTTCCTGGTCCCTGGGGAAGGCTATTGTCTTTCTTCCCTACTCAGTTTCCTACACTGTCTTCTATACCTTGTTTGGAAGGAATGCTGGTATCTAACAGTAGACGATAGCTCAGTAATGCCAAGGTAAGCCCTGATGAGACAGCTCCCTTCCTCATTCACCCGAAGCCCAGCTGTGCCACTGGTTCTGTTCTGTGTTCACACTCTCCAAGTTCCCTGTGCCTTGGAACCAGGTAGCAGAATCCTCCAAAACATCATGCTCTTTTTAAGATTGTTTATTTTTTATTTTTTCCACATCAATCCCATGCCTTTTGAGTCTTCCCAAGTGGAAGGTGTTTGGTTTCCCAAGTCCAACAAAAAAACTCCTAAGCCTGGACTTGGTTCGTGCCCTTATTCCACACTGTTGTTCCAGATCATCCTTGTTAGGGTTCCAAAGAGCAGCAGTTTCCCCCCTCCACAACAGGGACCTCACCTTGACCTTTGAAGTCAAGGGAAACAAACTGCTGAGAAGCAGCCTGCCTTTCCTCTGACCTCCAAAGATAAGCAGATTCTACCTGTTAACCAGAGATTTTAGAAGCTGTTTATCACAACAGCTTTTCTTAAGAGGGAAAAGGTAAACACTTCCAGACCCTAATCCTACCTGCTTTTCCTGCTTCCCCCTCCCTTATTTCTCCCCCAAACATTCCCTCCTTCTACACTCTAAAGCCCCCACATATAAAGTCCCAGCTCACAGCCCATGGGCTGACATCTTTCCCTGACATCTTTCCCTTCCCTGAGGGAAAGGTGCCCCGTGCGAAATAAATCTGTATTCCTACCTATCAATCCTCTCTTCCTAGTTTGTAAGATTACACCATCAGATAACTCCTGATGTCTGCATTATTTTTGTAGAAGAGTTTTCTTTGTTCATAGTCATTATAAACAGTATCATTTCTAAGAGTATTAAATAGATGCAAAGATGACAGGTTCAATATTTTGGCCCCTCAGTCCATGGTCTGCATTGATGTAATGATCTTGTCTTCTAAGCTCACACATTTCATATAGAGGATTTTCAACCTTGCCTTCACAATATTTCTATTTATAGAATATTTTTAATATATCAGTTCTAAAATGTACATGAAGGAAATCTCAAGAAAAATTTAGCTACTGTTAGATTACTGATTTTCAAAATGAGACCCCTGGATGGACAGTGTCAGCACCCTCCCCCAGCAGTGGGATGGAATACAGAATCTCAGTTTGCCCACTTGGACTCACCGAACTAAGGCAGGCATCCTAACAAGAGCTCCAGGTTACCTTTGCGTGCACCAACATTTCAGAAGCACTGATGTGACTCTTGTCCTTATCACTAAGTGTTACCCATCTGTAGCCATAGTTTCAGACACCGTCTCCTTTCCGCACTCATTTTATGTCCTTCATGCCCCTTCCCCTGGGGCTCCCACTCAGCACCCTTCATCACGTCCTTCCACCTGTTTTACTTGCCAATTTTATTTCTCATTCTCCGGCACTGCTTCCTTCTTTCCAAGCGTAATATCCGATGTCTAATTTGATGAACAATCTTTGCATCATGTCCCAACTTTCTCATTCCTCCTAACTCCCAGGTACTCACTCCCCTTCCATGCTTCTGTGCCTTGAAGTGGATCATGACTGGATACAACCATCTTCAATGGACTCATTCCAACTTCACGGCAACAGAACCCTTAATTCTGAAAAGCCGTGCTATAGTTTTATCATCTGCATGGTGTTCACTCTCTTAGGCAACTGCTTCCTACTTTGTGCTTGCTCCTTGAACATTGCCTTCCCTTCGGTCCTCACAACTAATGGCCAACATTTCTATATCACTGAGAACTGGGCGTTCCTAAGTTCCCACTCTGCATAATTACACCTACGATGTACTCCCTCTTGTCACCAAGGGAGCTCTCTGGACTCCTATAAATCAATTCTGATGGATTAGTGCATTGTATCCCATTCCCTTTATTCTATTCCAGGGCAAACCCCAGAAATTCTCCCTCTCCTTTGAGTCATTCAATTACCCACCTCTCTGGAACAATTTCCATAAGCATATAGATATGTTACTATTTTTCACAATTTCAGACAAAATCCTTCCCACTATTTGTTGCCTCTGTTCAGCCCAGAATTCCTCTGCAGGCCTTCAAAGATTCCTTGGGAGAGAGAGACCCACTTGTAGTCTCTCCAACCCAATGCTCTTCCATGTGCACCTTCAGCAGGACCATCCTCAGTCATGAGTGGCCTTGTCACCATGTTGCTGGGACTTAGCAGCACATGACCCAGTTGATCCCTCTCCTATTGTCACTTACTTTATCTGCACATGACACTTTCTAGGATCTGTCCTGCTCACTCATCCCCCGCAGCTTTGTTGGGGTAAAGTGTACCCCCACAGGTCAGTTCTAGATTTCCTCCTCTCTCTTGTCAACCCAGAGTCACCTCCTGGGTGAGCTCATCCTGGTCATATCTCTAACTGTATCATGTAACTGCTCTGCTGTCTAAAAGTGGCTTTCTGAAAGAACCTTCCAAACCTGCTCTTCTTAGCAGAAGCCCTGCAGCTACTTAAATGCTCCATAGTTTAGTCCAGTCTTCCTCTCTGCCCATTTGATGTTGAGCAAGATTCTGGCTGTTTCTAGTCCCCTCAGTACTAATTCCTTCCAGGTCCAAGCCACAATGTATCTCTCCTGGATTGCTGACAGACCTTTCATCTTATCTCCTTTTCCTTTGCTCCTCAATCCTCTATTCCAAACGATATACTTGGGGTGACTCATGCATTCCCCATAGCATGCTACTCCGTATCTCCAGACCTCTAATGATCCCTTAGCTCAGCCCATGTCAGTACCAAAGTCCTTACAATGAACTATTCAGAAGCTCCTGCATTGCCAGGACCCCTAGCCTCTCGGGCACTTGCCTCTCACTATTTACTGCCTTTAACTCTCAGTATGCAGGCCCTGCTGCAGGTGTCCATACACACCAGTGTGCTCTTGCCTGGAAGATGTTCAATTTACTGGTGCATCTGCATCTGTGTGGAATATCCTTCCCCTAGGTGCCCTCATGCTCTGCTCTGCTATTCCTCTAGAAAGTTGTTCAGGCATCAGGTTTTCAGTGCACTGTCTCCTGGTTAGCCACAGTCTCTCTTTCGGCCTACACCCCGAACTGTGGCCTTTTATTTTCTCCGTCTCACTTACCATTTTACTAATTATGTCTATTAGCTGTGAGTCTTTTTACCTCGAATACAAGCTATATGGATTTTTGGTGTTCCTTTTGTTGCTGTGCAGCCCAAGCTGGCCTTGAATGCTGAGCCTCCTGAGATCTAGGATTAAAGGCATATTCCACCATGCCCGGCTTGTCTGATTTTTCTTTCTTTCATCATTGCTGTGTTCTTCTGCTCTGGATCTGGTCTATTATTATTGCTTGGCCAGGATTTCCTAATTTATGAAGCAAAACCAGACAGTGGAGTGAAATCTGGCATGCACATTTTAGAATACTATTGAGGCTGGTGTTTGTCAATCAAAATTAATATTAAATATATTTAGTGAGGGCCAGCCCCCTAAAACATGGTTTTAATTAAGTAGATTTAGCTATGGCTGTTGTTCTGATGAGGATTAAGAACTCAAATCCCCAGTGCCTTGGAGGATAAACTGTCTCACCTCTGCATGAATTTTCCAGAGAAGCAGGAGGTGGAAGAGGAGTTTCAATTATGCTGCGAAATTCCCAGTGACCCACTGCTATCTGAACCTGAGGCTATCTGTCCTATGGTCAGTAAGTCCCTCTTGAAGGCAGCATGTCCTCATAGTACATTTTAAACCTGTATATCTGCTAGAGAATACAAAAGAGTAGTTGAGTAATTGCTATATACTTATCTAGTAATCATAGACTCTGGGTGATTTGCAATATAGATTCCTAAGGTGTTGGGTCTGTCACTTAGTGGTCCAGCGCTTGCCTATCATGAGCATGGCTCCTGGCTTCAATCTCCATTACCATAAAAAAAAACAGGAGGTCCAGATCAGTTGGTAGAATGCTTTCATAGGTAACACAAAACCTGGCTATCATCCCCAGTACTGTATAATCTGAGCCTGGTAGTTACAAACCCTCCCTGGAGGTTCAGAAAGGAGGATCAGAATTTCAAAGTCATCCTATGCCACATAGTGAGTTCTAGACTAGCCAGGGATACATGAAACCCTGTTTCAAAAATAAGAAAAGAATTTCAATTTTCAATAAACTAAGAGATCTTATGATTTCAGCTCATCCAGACACCCTGATTACAGATTCCGTGTAGGCACTGTGTCAAGTGCTAGAAGACAGACAGGTAAGTGCTTGTTTGTGGAACTGTAGATAAGAGAGACCTGTAAACACAACTGGAGAGGGACACATCCTAAGATGGAAGATGAAATATATAGAGGAAGGCATTTGAGGGAGGAACAGTTGAACTTACTCCTAATGATAGAATTCAGGTTGCTGGGAGGCAAAGAGGGATATGGGGATTATGAGGACACAGAGAAAGGGTACGTGTTTGGGAACAAACGGCAGAGCCTCTTGGGGAGTGTGTGTACTGGACTATCAGATGCTAATTTACTTCACAGCCCTCCTGGAGTGAAGCAAAGGTGGAGAAGTTGACTTTCTAGAAATCACACAGGGACTCACTCCAATGTCTTACTAACACATTTGACCTTCACCAGTAATTCCTCCAGTCTAGTGAAAGGGACAAGAGGCTAGACATCTGACACCACTTTGGTACAGGAGCAGCTGATCTAGAATGAATTCAAAGTAGGCATTTTGGAGGTAGAGACTAGTTTACTAACCTGCTACAATACAGGTGAAAACCCCTCTGAAGGCTAAAATTAAGGAAGCGGGAAGGGAGGTAAGGAGTCAAGAATGCCTTTAGTAAGGACTGGGCTTAGGAGTTGGCGGTATGTGGGAAGAGGTGGACAAGGGGGACTGCAGTTTGTAGCCTGAAGGCCTGAGTGTGGAACAGGGTTACCGGAAGTAGAAAAGACTGGAGGGCAAAAACAATGATTTCCTGTTGGCTGATCTTATAAGGAATCCATGTAGGAGAGTATGGTCTGCCAACAGCCAGTTACTCAAAATTTCCATTGATTTTATAAACAGTGAGTTGAAAATACTTTAATCATGATGACTTTTGCTTCTTTTCAGTCAGCTTCATCTTAATAACAGAATATACAGGTATTGATTTAAAAGGATATTTGCAGTACAAGAGGGCTGAAATAGTATTTAATTACTATTTTAGGCTTAGACAAAATATTAAAGTGCCATTACAACTTGAGAGAAAGAGGAAGAGGAAAATATATGAGAGTATTTCTGTTTATCATGTAAGACTACATCAACAAGAGAAATCAATATGTAATCGTTTTTAAAAAGGCAGAAAGATTTTAAGAGCCAGGAGTTGTGATGACCACAGAGTTTTCCAGACAGCTGGGGAGTTACTCATATGAACTCCCAGCAATTGTAAGTTCAAACCAGACAAAATTCCAGCACAGACATGGGGAAGTGGGTAAGAAACCCCAACCCCACCCAAGGAATATTGGAAACTGATGACTGCTGGGAAGGGGAAATTCAGTCTTTTTTAAGGGTATGACTCTTGGTAGGCTGATCAGGCTCCAGTGGGTGAACCCATATTGAATGACATTTGGAGACAGAGATTTGGCTCTATAAGCCTTAATATATTTAAGTACCCAGAATTGAGGGAGAAGTAGTAAGGGGAGGTAGAAATAGGGGAGGAGATCTAAATATGATCAAAATATATTGTCTGACACTTCCAAAAATTTAATTAAACAAAAAATCCTTTTTCTTGACAGCTCCAGAATCGGTAGTGTGGGAATGAGTTTTATTAACAGACATAATCTGGACTAATGACTTTCAATTAACCCCAGCAAAACCAAGCCCTCTTGGGTCTTCTGATGGGATGTCTCTTAGGCAAACTCAGTTTCATACTCCACCCAAACAAGATAATAAATGAATGTGGGTGTGCTTGAGAATTAACATATCAAAGTGCTGCAAGCATAGCTTCTACCTTTTGGAAACAGCAGCAGAAATGGGGAAGGGACTCATGTTGTTGGCTAAATGAGATGCTAGGGATGAAAAGACAGAATGGTCTGTGAAGAGTAAGGGTGGAGCTGAACTTGAACCTGTGCTTCCCCCAAAATGGAAAAACCATTTTGAATAAATTATGCATGTGGCCTGATGGGGAACACAGTGGGAGAAGCAGGGTCCCAGAGGCAGTTCCATTGACATAGGGTGAGGACACAGACAGCTCCATCTGCATAGGTGGGCAAGAAAGGGCACGGTTCTAGGAGACATGGTTCTAACAGACAGCTAGAGAAGAATTAGTGTCCCCCAAGTTTGGGCCAACTCTTAAAAACTTAATTTAAGAGTCAGTCTCTTTGTTCAGGTGATTATGATGTTGGCATAATAATATACATCACAAGTAGTACCACAGAAAATGACACTCTTCCATTTGAAGTGACTTATTGGATATGTTGTATATAAGATTATTAATATAGAATCTCTTGTTGTGCTACATTGATAGCCTACTGAATAGTAATTAAATAATTCAGTTGCTACAATAGTATCTGTTCATAATGTAACCTTGGTTAGGCAGGTTTAACTGCTCTGGCCTCTCATTCTGTTCATACTTTGGTCTTTTCCACGCTCTTCTCAGTCTTCATCCATATCTCCCACTTAGCAAACTGATTTATCCAGTAGAGAACTCTGTGTGACCTAGTAGTTATTTTTAGTTATATATGAAACAGTCAAGAAGAGAGAAAAAAGGTTGATGTTCAGCAAACAATAAAAGGCTTCCATCATAAGCCATGACTTGTGACGGTGGTGATGGCAGGCACCATTCAGTTTCTAGCTTTGTGGCTCAGCAACTGCTGCCTTTGGTGTCATTTGGAGGGGATATTTGATATCATTTACTCAAATGATTAAAAGGCATAGGGCTTTATTAATAGGTAATAAGAGCAGTTAGATGGCAATATTAGAATGGCCTGTTCACAAATTCTCGTTATATGTACTATTGACTAATTCCATTGCGTACATTTGAGAATATTCCCTTAATAGGAATTTCCCAAAGTCTCAAATTAGAGGGGCTGCTTTTGACTGCATGGCTTCAAAGCTGACCATGGATATTTGTGATCATTTGTGTCTGTTTTTGATTGTCTTCTCATCTGTGCACCCCAGGCTCTTTATTCAGAAAATGAGGATAATACTAGGAGCCATTTCATAATGATTTGGAGAATATATATATATATATATATGAACTTAGTGTTTAACAAACAGTAAATACAATTTATTATAAACATTTAATTAAGGATATTCTAAAGGAGGTGAGACAAAGCATGAATAACTTCAAAATTAAAAGTTAAATAATGTTAATTTAAAAAGTAAAAGAAACCTTTTAATGTCTGTTTTATTTTAGCCTTTGCTGAGATTGATCAAATTACCTCCATTCGTCCTTAAATCATAAGCTGAGATTGTACTAGCAGTATGTCGGTAAGTACTGGATAGAATGTCCTAGTTTGTTGCTAACCCAGATGGAAATTTCCATTTATACTCATGAATCTATGATTAGCATGTGGTTGTTTGGCAGATATTAAAATATAACATTTTAATCAACTTATATAAATATTTTTAATTCTGTTTGATTATAAGACATCATCACTGCATCAATTTCTAAAAGCCTAAGTAAAATACATTTTATCAAAAATGAATCTGATATTCATTTTTATTTTGACAATATAACATAAGGAATATGTATATATATAATGGAAGTTTTCTGCCTCTTGGGCTGAACTTCCACAAAACTGATCAACTGATTAGTGCTTCAATGATTGTTCTGAGTTTGGGATGTTGCAGATCCAGAGCCTACTTAAAATTTATCTTGGGCCATCTTTAGCCCCCTAAATAGCCCCTCCTTGTCCACCTGGGTTTCTGACTTAACATTCCATGATTAATAAATGAAAACATTTTGGAATGTATTAACTTAGCAGACCACCAGCTTCCTCCAATCAAAAGGCTGAGTGTCTTTTCTGTATATATCTACTTAATATTTCCACCAATGTATTTGAAGTGTCTTGATTTATGACTTTTCTTTGTTACTATAAAAACTTCATGAAACTGTTACCATGTTGGAACATGGAATTTGGGGTAACCTGAGTCTGTGTTCCTGGGCCGTGGTCACTCATTTCTGGCTCCAGAATAAACTATCTTTCTAATATTTTATATATGTATATGTGTATATATATATATATATAATCTACATTCTATAGCTTTTAGTTTACCACTGTGAATGGTACTTCTAGTTAGTCCTTATCACTTGCTTTTACATGATGTCAGTCTCTCCATATCCCATCTCTAACACATGGCACGTGTTTCATGAGCTTTAACATTTTAACCAGGCCCTTTAGAGATGCAATATTTTATATATGTATATGTGTATATATATATATATATAATCTACATTCTATAGCTTTTAGTTTACCACTGTGAATGGTACTTCTAGTTAGTCCTTATCACTTGCTTTTACATGATGTCAGTCTCTCCATATCCCATCTCTAACACATGGCACGTGTTTCATGAGCTTTAACATTTTAACCAGGCCCTTTAGAGATGCAGTTTCCCTCTGGTCACCCCAGCCTTTCCCACTGTTTCTAAATTTAGGAATAATTATTCCCAGTCTCTCATCTCTGCTTCTTTTCATCACAGAGTGCTCTGGGGCAGGTGGGCTGGTCTAATAGGGGGAGGAAAAAGTAGGAATTATGAGATACAGCTGGTAGTTCTAGAATAATTAGGATTCTTTGGGACAGGAGTATGGACTGTGGCCTGGTGAAGGAGGGGCACAACTATTCCGTAGTGTAAACTATGTGAATCCTGACTCACATTGAGAAGCAGAGTAATCAAAGGCAAAACATTCTCCCCTTTGTTGAAATTTACAGACGGAGGTCACAGGAAAGGAGGGGCAGGGTGGGCAGGAATGAGGGACTTTAAAATGCCATCCCAGGTACCAGCTAGGCTTCTTGTATGCAGAATCTCTATTCCTCAGAACAGCTTTGGTTAAGCCTGTTTATCAGATAAGAGGACAATGCTCACAGAGAGGATCTTGGGAAAGAGCATTGGTTAGAGTTCTGGAATGCCTGAGCTCCAGGATCTTCTCTGCCTCTTTCTTAGGCACAGAACTGGAAAAGAAGTCACTAGAGTTAGCTCCTGGCATGAGCAGTAATAGCACAAAAGCAGGACATGATGATACACTGACACATCATAGGGCCTCCAGGACCTGGGTTTGGGCCAGTCTCTGGCTTGGTGCTTCCAGAAAAGCAGGAAGATCCTACAGAAATAGGCATTTGATGAGCTCTGTGTTGCCACTGTGCCTCTCTGCCCACTCAGGTTTGGTACAGGTTTCGATGTAGGGCTGGCACTAGGATGCTTTAATTTTATGGGGGTATCAGGAACCTCTCTGCACTGTGAAAGTTTATACCTCAAATTTGGGCAGCGAATTGAAATGTCCTTAAGGGGGACTACTATTTAATTCTATCATTTCTCTTCCTTAAGCAATTTTTGTTAAGAACGTCTACCTACTTTCCAAGATAATAGGATGTTTTGCATTGAAACCTTAGTATCACACATTGTAAGGGAGCAAGTGGGAATATCACCATGGGAGTTGAGAAAATAATGACCTTATGGTGTCATAAGCAGATAACAAATCTTTTAGTAAATCAAGTGTTTTACAATCCTTCACTTTCATCAAAATTGAAGGATCTTATAGGCCACCAGATGGGTCACTGGAAATAAACTTGGATGATAGATCACTATGAGATTTTGGCGTATGACTCACAAGTTATGAAAAGAAGTAAGAGACATTGTAACAGTGTAACCACTTGCTTTCTTATTTAGTTATGTATGTGAAGATTGTCAGCATTTGAATCTATTCTACCTGAATCAGAAATCCAATTGACTTTGTCTTTTTTTTTTTCCAGTGCTAAGAAATATCTTGATGTGGTTACATGAGCTAGCAGGGAAGGGTGACAACCTGTATATGATTCCTGTATTTTATACAATAATTCAGTTTTTATGTCAAAAAAACCAAATACATTAGTGTAATTGAGTTTTTTAGAGAAACCATGTATGTTTCATAATTGAATATATTGAAAACATAATTCAGAAGAAAATTAACACTTGACCATAGAAAATAAAATTTAAATGCACATCTTTTATTGTAGAGAATAAGGTATGATGATCCAGAAAAAAATATTTCTAAAATGTATATTGAAATAAAAATCTATAGGAGAAATAGAGAGTATAAGTAAAATAGAAAAGGGAACAATAATTTCTTTACTATTAAAGAAGAATTTGTTCTAATACTTAGCTGATGATGTTGGATAAGAAATTATTCTGAAGTTCATAATCCATCGGGTAATTTTCAGTAATGTAATAGATTTTAAAAGATGTTAAACACTCATATCTAGATGTAACTTTCAACAGTATTAAAAATTTTAGATATTAACTTAAAAGATTCAAGGGATATGCACTTTTAATGTCTTTTAAGAATATTTAAACAAAGGAAATTTAAACACTAGGGTAATGGGGGTTGGTGGTCCTGTCACAGGAAGTGATTGTTCTAAGTGAGAATGAAGAAGGGGGCCTAAGATGACCGAAGTAGGATGGAAGGAATGGGAGCCTGAGATCAGTGAAGAGAATCCCCTGCATACTTCTGGATGCATCTACAATTATTTATGTTCCTGTACTTAAAAATATTATTATTTTAATTTTTATGTGTATGCACGTATTGCTTGCATGTAGGTCTATGCACCCATGTCGTGCCATACCCACAGAGGTCAGAAGGGGGCGTCAGATCCCCTGGAACTGGAATTATGGACAGCTGTTAGCTGTCATGTGGGTGCTGGGAGTGGAACCCAGGTGCTTTGCTTGATCAGCCAGTGCTCTTAACCACTGAGCCATCTCTCCAGTCCAGTCCTGATACTTTTTATAGAAATGCAAAAGTGATCTTATCAAAGACTTAAACTAGATATGCCATTTATTGCTTCTATGATCTTAAGCAAACCACCTAATATCATGAAACCTTGTTTTCTTTATACTTAAAACCACAATATCGTCTGTCCCGCCTTTCTCTAAAGATTCTCATGGGGGCTGAAAAGAATAATGCACATGAAAGCACTTTTGATAACTACTATGCAATTTAAACCAATGTCATAGTATGATTATTCCTCCACAGGGTAAAAAATTCAGTCTAAGATCTTAAAAACATGTCTTCATCATTTAACTCAGATTACAGGCCTAGGTTTATCTAATAAATAGGGAAAAATGCTATAGATATTTAACATAAAATGAAAGATGTTCTGAAATAGTTTCAATAGGTACATTATTGTAACCAATAGCATTCTGTTAAGATCTCTCCCAAAGACATTGTCTATTTTCACATATATACATGCTAAAATTCATCGTATTCCATTGAGCTTGAGAGTCTGAGGTTTGTCATTTTCTTTCTCTGTGGCAAGTGTACTTAACAAGAACATGATATAGTTCTGCAAAGAGCAATAATCTAACATCGTGAGTCCTCCTTCAACATTCAATCAAAGAAAGACAAACAAAAATAAAGTCATACTATTCTAGCTGAAAGTGTTAGGAAATAGGAAAGAGAGAACATTTATCCAGAAGGCACAACTGAAGGTTTCTGTACCATCCCCAAAACCATTTTCAACCCCAGGTTGCAGAAATCTTGCCCTCAGAAACTGCAACCATTGGTGATTTCATATTCTTCTATAGCTTAGGCTTTCTGAGCCCCTAGGTCACCAACAAAGTACTCAATATCTTTTGTACTCCCCCTTAATCTGAGCACAGGGTGTATGTCTCTTTTTCAACAGTTATGCTCAGCCTTTCTTAATTCATAGAACACTGCTGGTCTCCATCTATTCATAAGTTCATCTGCTCTTCAGTTGACCAGTGTCTTGACTAATGTCCATCACTCTACTCAAGTTTGTCTTTCAAAGTTGACCTATGGTTTCTTTAATTTTCAGATACAAAGGCATCTTTTCTTCATTGACCTCTCTATTTTAAATAGCAGCACTGGCCCTCCCTTCGACAACTCCATCTCTGATGTTTCACACACCATGCAAGCCTCTCACTGGCCCCTTTATTTCATCCACCATTTTCATATGGTCCTTCTTACATCTTTCTTTTTATTTATCCACTTTCTGTTTCATAGCACTGCTTCTAAACTTGATGCCTCAGAAATGCCCAGGGAGCTTTTAGAATGCCTTTGTGCCTGGAGACCACATGGAGAAGTTCTGGTTAACTGGTCTCAGTAGGGGCCCAGACATCTGAATTTTCAAAACTCCACAGAGATGCTTCAGTGCAGCCCTACCTGACAACTGCAGGTTCCTGTGATCTGGATGGTCATCTCCTTCACTTATTTTTAATAATTCCAAAACCACTGTTATAGTAGCAAACAAAAACCTTAAAACTGGTCAAGAGTATAAGAATCTCTGTGTTGGAATGAAGATCCAGCTTTCCAGTTTTGCCAGATCCCCAGGTCATGGGAACACACTGGTAGGGTGGGTAAGTAATGCTAAAGAGTTGGGTGGAATCCATAGTGCATTAACGAGATGGAATCCTGCCTGGACTTTCCACCTCTTATTTCCACGTCTTATGGACCTCATCCAACATGGGGTCCCCTAAATCTGTCCTCTATTTTTCTTCTTCATATCTCTTCTCTATACATGTTTTCCCTAATGCTTTGGGTTGCCCAGCATCTTGTATTTCTTTACTTTTTCTCTGAAGCTCTCCCTGTTCCCCTGCAATGCAACTGCTGGTCTCCCATGTGTCTGTCTGATCTCCATGTTGGCTCTAAAGCAGCATGGCTTTTATGGATTATTTTTTCCCCTCCTCCATTCTCTTTCTCAAGGCAGCTGCTGAGATTTACAGCTTGTCTGCCCTGAGGATTTCTCCTTAAATACTTGTAAAATTGTGCTAGAGCTTCCATTTGAGTCCATTCTTAAATTCTTTTATGAATGAGACTAAGGACCCTGGCAAGGGGACTCTGTTTCTCCCCGGTATCACCATCAGCATCAGTCTCAATTTTTGTTAAGCTCCATTCATATTTCCAATTCCTTTCTAGATAATTCCATGTAGTTTAACAAGCATGAAAAGCATAGCAAACAGTATGTCAATCACAATCTCGCTTCACATTGAACAACAGACTTGGTCTTTTTACTCTTTATTTTGAAATAGTCAGGTATGGACACCAAAGTTGAATTTAATTCCTCTTTTATATCCTAAGAGCTTTGTTATTTCATGAAATGTGTGCAGATAATAACATACAGTATAATAAAATACCCTCACTGTACTTAAAAGAAAAAAGCTGGTGAGATGATGCAACACCTAAAAATAAAGGATATTGCCACAGTGATATTTCTGTCTAGATATTGTCTGATTTGCTTAGGAAAATCAATCAGATAAGGTCACAATTTATTTTAGTGAATCAAATTTCAAAGATATACAGTCAATATTTTGCTACAAGGAGAACAAAGAGATTCAGAACCAGACTGACTTGGCTGGACATCTCAGTCCTTCCAGAACCACAGCCTTCACCTGTACAATGTGAAGGACCACCTTGCCAGGGTTGAGGGAGGATTTGAGGAGGTCAGGAAGGTGAAGCAGCTAGAATCAGCAGCTAGCCGACAGACTTGACGGCCTCTTCCCTGGTGCTAAACTGCAACCTTTTTTTTTTTTTTTTTGGTCTTTTTGAGACAGGGTCTCCCTGTAGCCCCAGCTGTCTTGGAACTCACTATGTAGACCAGGCTGGCCTTGAACTCACAGAGATTCCCCTGCCTCTGCCTCCCGAGTGCTGGGCTTAAAGGCGTATGCCACCTCTTTTTAAATGTGACTCAGAGACAATTAGTGTCTCTATTAAAAAGTACATATCTAAATTCCTAATACCATTCAGGAAAAAACAAACACTTGGGGAACAAAAAGCTGACTTTTAGTATACGGTGTCCAGGTCCTCACTTAGGAGGGCAGTGAGATGGCTCAGCAGGTAATGTTACAGTAGCAAGAAAGGTCTCCTTGATCAAAAAAAAAAAACAGTCAAGAGAATAAAAATCTCTCACCTAGGCTCAGACTGTACATTTCAGTTTACGCAGATCAATCATCTCGTCACAGCACCGGGCCTAAAAAGGTCCTTTCACCTTAAGTCAGGCCAAAGAGCTGGACAGAGTGGCTAGTGCATCCCTGAGAAGGTGGACTTTTCCTGCCAGGAATCTCTACCACCTGAGTAGCTGTTTACAAGCTGGTGGAAAACATGGAAGTCTGCTGTTGTTCTGAATTCTTCAGAAAAGAGTAGGCTCTCCTTTTCTTCTTTCTCTCTTTTCTAAACATGCTTTCATTAAAATTTGGGCTACCCCAACATTTTGGGTTTCCTTACTCTTTCTTTAAAGGTCCCCTCACTGCCAGCCATGAGGCTGCTAGTCTGTCTCGTGTGTGACGCCAAGTGTGGCATGGCTTAGTCTTTTGCTCCTCTGTGTAGCTACTGAAATTTGCAGCTGCCTGCCTGAGAGTTTATCTTTAAAAACTGTAATATATAGCTGGGCATGATGGTGCACGCCTGAGGCAGGCGGATCTTTGTGAGTTCAAGGCCAGCCTGGTCTACATAGTGAGTCCAGGACAGCTGGGACTACAAGGAGACTCTGTCTCAAAAAGACCAAAAACAAAACAAAACAAAAAAAACTGTAATAAAATTGTTTAAATTTCTGTTCAAGTCTATTCTTAAATTCTTTTTAAAATGAGACTGAGAATTCTTAAAAGGGCCCCGTTTTCTTGCTGATGGCCCACATGGAGAAAGGAGAGAACTGACTCCCACAGTCGTCCTCTTGTCTCCACATGGGGTTTGTGGCATGCACACTCCTCCAGAATAAACAGATAAATGTGATAGAGAAGTATCACTTAGTAACCTCTCCTGGTGAAGGCAGTGTCTCTTGTTTACTGCTAACGGTTCCTGGCAGTAGACATCCCAGAAGAGATTTTAACTATTTCTAGCCTTTCTATGTGAAGACAGGTTCTGTCCACCTTTGAGATGCGAAATGTGTGGTTTTCATAAGCCTTTTCTTTACATTTGTGTCTTCAACATAAGGGTGGAGGCAGTCCTTATAGTATGAAATAATTTGGTTACAATTTCATCTCTCCCTCCTGTCCTGCTAAAGATGGTTTGCAAATGCCAATAAAATTACACCAGAGATAAAATTAACTTTGCACTAATCTGAAGTCTCTAAGATTTAGGTCACAGAAAGATATAAGCGGAGACTGTAGAAAACTGGAATTTCATGGTGGTTTGTATATCTTTACATTTTTAGTATGATATCACAGACTCAATTTTCTGATTTCTTTCAACAGTCTCTTTTTAAAAATTCTTTTTCATTGATTTTTTTGGTGTATTTTATACAGAACATCTCAAACAATCTTAATCATCTTTATACCCCCCATCCCTATTGGCATATCAATGAAGCCATCATTTTGAGAGTTTTAAATATCTCTGTTCATAAAGTTGTTTATTTCTGTAGTTTGGGCTTAAATGACCAACACAAGTATATTTTTACCAATAGGACGATGCAATGTGGTTATTATTATAAAAGATAAAAAAGCCACTTAAATTCTTTGCAGAGAATTGGTTTTGGTCAGGATCATGCTAACCATGAAAGATACTCAGCCCCTCAGCCACTATTGACATCCTTTTCCCCATTGACACATGAACTTGTTAACCCTGTGATTGGTTAAGGAATTCTCTAATCATATATGTCAATAATAAAGAGCAAAGCACCTTTCAGTTTTCTTTTCTATTCTTTTCCCCTGTGAAAGACAGATGTGTTGTGTCTAATTATTCACTGATTGGTATTGGGAGAAACATTAACATAATTGGCACATTTGTTCTAATTAACCAAAGAAACTGCCACATGCCACCCAAGATGAAAAATGACTCCAGCAACCATTATGTAAAAAAAAATTCACATCCATCAGAAAGGTTACTTTGTTAATCGCAAACAGGGACCCACCACGCCAGAACACCGTGGTGGAAAATGACACAACAGAGTTGTGAAGTGTGTGCCTACCTATGAGAATAGAGACTGCGTAGAGAATCGCGTACAGGTACATTAATCAAACAAATGGGAAAAGCAATTATTGGGCAATTATCAAATGCACAGTCAGCCAAGCTAAGCTTCTTGAAGGCACATTAGCTAGCCTCTGGGAGTCTGCCGAGTTTCACTGACTGGTTTACAAGTGACGAATCTCAAGTTTTTTGTGTTTCTTTGTTCTCACCCTGCCTTTTAGGATAAGCACTTAGTAAACTTTGCTAGGGCATCTATAGCTTTTATAAACCTTAGTAATCCTGTTGCACATAATACCTTCTAGGGTGGGACACACATGTCAGTGCTTTCTCCACATTCCTGTGAGGAATACTTCAAGTGTGAGCACCAGTACTGTAGACTGGTTCTGAGGATCTTGTTAAAATGAAGATGCTGAGGAAGTATTTGGGGAGAGGGTGTCCAAGATTTTCCCTTTCTAAGATATGCCAGTGTTGTTCATCAATGTATCACGTCTTGAGGAGCAAGTCTCTGACAATGATCTAAGACATCTACAGGCAACAAGCATTCTACTCCCACTAGTGGGGTTTGGCTGCACCTGCTCCTTGAAGTTTCAGTGTTCCTTTTTTCTTGCTTCCCCCACTGGCAGTATGTGTCTTACTGCCCCTTTAGATGCTTCAGATAACCCAGAAAGAATTTCAGTGCTCTCAGGGTGCTTTCTTGCCAAGAATGGAAGACTACTTTGTCTATTCAGTTATTTGCTTCTCAGATTGGAATAACATAAATATTCATCCATTTCTTCTGTGTTGATCATTATCCAGTATGTTATGCCATTCAGTAAGTCTGTGAAAATATAGGTATTTTATGTGCCTTAAAAATGTTGGCCTCTCAGGCAAGCTGAAATTATAGCTTTAGATAATTTTAAAAATAAAATGGGCAAAGAATTAAAAATTCAAATAGAAACTAAAGTGACATTTTGCTCAGTTGTTATAACTTCTGCAGAAGGAAGGGATTTGCCAAGAAAGGGAATTTGTTTTCCTGCTGGGGAAACACTCCCTTAATTGCACATATGTCTGGCTCATTGCTTTTGAGAGCTGAATGTACATAGACCATATTGTGGAGGCGAACTTGCCTTGAAATCTGAAAACTCCTCAAACTGAAGGTAGACCGTGAACAACAACAACAACAAAGCGTGTGGACACATGAACTTACAGTAACAAGGTCTAAATAATAAATAGATTTAAAAATCAGAAAAACGCCTTGAAGTGGAATGACTGTGCACTATCACCTTACAAGGGAATGAACTACCCTGAAGTGTGCTTAAAAAGCGAAATTTTCCACAACAAAAAGACTATAATGGACACGTCTATTGATAAATGACTAGTCTATAAGCACTTCTTACTGCCGACCTCACTTTCTGGATTAAAAGTTCTTAGCCTTTCTTCTTATTTACCAATGGAATATGCTAAAGAGTGCTAAGTGCCTTTTTCCATCTACAGTGAGTCTGTGGTAAGTACAGACTATAGGCACGTGGAGAGTCTGAAATTCCAGAGCAAGACAGCTTATCAAAGGGACAAGATAAACTTTTATTTCTCAACAAATAAAGGCTTTCAAAATAAAAGGCCCCTCTGTTCTGTGATGATGAATGTGCTTAGGTCTTTGCTTGTGGCTGAAATACAATTAGATTGTATTTGAAATCAGCTAGATTCTTCTAACCACTGGCTTCAGGTCATCAAAGACAAGCTCCTGGTAGTTGGTCTGCTGAATGTGAGCATGGAAGATTTCATTTTCACAAGACAGAACAAATCTTTTATAGATTGTCTTCATCTTGGAAAAATCACATTTAAATGCTATATTCGGAGTCTTTTATTCCCAGTGGAAATTAAATATGTCCAGTCTTTCTCCACTTTTCTTCCTATCTTCTAGTTTTACCTTAGCATATGCAAGTATTTTCCCTCATTTAGATGAAAATGAGATCCAAGCAAGACCCCAAAGTAGTGTCCCTGCCTCCATTCGTAATCCTTGAAAATATTTTTTCCATGCAGTAACCAGAAAAATCTTTTAAAGACATTTATCAGGTCATGCCAATTCCTAATTTAAACAAGCTCCGATGTTTTTTCACACATTTGAAGATGAAATCCTTGGCCCTGTCTATATGTCCCTGAGCTCTTCGTTCCCTGAATATCTTCCTGTCTTTGGTTCTTGGGTCTGAGTCTCCTTCTTGGTCCTTTAAACACATCAGCTCCTTCTGAGGCCCTTCCTGCCACTGCTGCTACTGCTGCCTGGAGCTTTCTGACCCAGATCTTTTCAAGACTGGCTCCTTCTTTCACTTGGCTCTCACTCAACTACAGTCTCTTCAGAGAGATTCTCGTTGAGCTCTAACGTGACCCTCAACTCCCAGAAACCACCTCATCAAGACCTTGTCTTTCATGTCCTTCTTTATCATGTGTCTTATTCTAACTGTGCTTACTTGAAAATATCAGCTTCCTCCCTTTTTCTTACTGTTTTCTCCCTCTCAGAACACTGACTGACTGGTATTCCTGTAACCACGAGAGTATCTGACACATAGTGAGTCTACAGTAAATATTTCTTGAGTAGATGGACTGGTGATAAAAAAGACAAATATTAGCACGTACAGTCTTGAAGGAACCACTGTGCATGTGTGGATATCAAGCCTGTACTCTATAATAAGATGGATAATGTCTTTTTTTTTCTTACATTTATTTTAAGATGGATATCTGGAATGCTCATTTTATTATTTTTAATTTACATGATTATATGAATTTATGTTGAACTTGGTATGTTAATTTTAAAGACATTAGGAGAAAAATATGATAAAGAGGTAATAGTAGAAAATGTTGATTGGAGCAGTGCAAAGCTTGAAAAGTATTAGTCAGGAAACCCTAATACTTTGGAGAATCTGTTTTGTAGTTCTTTTTCTTGTTCTACACATGCTAGGAAAAATTTCCAACAGATATTACTGGGCACTGACAGCAACATTTCCTTTCAAATGAGTGCTCGAGCTCTTCTGTCCCTGAACCTCTTTTACCTACAACGTACCTGCATGGAGATTTATTGACAGCCAGCTCCAGTTATGAGGGGGCCACAGTGAAATATGCATGGCTCCCATGAAGCAGTGTTCAGTGGCCGTATCGATAATCAATTAGATGGAGAGCTACCTAAGGGTACACATGTGGCACCACCAGCTTTTGGTGTCGACAGTACCTACTTAAAAAAAAAAAATCTGTTTCCTGTTTATCAAGACTAAACTCAGTAAAATAATCTATTCTTTCACAATTTGCCCCATATTTTCCCATTCACTAATTAAAGATGCAAATGTTGATAAATAAGAAGACTGTTTTTCAGTACAACTGGGTCAGTAAGTTGAACCTCATGCCCTATTCCTTCAATTAAACTCCTATGAGTAATAGCTCAATTATAATTAAGGAAGCAATTATCTCCTTGTTAAAGGTGAAACAAATCACAGGTTTTAGTTAAAAATTCAGTTTTGTCCTTCTGCCATGCTAACAAATCTTGTACCCATTGATGATTTTACTCCATGCTCTCCAAATGCATGATCTGATGAGATAAAACATCTCAGAGTAGATTTCTGTCTTCTTATGTAATAGTAACATTTTCTAGGCATAAAATTAAGTGAGCAGAGAGGGATTAATTTCCTAAGGGTTGCTACTACGCCCTGGGAACAGCCCAGGACCAGTTACACTGCATATTAATTTTCTAGTTTCTTCAGGGAGATAGAAGAGAGGTTTTCCTATTGAAATGGAGGTAAACATCATCAGAAATGAAAAATAAATTATATTTTTGGATTGATTCTAGTAAATGAGCAATATAACCCAAAAGTATTTCTGGGATTAGCTTTTCTTTCTTTCAAATATTCTACTTTAGAACTTTAGTGAGCTTATTTTTTTGTAACGCCTCTGTGATTCTTGAGCTGAAGCATCTCTGAAGTGGCCTTTTATTCTGGGTCCTGGTGGTTTGGAATCCTGCTTTCAGGGTTCAGACTGAAAGATTCTATATCACGGGGACACATGGGTTTCTTTTAGTGAGGTTATATCTTTATATGCCAAAATTACCTTTCTAGAAATTTCTACTTCCCGAGGGGCTGCCTCTCCATCATATCCAATCTACTCTCTTTATTCATCAGGTTTAATAGACTTTGAATATCTACTAAGTAACCTTTAGTTTGGTGTCATTAGAGATAAAACAAGAGCCAAAATATAATCATACAGAAGAGTAGGCTGATGAATTTCTACACAAACATAAAATTGTAGTCTACTGGGGCTGCCATTTATCCAGTCACACATTTCCTCACACCAGGTGTTAAAACTGAATCAGCTCTGAACACATTGCCAAATAACTGAGTGTCCTTTATTCCTGTACCCTGGCTGGCTCCTTGGTATCCCTGGAACACCATGAATCAAATCACTAATGGCACTAGATCTGACACAACACAAGGTTCTTAGGACTCTGTGCTAAGAATGCTGTGTAGCTATTAAATATTTTTAAACAACATCTCTAGTTATGAAAGAATAGTGCAGAAAGAAGGGATGTGCAAAAACTCTAGAGGAGGAAATAGCAAAGTCTAGAGCTGTGAAACTAGGCTTCATTCCTGGGTCTTCACATCTTTCTTCACCAATTGTGTTAGAAGCAGCTCATATTTAAAACTGTTGTCACTTGGAAAGATGGAGTATACAGAATCCTAGGTTGGTTTCTTCATCCTCTGTGAGACTTTCTTCACTATTGTCTTTCCTTGGGCTCTTGAAAAAACGATGTATGAACAGTAGCCTCTTTCTAAATTTCCTCTTTGAGAGAAAATGCAAGGCTGTTCCACTATCTTGGGACCAGGAGAACCAGATGAGTGAAAGTAACTAATGATGAAAAGAAGACAGCATCACTTTGTGACATTAGCCAGGACTGTGGTTTGAATGTGAAATGTTCCCCATAGGCTCATGTATTAGAACACTTGGTCTCCACCTGATAGTGCTGTTTGGAATGTTATGAAATCTTTAGGAGCTGAAGCCTTGCTGGAGGAAGTGATGCAGTGGGAGGCGTGCCTTGTGGTTTGATAAACTGGCCTCTCTGAGTTCTGAATGCAGATGCAATGTAAGCAGCTGCCTCACACTCCTGTTGCCCTGCCTTATCCTTTGTAATGAACTTCATCGCCTCAAACTATAAGCCAGAAATACACCCTTCTTTCCTTAAATTGCTCTTTGTCAGGTTATTTGTTATCACAGGTATCACAGCAATGAGAAAATAGAGCCAATTGTTTGATTAGAACTGCTGGAAGGCATTGTGATATTCATCTGTAGCACTAATGGCCTCCAAGCAAATCAAATGGCTAAGGAATACAGGAGGCCTCTTGGTGATTCTTCATAGACCAGAAGTTTCCCTCTCTGGGGTACCAGGGAGCAGAGTATGGGTAAATGTACTCAGTAAAGATTTTGATTTATGATGTTGAATTCAGTCTTCTGGAAATTAATAACTCATAATATTAGATTAAATAATGGTTGATAGTCCTTGATGGGGTTTCACATGTTCTAAATGGTTTTCACTTACCATCTTATTTAAATTCCCAGAACATAGAGTGCATAAATACTATCATCTCTCTTTTATGATTGAAAAGAAAAAAACTAGGTTCAAATGATTTAAATACCTTACCTAAGGTCAAAGAGAAAAACTTGATCACGCTTGGATTTAAACCTAGAGTACTTTTTTAAAAAATATTTTATTTTTTATTTTTATTTAATATGTATGAATGCGTTGCCTGCATGTATGGAAGTGCACCTATGTTGTGAAATGCCTGTGAGGGTCAGAAGAGGGCATTGGATCCCCTGGAACTGGAGTTATAGACAGTTGTTAGCCACTGTGTGGGTGTTGAGAATCGAACCTGCATCCTCTGTAAAAGCAGTCAATACTCTTAACCACTGAACCATTTGTCCAGCTCTAAATCTGGAGTTCTGTAAGGAAATTAGGTTCCTGTTCCACAAAAGACACCATAGAATGTTCAAATAGGGGAGATATCAACTGTTACTACCTCAGTAATACCTACCACATTGTAAGTACACAGTGCAGGGCTATCATAACTGAGCTTAGAAGTAAAAAAGAAAACTTGCTGATTTAGATAGCTAGAGGAGATTACTGATTCCTGATATTTGTAAAGAATATAACTTCATCAGTAGAGCCAGCCATATGTTTATAAAGCAAAGATCAATTCAATTGACCAGCCATGTGTTCATTGTAAGTTTTCTGTCTGCTTTTCCTTAGAACCAGTTGCTTTGGTATCAATGAAGCACACATCCATCCAGACTGACCTCCTAAGGCTGATCTAATGATCATAAAACACATGCATTTTACCTGCTGGCTTCGTGTTAAGATCAATATCTTATTTTAGGTCATTTTTATGCTTTCAAATTCCTTAAACAAATAAATGAAAATAAAATAGTGGAATGCATTTATATTTTAACTTTCAAGTTAACTTTCATCCTTTTTACATTTTTCAGTTTCTCTTGAGCAAATGGCAGTTGTAATATGTCATGTTAAGGCATTCATTAACTTTCTGATCTTGGTGATTTCAGTAGAGTTGAAAAGAATCTACACAGGAGTTTATTAGCCTGCTCTTGAGCATGTGTATTTGATCTCTCTTCATACTTAAAAAAAGGAAAGAAAAGTAATATGCATTAAATATAGTTCTTTGAATGTCAAATGGGTATATGATTTTTGAACTTGCCAAATGTTAATTAGACTCTTCCCCAGTGATGTTACAAATAAAATTCACAGCCAATTAGTTTGAAGTCATGAATCTTTACTCCTTGACAAAGTGAACTACTTTGTTGAGAATGGGAAAAAAAGAAAAAAAGACATCATGATCCTCTCACTGACTTTCCAGAGCCAGCAGCTTGTAAGAAGTCTTAAGTAAAAGTGAGGCTGTGGATGCCAATGTGACTCATGAGATATTTTGACTTCAGGGTGGCTTCTTGGGAGAGGTTTGCTGGAGAACAACAATTAGGGAGTCAGAGGCACTATTACAACCACTGAAATGAAATGTTGAATAGAGAAGAGTCTCTATGCTGCAAGATGAGGATATGCTATTAGCTGACAGAGTGACAATCACGGTTTCTGGTGCAGCACTGGAAAGTGTCATGAGATGCCAATTACATGGCAAAAAATAGTTCTCTTCTTTCAGAGTAAAACTGGAAATCAGTTTTTGCATTGAGTCATAGAGCTATAAAGGCTTATGTTAAAAATGGAGACCTTTTGCTTATATTTTCAAATAATTTGTGATCAATATTAATTCACAAACATCAGTCAGATGATCAATTGGTTGTTGTGGGGTTGGCTACTATATCTGACTCCCACTTTGCACGAATCTTCAAAGAATGAAATGCTATGAGAAATCAGATAGCAAATACATTATTAATAATTAATTGCTTTTGAAGTTTCAGTATTATTATTTTTCAGCTTCCTGGCAGGCAAAATTTCAAGGTTTTATTGCATGAAAAAAAATAAGCTGACCTGTAGCCACTGAACTCAAAGATAGGCCTAATGAGAACAAGTGGTGGGTATGCCTTTTTTGCACATATGCAAAATAGAGTAAAAATACCAAATGACTTCATGCAATTTGGAGGCTAGCCAGGACCATCAAGGAATAGGGAACTACATTATTTGTTAAATGAAAGTGTACTTAGAATTTGTCAAACTCTCTACCAGCGATGACAATCATGTTGGACAATCTAAAGGGGCTTCCTATTAGCCATGTGAAGGGGACACTGTTCTAGAATTATTAAAAATAAGACAGAAAGCCGGGTGTGGTGGTACACACCTTTAATCCCAGCACTCAGGAGGCAGAGTCAGGCAGATGTCTGTGAGTTCAAGGCCAGCCTGGTCTACATAGTGAGTTTCAGGATAGCTGGGGCTATAAGGAGACCCTGTCTCAAAAAGACAAAAAAAAAAAAGACATAGTTTTCTTCAACAGGATGCTCTAATATTAGGGTGAGTGTCCTCAGGAGAGCATGCAATGTCCTGTAGGTCATGCAGGCCAATTCCCCAAACACAGCCCTTTTCAATGGGCATTGTATTGTTTGGTGCTGATGAAAAGTCATGCTAGGAATCAGATTTGTAATACTTCTTTAGCAATCAATAGGTTTCATTTTAGCAGAACCAAAAAAATGAAGAATTTGATAGAAAACTTATTTGATGTTAGTCAACATGTTTATGGCAGTGGATATGGCTTTTCGATGTCCGTGGTGACATCAGAGGCATTTACACATGTGCAGAGCAGGCTGCAAGGGCAGACACACATCCTTCTTATGCTAACATTTTGTTACATGTCATATGAAACAATAATGAAACTAATGGCACATTAAGCCATAACATCTCTTTCTATAGGTAACAGATAAAGTTAAATAGTTTTTCTGACTTTTTAAAGAGAAAGGATAAAATTAAATCACACTGCCTGTAGCTTTGTCCAGTGGGGCATTCTAATTGACTCCCCAGTCATTAATCAGTTCCCAATCAATCTATTTTTGCCAGCAGCAGGCAGTTAGGACTCCATTACCACCATTCATCATGCCCTGCCCTAATTCACTGCACCATTAGCCACGGGTTAGGCCTCTGTTAGAATAACTAAGTGCCAACTACTAAAAGCAATGCGTTTTTGTTACCTCAGCCACTGGGATCCCTTCAGGTGGCCGACACTGGAGTAAGACTTCCTGTTCCAGGGACACTTCCTTTCCCAGGGGTTCCTGCTCAAATGTCTTCCGTAGATCTAGAAGGTTCAGGTCATAAAGCACATGTCAAAACTCAAGAACATCAATCCACTTACAGAAAGTGCCCAAACTTTTCCCAGTTTAATATTTTTTGTTAGCCATCTGTTGTCAGTACTATATCATAATTTGAGTAGTGAAACTCTGCATGGAAGAGAGACTATTTGAAAGGCTACAAACCAAATCTACTTTATAAAACCTTATAAAGATCCTCATTTTAATAACTACTGAAATTAGCTGTGTTTCAGTATTTCTTGGCAATCAACTGTGATAATCATATTTTTAATCAACCCCCCATTTTCAAAATTTGATTCTTATAGACACAGTTTCTTATGTACATAAATATTTTCTTCTTTCCTCACAGTAGATACTATTAAGGATGTAGTAACTCTTTTGATCCATAAGTCAAAAGCGGGCTTTTCTTCAGGGTAGAAAACAGAGGACTCTTTGAGGAATCGCAGAGAACCCCTGGAAATGTCCTACATACAAGGAAGAACAGAAGCTAACTATTGAGAAGAGTTTAGGCAGCTTCTCATTTCTAATTATGAAGCCATTTCAATGAGAAAATAAAGTGCCTAATTATGTGCCTATATAGTTACAGTTGTTATAGTAATATGTAGCTGTTTCAGAAACTGTACAGTTAGAACTGGAAATGCCGGGAACCAGTTTGTCGTTTTAAACACATCCCTGGTAGATACTGTAGGAGACAGGTTTAAATAACACATCACTGAATGAAATATAATTATTTAGCCTTAATGGTTTGGCTTTACATTATAAATAAATTTTGTCTAATTTATAAAGTAAAACTTTATTCAGTTCTACAGTTTCAAAGCATTTCCTAAAAGCCTGTAGAATTTTATTTTGTACACGTACAGTTCAGTTCTTTCTAACGCAAGGTTATTGTTAGTTTATCTAGTGGATTTCAATAAAAATTTAATGCTTCCATCTTTTCATCGATGTCCCTGACAAAGACATGAGAATTTGAACACTGAACTAATAGGTGAAAACCCAGAGGCTTTAAAGCTGTGCCCCGGGAGGTCCCTTCCAGAAAGCACCACCTAGAAAAGCCACTTAGGAAAAGATTCACTATAACATAGTTGGTATATTGCTGGAGTTTTGACAGAAGGATATCTTCAAGATTCTTGTGGTATATGAACATTATGGGTCTATGTGAGTCTACTTAGGCAAGAGAATCTCCAGATGATGACAGAAACTCAGGCATTTGTGATTAATCAAGAGATTGAATGTAATGTCCAAATGAATAAAGTTCAGAAGGATATCATAACTTGAAAGATCTAAACCATGTCCTTTGCTTCACAAATGAGGAACATTCTCATCCAGTTACCCACAATCTCATAGCAAACAATTGATAATAAGCTGGAACCTGGAGTCTTGATTTTATACATGTTGCCAACCCACACATTCCTCCACCATCCTTTCTTATTAATCCGTGCCCCATCAGGAATATTAAAAGTGTTCTCGCTGCTATAATAGTTGCTGTTTGATTCTTATCTGCACTCAGGTAAAGGCGGGCAGAACATGATTTATCAATAAAAAGATGATTAGTGATACATTTTTATAGGATAGAACACTATCTACAAAGTATGTCTTGTTTGTGTAAAATGACTCTGAAGGGCGTCCATCCAATGTGAGCAAAAGCGAAGAAAAACGACTAGAATTAGTCCCCCACTTAATAACATACTGACTTATTTTCACTTAAGTTTATCAAGGTATCAAAACATAAAGCTAAGAACAAGAAAAACATCTATCTATCATCTATCTGCCACCTATTTATCTATTTATCATCTATCCATCATCTATCATCTATCATCTATCTGTCTATCTATCTATCTATCTATCAATCAATCAATCTATCTAGCTATCTATTTATTTATCTATCATCTATCTATCTATCATCATCATCACCTATTTATCAATCATCTATCATCTATCTATCATCTATATATCATCTATTTGTCTTTCAATCATCTATCATCTATCTATCTATATCTATCTATCTACTTTAACCTATCCATGTCATTGTATCTGGAAAATCAATCTCAAAGTAGAGTCATCTAAGATATGAGGCAAAAGAGAAGCAGA
>NW_008360331.1:9241811-9256682 GCF_000622305.1 Nannospalax galili | reverse complement strand
ATCATATCATGTCCTATTATCTATCATCTATCTATCTATCTATCTTCTATCATCTATCTATCTATCTTTCTATCATCTATCAATCATCTATCTATCTATCTATCTATCTATCATCTAATCTATCAATCAATCATCTATGTATCCGTTCATCCAAATAGTTTAAAATTTTCATTTGGTATTTATCAATACCTGCTTGCTTAAGGTAGCCATTTCATGAGATACTTAGGTTAAAGATGTGTCAGATGCAAAAGTGAGATTTGAAAGGTAAGCTAAGATGTGCTAATGAAAAGCCTCTTTGCCCACGTAAGGAATGGCCAGTGCTCCAAGGCCTTAGCAATGGATTGATGTCAGCTATCATATTGTCCTGGGTGGCAGATGGATTGCAGTGGTAGTGAGAAGTCAGAGCTAGGGACAGGTTTGAGTAGACCAGTAGAGATGAGAGGGTTCTGAACTCAGCTGATAGTTGACATGAGGACATTCTTAGGAAGACACAGGCATTTGAAGAATGTCAGGAGGTGAGGATATGCTTATCTTTGAAGCAAATGCACTGTTAAGTTCACACCAAGATTAAATGGCATAGTGTGGAGGTAGGCAGCAAAGTGCAGAGAAAGGTAACTTTCCATTATTACATACTCAGTCCGTGTATTTGTAGGCATTCAAATGGAATTGTCCATTAGGCATAGATCATGGTTTATAATAGTTAGCACTGTTGTATTTGGGACTAGGTCATTTCATTTGTTGTGAGTCTGCTCTTTCCACAGCAGGATGCTTCTCAGTAATACTGGCCTCTTTCCACTATATTCTAGGAGGACACCTCTGAGCTGTGACAAAAAAAAAGGGGGGGGGATGCAGACAATACCAAATGTTCTCTGAGGTGACTGACTCCTGCATTCAGAAACACTTACCTGGAGCTTAAAGTAGTTCTGAAGGGACTTTTTGTGCTTGGCTGCCTAGGTAGCTAGCTGCTGAAGCTCTGGAAATAGATGCTACCACCAGGGGACAGAATGCAGCATTAAGAAATGAGGCCAGCAACACTGAAGCAGAAAGACGGCCAGCAAAAATGAAACAGATCAAGCACAGAGGTGAGAGCGTACCCAAGGAAGCAAGGCGCAATAGAGCCAAGAGGAAAATGAAGCTTTAAGAAGTGAAGAGTTCAGTAGGACAAGGGCAGGGAGGATGTAAAGAGACGCCATTAGTTTGAGAAGTATGGGAGATATGGGAAAATGACCTTATAAGTACCTACTACTCTTTTCCACAATTTTGTGGTGACACATGGCAGTAGCTCCATTAAGGGACACTGGGTTTGGTGTAGTATGCTGTAAATCTTTTTAGGATATGGTATGTGTTTTGGCACAGAGTTCAAATTCCTGTTACATGAGTGTACATCTATGTGGTCCTTGTTTCCTGACTGAGAAAACCTAGGTAAAGGAGATCTATCCCAGAGGCACCAACTTTAAGAGATAGATGTAACTAAACTATCATGAACATTGTATCATTACTTTGTTATAATGGTTTGGCTTCAGATTCCATATAAATTTTATCTAATTTCTAAAATGATCTCATATTTAGCACCCCCCAAAGCAATTATTTCTTCCTGAGAAACATTTTTAATTCCTGCCATAAAACCTTCCTCCTCGCTTTCAGATTGTGTAATGAGCATAGGATATATTATACTGTGGCCGTGCAAGGAAGGGCGGGTAACATCTTAAGCATATCCTTTATCATTTGCAGAGACGTGATAGAAGGCAGGCCGGATGCCTTGCAGGCAGAGTGAGCACAAGGGTGATGAATGAATAGGCATGAAAAACGGATACTTGTCAGCTAAGAATTAGATGTAAAACAGAATGGCTTGGAATAATATGGGTATTCATATCACAAAAAAAGATGAATTTCTGCCCTTGGATGACCTTTGGGATTCTGTATTTCTCTTTTGTTTCCATTAGCTCAAGGCTGCTACTAAAATAGTATAACCTAGATTACTTTTGCCAAGTCAACTTGGCCTAAATCTGATTCAGTTATTGATTCTATCAACTAAAAGAAAAATCAGCTTTGTCACAAGCATGCATTCATTCAGAGCCATGTTTACTCTGGAACATGACTATTGGCTTACTAAATCCATTTGCTAAAACCCTATTAGCAGATGTTGAATCAGACCTAAAATGACAGGGATTTCTTTTTAAAATACTTTATTACTTTTATTTTATGTGTATGACTGTACTGCCTGCATGTATGTAAGTTCACCCATGTCCTGCAATGGCCACAGAGGTCAGAGGAGGGTGTCAGATTCCCCTGGAACGGGAGTTACTAACGGTTGTTAGCCACCATGTGAGTGGTGGTAATCAATCAAACACTGGTCCTGCGCAAGAGCAGCCATTGCTCTTAACCACTGAGCCACCTTTCCATTCTGACACGGATTTCTATTGATCATTATACATAATCAAAGACTGTCTTTTTTAATGTACACATGTATGCACGGACACATTTGTCATTGTAGAATTTTGATGCTTAAAATGAAGTTTTTACACAATACTTTGATTACAAGTTAAGCATGGTGTGGAATACATCAGCCCACAGCACTCTGGAAGCATTATTTCAGATCTGTGATGATGCAGTTAACTAATGGTTAATTGAGAAATGAAAGACTTTTAGGTGTTTACTTTCCCCATTTATAAAATTAAAGTCCTAAGTGATTTTGAAGGATTCATTTGCTGTCAAGACCTATGGCTAAATTTTTAAATATGTATTTAAGGGGGCAAGAATCCTATTCTTTGTGAAATAAAGTACTCATTGGTTGCAATTAGCAGTTCCCAGGGCAATAAACAGAATAAAAAGCCACTTTTTATAGAGTAGAAGAAGCTACATCTTAAAAGAGAATACCATATGCTCTTCCCTGTGGGGTAACGTTCATGGAACTTTTGGACACTTGGAGCTATAGGTATAGGTAAGAATTAGAAATGGAGGAGAAGGGTGGTTTGCAAAGGACTTGTTCAAAATATCAGAAAAGACAGACAATTTTTTCAAACTATATTATAAAAACACAGATGAAAATTCAAATTCAAATTATTGTAAGTGAACATTGTATTACTTTGACAAAACAGGAGGAAAATAGAGCAATCCACACTCAACAGGTAAAAATGTTCATCATGGGGCTGGAGAGATGGCTAAGTGATTAAGAACACTGGTTGTTCTTGCAGAAGACCTGGGTTCAAATCCCAGCACCCACATGGCAACTGTCCATAGCTCCAGTCCCAGGGGATCCAACAGCCTCATCTGACCTCTGCGGGCATTGCACAACACGGGTGCAGTTACCTACATGCAAGCAATTCATGCATATACATAAAATAAAAATAATAAATAAAAAAAGTTCATCATGCAATTTGCTTATTTACAAGACAGAATATCATGCCTCTTCCCCAGGGACAACCTCCAGCAGCATTGCCTAACATATCCAGAAGAGATGAGTGTGGCCATTGATGTGAAAGTTGAGGCTGAATAGGTCTCATCTTTGGATATGATGGGTCATACCATTATCCATGTGTCTGTGAGCCCTGCTGTTTTGGGAAGGAGATAAGGAGTTAGCAACAGAAAGATCCTCCAATGATATTTAAGCAGGCAGAGTGCTGACATTATTGTCTTTATAAAAGATAAGTATGCTCTTATCCCAAGTTTTAAGTACAGTTTGCATTTATCCAAAACATTCATTTCCTTAGTAATTCATTAAGAAGGAAAATTATCCGAATACAGTAATTTTAGGAAACAAAGTTTTCGCATTGTGATAAGACTGGTACTGTGAAATTCAGAAATTTCTAATGACTTATGCTTCACTAGACTATTCTGGTCAAAATTGTAAATTATGTGGAATAAGATATAAAAGAAATATTTTATTATTGATAATGTTTAGTTTTTTGCTTTTAGACCTCACAAGTTTCATGAATATTAAAATACATATTGAATCCTAATAGGGTTTGAAAGATTTTAGAACACAAAACATGTATAATAAATTATTATAACAATTATATACAGAAAATTTTTGAATGAAGAATAATTACTTGTGTAGGTTTCAAACATGCCATTTCCTTTTGGACATTAGCTCTATGTTAATGGTTTATAAACTCTAATATGTAATAGTCCCTTTCTTGTGGAATTTCATGTTTATTGCTGTTTTATCAAACTCTGCCATGAGCCTCTTGAAGATTATAAAATCATTTTAGAGGATTAAAAATCAGCTTTGAAGGAGTAGAGCTGAATTAAATCAAATATCATAATGTACTGTGAAATCTACTCTGTGTTATGCATGCGTAGATATATGTGTACATGCATTCTCATGTGAGTGTGTCTGTGGAGGAAGTGGGTATTTATCCATTGCACTATGACACAGACATAATCTTTTAATTAGAGTTCACTGTGAATATGGTCTGGAAGCAACTAGGTGAGGAGATAACAGAGAGTAAGAGCAGAGTGAGGTGTAGTGGAACCTGGTTTCAGATCCTGACTCTACTTAACTACATAACGAGAGCACATTGCTCAACCTCTCTTTGCCTTAGCTTCTTCACCTGGGTCTAAAAAAAAATCATTATAATAAGCAGGAGCTGTTAGGAGTTACCAAAGTAGAGTGCCTATCGAATTCTCAGCATCGGTTATAGCACACAGCAAGTGTCCCTAAAACAGTAATCCTGCACCTCATCTTTTCTCCATAGCATCAGCAAATTTATGACAGCATACAAACATTTGGCATTATCTTTATTAGTCAAACAAAACTGAGTGATTCAAGGCAGTTACAAGTAAGGTTTCACTAATGATTGATGGGGAAGTTCACAAGGGGAATCTAAGGACTGACTGATAAAAACACAGACTGCGTGCTTGGGTTGGTCCCTGGAAATCTTTGAGTCTGTCAAACCCCACAGGCTATATGCATAGCACTAAAATCTGAGACCACTGACTGTTGATAGATTGCTGGTCATGGTCCACTAGAGTAAACATGGCTCAGTGTCAAATACTGCAGGCATCATGGGAAGCCATGGGGAACAAGGAGATCTGTATTTGAACTGTGGCTCTAAGTACTTGGTTTAAAATGAGTCGCTGTTGATGATTCTGTAGCGTCAGCAAAGCTTTCTTCTGTGCTGAGCCACTACCTGGCACTCTCTATCACAGGACTTGAGCTTTACATAGGAATCATGTAGGTGGTATATGTGGGAGAGAGCTAAGCACAATTCCCCTTGAAACACAATACTCACCTGGGCCATCTTTGATTTCTAAATTTTAACAGATCTGAGCTAAAAAAGCAACACCCCACTTCCCTCTTTTCCTTGCCATCAGCTCTGCTAAAGGCTGTCTGCAGGGACAGGGGCTCTCAGGACCACAGTCCCCAAATTTAGTTGCTGAAAGAAGTGGATTTTTATGCAGGTTTTTTTGTGTTTGCTTGCTAATTATGTTGTGAAATCCTGACAACTTTATCAAAATATGCTTTAAAAAATATTTCATTTATTATTTTTATTTTATGTGTATGTGTGGATTGCCTGCACCCATGTCACGCAATGCCCACAGAGGTCAGAAGTGGCTGTTGGATCCCCTGGGACTGGAGTTACAGACAGTTGTTAGCTGCCATGTGGGTGCTGGGATTCGAGCCCAGGTCTTCTGCAAAAACAGCCAGTGTTCCTAACTGCTAAGCCATCTCTCCAGCCCCCTTTATCAAAATATCTTAATGGGCCAAGATTTGAGGATTAAACCCAAAAGTTGGTAGACCATGTTGGGCCTGTGGACTATTACTTTGAGACCATTGCTAACAAATTCAATATTGAAGGAGCTGAAAGCTAACATTTTTTTTATGTCTTGTCTCCTACCTCTGAGAAAATTTCCAAGATTTTACCCCATAGTTGCCCCACTTATGAGTTTTCAATCCATAACCAAAAAAACTGGCTAAGAGATTTTGGCATATAAGCCTCATCTTGTTGATAGGATTGAATGCACAACAACTTTTGAATTACTATTTTATATTTATTATGTTCCTTTAATTTCAGAGATAATGTTAGGCAATAAATAAACTTCAGAGGGTGATGAGACTTTAAATAAATGTAGACTATTCATACCTGAGTTAGGAAAATGAGTTTCAGAATGGATGGAAAGACAAGTTGTCATGTCTGCAGTCTTATGACTCTGTGGTATATAAATGTCCCTATATTCTTTTATGCACCAAGGTTATTGCTATGGCTGACAAGTATAAGAGCCTGAAGCTCTTTCAGGCCCAGCAGGAAGCTGTCATGACTTATTATGATCTATGCTGAACTCTTCTTTAGAATTAGAATGGCAAATATTTGACATCATTGCCTTCTCTTCCAGCTCATGTATCCATAACTAATCAATTATTCTTTTCTATGGCATCTGGATTGAGCTTCAGGATCCTTTGCAACACAGAAAGCCAGTCAGCTGGCCAAACCTTAGAAATAGTTTATAGCCAAGAGGTGATGCTTTTGCATCCCTACTCTAGAGTTCACTGTGTAGATCTTCTGGGTCTGGGAGGTCTCCATCACAGTGGTCATTTTCCTATCAGTACACTATCACCTACTGGTTAATACTAAAATTCTTCTGGCACTAGGGATTGAGCATAGAACCTCCCATTAGAGTGTATAGCCAACTCTTTTAAATTGCTTTATCTTTTGAGAAAGAATCTCACTAAGTTGTCCATGCTGGCCTCAAACTCCTTCTAGAGCCCAGGCTTGTCTAGAACTTGGCAGTCGTCCTGCCTCAGCTTCCCCAGTAGCTGGGGTTATAATATACACCTCCAGACTAAGCTCTAAATTTATTTGAATGCTAGAAGTGTTTTGAAATTAAATGTATTTTCATAATGACACATATTATAGAGTATCCCCTTAGTAATAAGCTAAATGCCCAACATAGTCTGAGAGTTCCTTTACTGAAGGACTGGACCAATTTCTCTAGATCTTCCAACTTTTCTAACAGTCCAATCCACTGACTCTATGAATTATGTACCTGGGACCCTAAGAAGTTAACTCACTTGTTCAAGGTCACATCTACTTAAAGTAGGCTACTCTATAATGTGGATTTGAGGACGAGGTGCATAACAGTTTTGTTCCTTCCCCGTAGGCATGAGCATACGCTTTCTGGCTTAAAACAACAGAAATATATCCTCACGCAGGTCTAGAGGCCAGAGATTTGAAATTGGTTCCCCTGGGTCACAATGAAGGAGTTAATAGGGTAACACTTCCTCCAGAGTTTTTTTCAGGGAGAGATCATGGTTTGTTACATGCAGACATTCACGACTGTAGGCATTGTTAACTTGTGGCTGCATCGCTCTCATCTCTGCCTTCTGAACATCCATCTGTGTCAAACCTCCCTTTGCCTTACTCTTATAAGATGCTCTGGATTGCATGAGAGCCCACCTGGGCAATCCTGGGTAATTTCTGATCTGAAGATCTTTTCTCCACATAAGGTAGCATTTACAACTTCCAGAGAGTAGGACCCAAGGTCTCTTGGTGTGTGCGTGTGCATGTGTGTGCGTGTGTGTGTGGTCTCATTTAAGCCCATTATATTGGTTATCAGCATGGATCCTAGGTCTATATAGCGTAGGCTTGATTATTGTGCTAAGCTCCAGTTTCAATACTTTCTCTACTTCATACATCAAGTGATGTAATTATAATAGTTATTGCATGGAGTTATTGTGAAGATTAAATAGGTAATGATCATTAAACACTTAGGAGAGTACAGATACATAAAAATCTCTCTATGAATACCTTTATTTAGATTTCCATTCTGTCTTGACCCTCAAAGTAGCAGAGCTGTAAAGTGTTCACAGAGGGCATGGCTATACTATTTACTCGTTTAACTTTTACCTACAGAGGAAACTTCAAGTATCAGTTTTAAGCTTCTTGTCTTTCACTGAGCTTGTCATGACAAAATGGTTCTAGATTTAGGTAAACTCTGTACTTAGATTCATGGTGTAGCTGTGTGTTGCCAGTCATTTTCTCTGCCTTCCAGCAGAGGTTGACCTGGTATTAAGCAAACACAGTGGCTCTGCTCTGCTTCACTTTTTTTTTTATCACGTTAAAGTTACCTCTCAATTAATTTTTTTTACAAACTAAAAGAGCAGAGACACCAAATACATTTTTAATTTAAAAAACAATTTTACTATATTTTCCAAGTGCTTCTTTATCAAATAAAATAATTCCATGGTCACATAAGATACTAATACTTGTGTTCATAAAGGAAAAATGTACTTCTTGTCTAATAATGATGGAAGGGGCTAATTATGTTGTCATGGGAGGGTAGAATTTATGCTTAAATCACAAAATCTGCTGTTAATGGGAAATAACTGTGGAGAACCAAGCAGCACAGCATATTTTTGGGAACTAGATTAGTCTTCAGAGTATTGGGCACTTATTAAAAGTGAAAAATGCCTGACTTAATGTCGTCAAACCCTAAAAAGTTGGCCATGGATTTTGTTTCCAGGAATAGCCTATCTGATCTTTGCCATTTTTTTAAATCATAAAAATGTATTAAGCAACTCTTAGTGTGGCTTTTAAACAAAAAGAATATAATATATATTAAAAAACGCAAGGAGTTTTCCTTTTTTGACTTGCCTTTCCTGCCGACAAACTGTTAGTGATAAAGAAAAAGCTACCCACCAACCAAGTGAATTATATACAGTTCCTACTACAGCTAAATAGAAAAGTCAAGAACTATTACATGTGACTGCAGCTCAGTGTAACAAGGCAGACTGCAGATTCATCATTCTATAAACAGGCCACTTAGGGAACTTCCCTAATGTTTCCACACCTCTGGTTTGCTATTTACTGAATAGGAATGATGACAGGACCTGGCTCATAGGATTGCTGTGAGATTGGCCTTGGCTAGCACACACAGGCGGGCACAGAGTGACAGTGCCTACCAACATGGATTACTTTAAGAGCAAAGAGGGAAGAGAAAAGACTTTGACTTTGTTCTTATGACTTTGTATTCCCATTTTGCTCTTTAAGAGCTGAAAATTTTGTCCCTTCTTAGAAATGTACCATGCAACCTTTTACAACATCACAATTCATATCTGGTGACAGAGGTCAGGCCAGCATCTTTAAGCACATCAGCAGGAGGGCTCATCGGCAATGTCTTTAGTATGCCAAGGCTGGCTATCCCTCACTGCACCAAGATCATTTAAACTGACAAATCTCAAGTGAACACAGTCCCTGCAGTAGGGATGTGCAATTTCAACCATTCTTCTTTATTTCTTGACTTTCGGGCATTTATAGGACAAATACATTCGTATTCAGCTAGTCTTGCTAGAGGGTTTTTTTAAAAAAAATATTTTAGAGCTAGAACACCAAATGACATCCATTACAGGGAAGAGGAAGAGGCTGCAAAGCCATGCACACCTCCCTTTTATATTCACTCTGCATCTTTAGTTTCAGAAAAAAATGATTACATGCCATTACAATATTTTTAAGGTATGTCTTAAGGATAAATAATAATAAACATGTCAACTTTATGGATGGGGAAACTGACATACCAAAAAGTTAAAGGCTCTCTTCTAGGAGTACAAAAAAGAATGCAATGATTGAAGATAATATTTTTTTTTCAATTAAGTATTTTAGCCATAAACTTCACTCTTTATATGTATGAAACACACGTCAATGACAAATTGTAGCCCAGTAGGTTATAAGCCCTGCCTCTAACATATGGACAGACGATTTTCCTCCAGAATGTCATGGTATGAGATGGTGTTCTCTCACTTGGTTGTTCATCTCCAATAACAAATGTAGGTTATTAAATGCCCATGGATTTGTGGGACCTCATTAAACTTGAGTGCTTTTGTCCATGGACAAAAATATACATTTTCGAGAAAATAAATTCAGGCATGTGCTACAGCTTTTAATCTTGAAATAGAAACACCACAGTAAACTGTTTAATACTACATAACTACTGAAATCTAAGTAAAATAAAGAGAAAGTCATTAAAAATTCCTCCCTTAACTAACAATGTAGAAACTACGTAATCTCTTTGAAATCAAAATATGTCCCCTGTCATTTTTAATGGGACACTGGGGGGAATAATGGTTACATAAAGGATTAAACCCCAACTCATAAATGTACCTTACTAAATACGCTACTTATTTTGATGTTGAGAAACCTGGTGAGCTCTATGAAGACTTTTAGTATTAAACTAGTAGTTACTGTTCATGGAACGGCCTGTATTATCATTTAGAATGCCTGGTTAAATGCATTATTTGGTTAAATTGTATAATTAATATTTTATGCCAAGTAGAATAGATGAATAAGAAATTAGAAAGTAACGTAAAAAGACCTAAGACAGGACCTTCTTATACATAAACCAATATGATAAATCCCAAGATTACATATACATTTACATATATATGGAGATACTTGAACATAAAACAGTTAATGCATTCACTCCTTTGTGATGGTAGTGAGCACCCACGTTATGCCAAGCATCTTCTAGCTTAGACATTTTTATTTATCAGTGAATAAATCAAACACCTTTGCAGATGTGACTTTCTGGGGGGGATGAGGAGGAACAAGACACAAATTGTGAGCATAATGCATAAGAGAACATGTACTAGTTCCTGAGTGTGATGGGAACAGCAGTAAGCTGAGGAGGGCCATGGGGTGTATGGGAAGCAAAACAGCCATCACTTCCTATACATGTTCTTGAATTCCTCAGATAAGAAGCCAATGTTACTAAACGGACAAAAAACTATCACTGTACAGCATCATCATGTTGCCCCATGCTTTCAATTTAATTCCATTTACATTTATCTTTATTTGTTTAGCACCAGCCATATACATGCACGGAACTAGTTTTAGGAACTAGGGATGGAATAAAGTGCCTGCCTTTGGGGAGCTTGCATTCTACTAGGGGAGATAATACACACACATGATAATATTATCAGGAAAAATAAAGTACTTTTCAGAATGGCAGAGCGGGGTCATGGTAGACCTCTCCCTGAAGAGGAGGGATCTCAGCAGAAGCATAACTGAAAGAAGAAGAGCCAGCCTTGGATTGGGGGAAGACTTTCCAGGTGGGAAGGAAGAGGTTGTACAAATTGTATCTGGAGTGAGGTTAGTACCTTTTGGGAACATGAAAATGGGTGGGGTGGTATAGACCGTGCTGTGAGGAGGGAAGCAGGAAGTCACTGTCCCTTAGTTCTCTATACTGTAAGTGACAGTGAATTGGCAAAGCATTCTGCATGTGGTTAAAATCAAGGCTTTTAAGAAGTGCCACCTGACCACCCACCCCAATATAAGTCCTGCCACCTCCCCCTCTTACTTGTAACTAGTGTGTTAGTTAAAAGCTTAGACTTGGTTCCTAGATTGACCTGCTTTTCCATATTCTAGCTGTAGGCCCTCAGGTAGGACATTTTAGTCTATGTTTTCAAGTTCCTCATGTATAAAATGGGAATAAAAATAACACTGATCACAGAGATCTTGCAAGGACTGAAGATCCAATACTCTAACACATGCAATGTGACTTGAATAGCACATCTATTGTGAATTATCATTACTCTCCAGTCTATCTGTCCAAAATTGCCCCAGGTTGCCTTTGACATGAGGTTAGTCTTAACTAAGAGGTCCTGTGAGTGTATACAGACCAGATCTAAAAATCAGAATGAAAAAAGAATATTATTTCACTGATGCATGTTTCTATGGATTATATTGTAGAAAAGCTATTTTAGATATTAGACTAAATGCAATACATCATTAAATTTAATTTCATCTTTTTTTTTTGACTTTTTAAAGGCTGACTACTAGAGTTTCGGTGATGGATGTGACTGGCATTGTATTTCTTCTGGACACTACTATTCTATACAGTATGTTAAATACTATGGACTTACAAATGTGAGCAAGGTTGATGCAAACTCCCAGGTTGTTCAGGAGGGAGTTCTGATCACATGGAAAAGGCCTGATGAGCTATGAGAGGAAGGCAGAAAGGTCACCTTGAACATCGCTAATTCTTTCCAAGGACTATCTTAACTCCAGTTTATCCGTGGCCTGTGTGAGGTTGCTGTGACTTATTGCTGGGCACATTTGACCCAAGATGAACCCTGAGGAATCATCCTGCCATTTCCAGGAAGATAGATCCTTGGTGCACATACATCCCACTATCAACCAAGACTTGTAGAAGAGCAGTTACCATGTGGCATGCTTTTCCATCTTCTGGCAGGGGAGAAATTATGGTCCCATATTGTGTGAATCAGGAGACAATTTTGGCTTCTCAGATTGACAGCCCAGGTTGAGACATGAATGGGTAAAGTCAGGAAAGATTTTCAGAGTTTATCCAGTATGTGTAAGTTCTAAAACTTACAGAGCCATTCAGTGTGTCATCTGTTAGCTCCAGCACCTATTATCACTCACTGAGCAGTTGCTTTATATTGTGGCATGCCGCCACATGCTTTACAAGTCTGCCTTCTTTAATCTCAAAGCAACCCTATCATTTTCATTTCAGGGTTCATGAAACTGTGGCTCAGAGAAGCTAAATCACCTGAGCAAGGTCTCACTCATCAGTGATAGAGCTAGGAACTGAACATGTTGGCCTGGTCCCTGGTCCCTAGGAAAATGCTCTTAACTGTTGCACTTAGGTTTTTTTTTTCTTCACATCACCTCCTCTCTCCAAATGACAACCCAAGAACTGTAACAACAACCAGCCTACAATAACAGCAATATTGACAGCAAGGCCATTCTGGACAGTATTGGCTAACATTTTACCTGGCATCCCTTTTCTACCTTACACCTTGGGGCCCTCATATTAGCTTAGAAGCAGAAATATTAAAAAAAGAAAAGTCTTTTGGGATGGTCATTGTGGTGCCCCTTGGGGGTTCTCCGAGGACATTTTCCTCTTCATGGAAAACTACAGCACCCACCTAAAAAAGCTGAGACTTCCCTCTAGGAGAAACGCAAGATTTTTGACTGAGGTATGCTCACAATTACTTTCTGACTAAATTCCAATTTTAAAATTTCCTGTTTTCCTCTGCTCAGATTGTCTCTCAAACTATATTATTTTATATAGTTTGGATGTATGAACTATTGTTAGCAAACTTAAATAGCTCACTTCTGCTTTATAATTTTTTGAAAATGGAGTTTTTTTCTGGGGGGAGTGGGCGGAGAGATGGCTCAGCAGTTAAGAGCATTGTCTGTTCTTGAAGAGGGCCTGGGTTTGACTCCCAGCACCCAAATGGCAGGTAACAACCATCTGTAATTCCAGTTTCAGGACATCTGACGCCCTCTTCTGACATCTGCAGGTATTGCACAACATGGGTGTACTTACATACATGCAGGCAATACACTCATATACATAAAATAAACAAATAATAAAAAAAGAAAATGAACCACCCGCAGGCCTCTTTCTTTGGGGTAAGTTGATCGTGCCCTCCGTGCCTTGACTTGCCCAGCCTCATTCACCCTCCCATCTTTCCTGCAGGTCACGCCTCCTAGCCTGGGTCCTGTCCCATTCCTTATCTTGGTGCCCCAGACACCTGGGGAATCACCATGGCTTCCAGATCCTTTGCACCCAGAGCAACTCAGTTCCTTTCGGGGTCCCCAAGAGCACTGCTTCTGGGCCTGGTCTGGCCCTCACCTCCCTCTGCTTCCCTGGGCCTACACAACCCTCAGGCCTCTCTCCCCGAGGTAGGTCGGTGAGGCCCTCCGTGCCTTGACTTCTCCAGCCTCTTTCACCCTCCCATCTCCCCTGCTGGTCTCTCCTCCTAGCCTGGGTCCTGTCCCATTCCTTGTCTTGGCACCTCAGACAGTTGGGGAACCACCACTGCTGCCTGATCCTTTGCATCCAGACCAATTCAGTTCCTTCTCAGGTCCCCAGGGGCGCTCTGGGCCCAGCCCAGCCCTTACCTCCCTCGGCTTCACTGGGCCTGCGCCACCTGCCAGCCTCTTTCCTGGACGCCAGGGCTGACCTTTCCTCTTCCTGGTCCTTTGCATCCAGACAAACCCAGGTCCTCAGTGCAGTCCCCAGGGGCCCTTTTGGGCCACTTCTGGCCCCCATCTTCCTTTGCATCTCTGGGTGGCAAGGCCACCAGCTGCCCTAGACCTGCATCTTTCCTGGGCCTGGCTCCCAGGCCAGTTCAACCCCCAAAGTCCTGAGGCCAAAATCTTTTCTGGAGGTATCCAGACCTTAGGAGAAAGACTGAGGGTATCTGATCCTCATCTGACTTGGGCCTCTGTCGGAACTCCTGAAGACAAAAGCAATCTGGCCACTCCAATATAAAATCAAAAGAGAGAACCAAAAGCTTAGAGGGACCAGCTTTTCATGCCAAAAGGTAAACCACAAAGAAACATAAAGCTCACAAAAAGAAATAGACCTAAACTTGAAGGCTTTGCCAGGGGTTCAAACCAGCGACCCTGGGGCAGTAATGATTGGAGATGAGTAAGCACACTGTTCACCAGCCCATGCCGCCCCCAGTACCCGGAACACCCAGATGCAACGGGGAGTCTAGTTAAGCAGGGACTCGTTTATTGCAGGTGTTACAGAGCTTATAAAGGCACCTGGAAACCCCTCCCCCCAGGGTGTATCTTAAGGATGGTCACGCACTCATCATGCACGCCTCAGCAGTGCGGAAGTATTCTTCAGACTTTCAAAGCAAGCCAGGATGGGCCCCCAGTAACTTCCTCTGGGACCTATGCAAGGTGGGGCCTTTAGGTCCCCACAGGCTTGAGTCTCACACAAGAATCAAAAACTACAAAAGAAATTCACATGTCAAAAATCACAGAAAAAAAATAATAACATGAAAAACAAAAATAACATATCCCCACCAAATAGCAATAGTCCTCTAGAGGAGTACAATGAGAACCACTAGAGATAATGCAGGACATGGAACTCAAAAGAACAATTATAAACATG
>NW_008360331.1:9240918-9241287 GCF_000622305.1 Nannospalax galili | reverse complement strand
GGCACATCGTAGTAAAAACACTACATGCACAAAACAAAGAGAAAATTCTGAAAGCTGCAAAAGAGAAACAACAAGTCACATATAAAGGAAAACCCAAGAGGATTACAGCTGACTTCAGTGCAAACTATGAGAACCAGAAGAGCCTCGACCAAAGCATTCCCAGTGTTAAATGACTACAGATGCCAACCCAGATTACTATAACCAGCCAAAATGTCTATTATAGTTGAAGGGGAAAGAAAAATCTTCCATGACATAAGTAGGCTGAAGGAATTCATGTCCACAAAATCAGCCCTTCAAAGAGTTCTGGGAGCAATACAAAGAGCTGAAGAAAGGAATGACTATACCCAAGGGGTTGCAGAAAGAACTCCA
>NW_008360331.1:9235306-9240562 GCF_000622305.1 Nannospalax galili | reverse complement strand
AAAACAGTACCACAGGACTTTACGACCCAGATTAATCCCAACTCATTAATAGTAGGGGACTTCAATACCCCACTGTCTCCATTAGATAGGTAAACAGGGCAGAGAGTTAACAGAGAGACATCTAAATTAAACAATACCATATATCAAATGGATTTAACAGACATCCACCAAGTATTCCACCCAAGCACCAAAGGACATACTTTCTATTCAGCACCCTACGGAACCTTCTCCAAAATCGACCACATACTGGGGCACAAAACAACCTCAACAAACACAAAAAGATTAAAATAATTCCACGCATTCTGTCAGACCACAATGCAATAAAACTTACAATCAAAACTGGAAGAAATATTAACCACCACATGAACATATGGAGATTAAACAACACACTCCTGAATGATGAATGGGTCAAAAGAGAAATTAAGAAAGAAATAAGAGTATTCATGGAACTAAATGAAAAGGACAATACAACACAACAAACCTCTGGGACACACTGAAATTGGTCCTTAGAGGGAAGTTCATAACTCTAAAAGCCTACATCAAAAAATCAGAAAGAACACAAATAAATGACTTAATGTTGCAACTCAACACACTTGAAAAGCAACAGCAAATGAAACCCAAACCCAGCATAACAAAAATCAGGGCAGAAATCAATGAAATTGAAACAAAGAAAACAATATAAAGAAACAACAAATCCGAGAGCTGGTTTGACAAGATAAAGATTGACAGACCTCTAGCCCAGTTAACCAAAAGAAAGAAAGAGCACCTCCAAATCAACAAAATCAGAGATGAAAGGGGAAACATCACAACAGACACCAGAAAGATACAGAACATTATAAGGGAATACTTTAAAAGCCTATATGCTACTAAATTTGAAAAACTGAAAGAAATGGACGGATATCTAAAATGTCCCCGTTTCCCAACTAAGCCAAGAAGAGATTAACAGCTTAAACTGACCCATAACACAAAAAGAAATTAAAACAGTAATACAAAACCTCCAGACTAAAAAAAGCCCAGAACCAGATGGATCTACAGCAGAATTCTACCAGACATTTAAAGAAGATCTACATCCAATAATACTTAATTTATTAAAAAAGATAGGAATGGAGTGAGAACTTCCAAATTCTTTCTCTGAAGCCAGCATCACTCTAATACCAAAGCCAGGTAAAAATACAACCAAAAAAGACAACTATAAACCCATATCCTTAATGAACAGAGATGCAAAACTTCTCAACAAGATACTTGCAAACCGCATACAGACACACATCAAAAAGATCATGCACCATGATCAAGTTGGCTTTGTCCCAGAGAGACAGGGATGGTTCAATATATGTAAGTCAATAAATATCATAAATCATATAAATGGCCTCAAAGACAAGAATCACATGGTCATCTCAATATATACAGAGAAGGCCCTTGACAATATTCAACATGCATTTATGTTCAAAGTCCTGGAGAGAAGTGGACTGAAAGAAACATACCTCAACATAATTAAAGCCATATATAACAAACCCACAGCCAATATCATTCTAAATGGAGAAAAACTGGAAGCATTCCCATTGAAATCAGGAACCAGACAAGGCTGTCCACTATCTCCACTTCTCTTTAGCATAGTGCTTGAAACTCTTGCAGGAGCAATAAGACAAGAGCAGGAAATTAAAGGAGTAATAATTGGAAAAGAAGAGATCTAATTATCCCGTTTTGCAGATGATATGATATTATATCTAAGACATGTCAAAAATTCCACCCGAAAACTCCTAGAAATTATTAACACATTCAGTAAAATGGCAGGTTACAAAATTAACTTACAAAAGTCTGTAGCCTTTCTATATACCAATAAAAAGCAATCAGAGAAAGAGCACATGGAAACACTCCCCTTCACAGTAGCTGCAAAAAAAAAAAAAAAAAATCCTGGAATAAACCTGACCAAAGACATTATAGATCTGTATAATAAAAATTTTAAATCTTTAAAGAAAGAGATCAAGGAAGACATCAGAAGATGGAAGGACCTCCCATGCTCATGGATTAGAAGAATTAAGATTGTGAAAATGATCATACTACCAAAAGTCATTTACAGATTCAACGCAATGCCAATCAAAATCCCCATGTCATTTTTCACAGAATTTGAAACAACCATCCTAAGATTCATATGGAAACACAAAGACCTCAGATAGCCAAAACAACTCTGAGCACTAAGAGCAATGCTGGGGGGTTACTATACCAGATTTTAAGCTGTATTAGAGAGCTATAGTCATAAAAACAACATGGTACTGGCACAAAAATAGATCTATAGATCAGTGTAACAAAATTGAAGACCCAAACATGAGTAATGCAATTTCAGCCACCTGATATTTGACAATGGGGTCAAGAATATTTACTGGAGGAAAGACAGCATGTTGAGCAAATGGTGCTGGGAAAACTGGATTTCTACCTGTAGAAGAATGAAACTAAACCCCTATCTTTCACCCTGAACAAAGTCAATTCCAAATGGATCAAAGACCTCAATGTAAAGCTTGAAACTCTGAAACTGTTAGAAGAAAACACTGGAAAAAAAAACTACAAGATACAGGTGTAGGAAAGGATTTTCTAAACTGGACATCAATTGCTCAGCAAACAAGGGCAAAAATTAACAAATGAGACCTCATTAAACTACAAAGCTTATGAACATCAAAGGAGGCAACTAGGGAAGTGAACGGAAAATGCAGAGAATGGGAGAAAATCTTCACCAGAGACACATCCAACAAAGGTTTAATATCCAGAATATATAACGAACTCAAAAAACAGAGAATGAAGACAAGAAGTAACCCAATTAAAAGATGGGCAATGGAGCTAACAGAGAGTTCTCAAAAGGAGAAGTAAAGAATGCTATGAAACATCCTAAAAGATGTTCACCATCACTAACAATTAGGGAAATGCAAATTAAAACCACTTTAAGATTTCATCTTACTCCAGTCAGACTAAGATCAAGAGGACAAATGATACCAAATGTCGGAGAGGATGTAGGAAAGGGGAACACTCATCCACTGCTGGTGGGGCTGCAAACTTGTTCAACCCCTATGGAAAGCAGTGTGGAGAACTCTTAAAAAACTACAAATGAACCTACCATTTGACCCAGTTAAGCACTCCTTGGCATATACCCAAAGAACTCATCCTATTGCAGAGACACTTGGACATCCATGTTTGTTGCTGCGCTTTTCACAAGAGGTAAGAGATGGAAGCAACCTATGTGTCCCTCAAGTGATGAGTGGATAGTGAAAATGTGGTTCATTTATACAATGGAGTTTTACTAAGCAGTAAAGAAAGATGAAATAATGAAATTTGCAGGTAAATGGATGGAACTAGAAACTGTTATACTAAGTGAAGTAACACAATCTCAGAAAAAAAATCTACATATGTTCTTCCTGATATGTGGATCCTAGATCCAGACTCTGATAAATAAGTATGCAACCAAACGTAACTACAGGAACCAGGATAATGGAAAGGAAACAGGGAGGTAAGGAAAAGAAATAACCTGAAAGAGAAGAACAGTAGGAAACAGGTCTTAATAACGGAGAGATGGATTAAAAAGTGCGTTAGTTTAAGGGAGGGGGGAGGGAAGGATATACAAGGAACCCAGGGGATAAAGGGTAAGAAGGAGCTCAAGAGAGGTAGGACCATAGGAGAAGGGAATTATTAAGGGAGAAAACGGGAAAATGGGGGCACCTTAAGTGGGAAAACCATGACGGAGGTGTGAGACAATGCGAGAGATATATAATGCCTAGCTAGTTTTGAAAACCAGAGGGAACCATATTATTCCTACAACCTACTGACAAATTATACATAGCAGATCAAGAAATATATGTTTAGGTAATGTTTATCTGAGAACAATTGGTCTTTGCCCAAGATTTATCTACATGACACACAGTAATTTAAAGTACCAGACTGGTGGAACTAAACTCTTGGATGTTTAACAGACATACTTTGAGGCCTATGCTAATTTGGTACGAGGGACATAAAGGATAGTTTTTGCTCTTTGCCCTCCTAGGTTGACTAGTTCCAGGGGACTATGAGAATCTCCCAAAATGTCCTGTAATTGTGGTGGGTGACCTGTTCTTGATCACGGAGTCTGAGGAGACCCCACGATATGGACTTGAACTAGTGTCTAGTCTACAAAGAGGAGGGTCAACACAGAGGAATCATTTCCTCCATGCTTCCAAGCGAAGCCAACCATGGTCAAACAGGACCTTTGACTTATCTTCACATAGGCAGAACTGGTAAAAGAAAGGAGACAGGGGCTCCTCCCAAGACCATGTGACCCCTGAGGAACAGATCCTCCAACGACCTTAACAGTTAAAATGAATTTGTTTTTCTGGGTCAACTGTATGGCCTTAAACACCCAAAAAGAAAGTATAACCAAGGCAAAAAGGGGCCAATATAATTTCTTAAGAGTCCATATGCATAGCTAAAGGCTACATAACAAGCAACAATGCCAGATAGGAGATACCTTCTTTTGAGTTGTTGCCCAGGGTGGCCAAAGGGACTCCCAGATAGTAACCCAGCATAGAACTGGGAAAATGAACAGCTGACACCAATCTTATCTAAAGGAATATTGACAACTGATTGCTGGTTGATGAGGAACAGCTGACTTTCCTATACAATGATCTCTAGATAGGCTGACTAGATTCACCAGAAGGAAGAGTAGTGGGGAATGGCTGGGGTCCCAACAACACAGCACACAGTAGCAGGGATATCAGAGTATAAGGGCCCTAATGGGGGGAAGGGAGGGTATGGGAGGGTGCCTTCTGGGAAGTGGGTGTATAGTTGAATAAGATGGATAAGATGGCTTGGGATGTTCTGTGTGATACACACACACACACACACACACACAAATCAACAAATTAAAAAAATGTATTATATTTGAGGAGAAAGCATGGAAATTTACATCATGCTAATTAGTTGAGGTGATAAACATTACCATTGAAATCTACCCGATGACTTTATAGACAGACACAGGTGCCAAGGATCCAAGTGCAACCAAATATGGCTAGTAATAATCAGATACATGCAGATTAGAGATGCATGCGCCAACATTGCAGTATTAGTAACAAAAACTATGAGTCTTTCTGCAAAGGACAATATATTCTAAAATGAAATGGAGATATTTTTTAAAGGTTAAAAAACCCATTCAATTTTATGTCTTACAGGGCTCATACTGAGTTCAATATTGTATAACTGTATTAACTCAATTGTGAGCCTAGAAACTTGTACCCACTTGTG
>NW_008360331.1:9213846-9235185 GCF_000622305.1 Nannospalax galili | reverse complement strand
AAATCTACCTGATGACTTTATATCCATGCTCAGATGCCAAGGAGCTCAGAAAGTAACTGACTGTGACTAGTAATAATCAGATATATAGAGGTTAGAAATGCATGTGGAAACATGTTAATTTCAATTGCACTAAAATGAATTTTTCTGTATGAAACTGTGTATTTTAATAATGAAATGTAGATCTTTTTTAAAGGTTAAAACCTCATTTAGTTTTATGTCTTATAGGGTTTATACTGAATACGATATTTTATAACTGTAAAAATTCAACTGTAAATCTAAATTTTGAAAGAGATGCATCTTTGCTCAGGAAATTTTTATTGAATATGTCAGTGTTGTTATAATGAAATGCTTTTCCTAAGTATGTGGTTATTAAATAAATAATTAAAAAAAGGAAAGTGGATCTTTTTCATGATAGAATGATGACCTGTACTATAGTACACCCAGGTATATAAACGGAATCAGAAGAGAGGTGCTTGCACTGATTTAACTTTTACTTGCTGGTTATCTTCATCTGCGACAAATTTTAACTTTAATTGCAGATTATGGGATGACCATCTGTTAAGAAACACTATGCTAAGTACATGGCTCATTTGATGCTGTTAAGATGGGAAAATTCAAGAGAACTGTGCTGAATTGAGGCCTGGTTGTTGAGGGGCTGCCTTGAAAGAGAGCATGTGAGATCTAACCTTCAAGTTTCAGCATCATCTATATCTGTATAAATCTTCACACATGGGCTAGCATACAGTGGCCACACACTTGTGAGCATGTGAGCTCTGTTCATTAAAAAGTTATAGGCAAATCGTTCTCGAAAATTATCATCAGAGGGAAAATGTACTGGGATTGTTTAGTCTCTCCCAAGAGAAGAGTTTATTCTCTGATTACTTGAAAATGTCAAACTGTTTAAAAGCCACGAGTTAAGTAGCAAAGTTTATAGATTGTAGCAAAGAATGTTGGATATTTACACTTACATATCTAATTTTAAATGGAAAATAAAGATGCATATGTACAAATTTACATATGAAGTTGGCACCACAATCTTTTCCAAAAAAAAAAAAAAATCCATGAACTTTCAAAGCTTATTATCTATGACTCCATTACTGAGAACTCTGCAGCCATTAGACAAGAGCTCTGGAGTCATTTTGTATAGTCTAGGCTGCAATGTTAAGCATTTATATTGGTGAATTCTAATGAATACATAGAAGTGAAGGATAGAGGCAAACCTTCCCATCATAGTTCACTTTTTATTATAATTCAAAGTTAATTTTGAATTCATTTAACCAGATGAAAATAATATTTTGTCTCTTTAAAAATCTTAAAGATATCATTTGGTAATAAACTGAATTTTCAGGACTTGTGACAACACTGGGGTCTCTTTTCAGGCCTGATCACACTGGTTGGCAGTGCTGGGGGTAAAACTTTTCCTTCTCTCCTTGAACTGCTCTAGGTGAAGAAGCTGCTTTCGCCTGGATCCCAAACTGGTGTGAGAAGAAGCGAAGGGGAATACAAATCCACTTCCTGGAGTCCACACTTCCATGGGGTATCCTCTTAAAGCAAAGAGCAAATCTCTTTAGACATTGAGACAGGGAGGGTTGATTCATATACAGCATTTTCATAAGCATCAGAGAATTCTTTATCACCATTTTAGTTTGGAAATATCCATTAAACATCTAGGATATGATAGGTATTGTCCTGTGTCTTCAAGACACAAGATTATATAATAAAGAGTCCTTTTTCTTTCTTTCTTTCTTTCTTTCTTTCTTTCTTTCTTTCTTTCTTTCTTTCTTTCTTTCTTTCTTTCTTTCTTTCTTTCTTTCTTTCTTTCTTTCTTTCTTTCTTTCTTTCTTTCTTTCTTTCTTTCTTTCTTTCTTTCTTTCTTTCTTTCTTTCTTTCTTTCTTTCTTTCTTTCTTTCTTTCTTTCTTTCTTTCTTTCTTTCTTTCTTTCTTTCTTTCTTTCTTTCTTTCTTTCTAGTATTTTTGAAGCAGGATCTCTCTGTAGTCCCAGCTGGCCTGGAACTCACTATGTAGACCAGGCTAGCCTTGAACTCACAGACAGACATCCACCTGCCTCTGCCTCCTAAGTGCTGGGATTAAAGGCATGCACCATCACACCTGGCTATAACATAGAATTCTTGACTGCAAGGACTACACTGTTGTGAAACACAAACATTAAAACAAATGAATAGAATTCAAATGGGGCAAGTCTTCTATTAAAATCATGGACAAACTGAGCTAGGAATAGGGGCAGAGAAATGCCTGTTCCTCTCTCTCTCTCTCTCTCTCTCTCTCTCTCTCTCTCTCGGACAGGGATAAAAAGCCTGAAAATTTCATGTCTTAAAATTTTTTACTATTTATTTAAGAGTTTAATGTAATATATTTTGATAATATTCCCCCATTCCAACTCCTCTAAGATCTACCCCACCTCTCTACACATCCATCTGCGTATTCTTTTTTTTCGCATGAAGTCCAATTTGTGTTGACCAAATAGTCTTATTAATGGTACCTGCACCAGAGCATGGGAGACTTAACAGGGATCTCAGTCTTAAAGAAAACTGACTCTTCATTCCCAGCAGCTGTCATATGCCAATGTCTTCTTGGTTAGTGGTGGGATTTCATGCTCACCTCTCATCTCCAGTCAGGCTTGAGCCTGACCAGGTCTTGTGCATGCTGTCACATTTGCTGTGAGTTTATATATACAATTGACATGCTGTCTGGAAAACAGTTTCCTTGTAGTTACCCAACAATTTTTCTGCCCCCTCTTCTACAATGATCCTTTAGCCTTCAGGGGAGAGATGAAATATTGATGTCCTGTCTAATGCTGAACACTCCAACATCTCTTATTCTTTGCATGTTGACCAGTTGTGGGTCTTTGGGATAATGGCCTTTTACTGCAAGATGTTTCTCTGATGAGGGTTGAGAGATGTACTAATCCATATGTATATAAATAAGTCATTGGAAGTCATTTTAATACTATGTCCTATTAATAAAATATTGGTGGCGGGTTCTTACACAGGGTCCATGACTGATCTACCATAGATTCTTGGCCCCAAGAACTGTGTCAGGTATGAGTTCCATCTCATTCAGTGGGCATTAAATCCAATCGGAGGGTGGTGGGTTACTACCATAACACTGGTGCCACTAGCCAGCAGGGGTGAAGCTTTGGGGTTTCTTGATTGCTCAATGTTTTATGACTCAAGTATAAGCTGTCTTCAGCAGTAGGATCTTATTATCAATTTCTGGAGGGTAACTAAGAGCAATGGCAGTAACCTGTAATGTTTGGGAGTTTATGGGATCCATGGGTCAACAACTCGAAGAGATGTAACCCATTTCTGGTACTGTCAATTTATTTTTTTGCTAGGATATGTCTAGTTGGGGGTATTGTGCCCCCATTATAGGGAAATTCCATTTTATCTATCTATCTATCTATCTATCTATCTATCTATCTATCTATCTATCTATCTATCTATCTTCTATCATCTATCTACTATCTATCATCTCTCTATTTATTTTTTGTGCGTAGGCACATTGTTTTCATCTTCCGCCTTGTTTTTGAGGCAGGGTCTCTCCAGTTGTTTCTGCCCCTTTGTGGTGTACTCCAGGCTAGCCTGTGAGCTTCTGGCTGATTCTTTGTCTCTGCCTCCCATTTTTCAGATGCATAATCATCTATCTATCTATCTATCATCTATCTATCTATCATCTATCTATCTATCTATTATCTGTCATCTATGTGTCATCTATCTATCATCTATCTGTTTTGCATCTATCATCTATCATACATCTGTCTATACATGTATATATTTTTAGAGAGCTTCTACAGTAGTAGGTTTCCATATGGCTTTTGAAAAGGCCCTCAGTATTAGTTATCTCTCCCTGATTCCTTCCTCTACTCTACCTATCCATTCTCCATCCCACTAATCCTTCCTCTACCATTATTCCTTTTTCCCTTTATATCACTGTATTTTCTCTCACTTCCCTTGTATGAGTTCCTCACGTGCCCATGGTCCCTTCCTAACATATAGGAATATTCCAAATGAAATACACTCGGCTAAAGATTCGAGATGAACATCACGCATATGAGCAAAAACTTGTGATGCTTGTCTTTCTACGTCTAGGTTACCTCACTCAGGATGACTGCTTCTAGCTCCATCCATTTACCTGAGAATTTCATTTTTCTTAATAGCCAAATAATATTCCATTTTACAAATCTATCACACTTTTCTTATCTATTCATTAGTTGATTGGCATCTGGGCTATTTCCATTTCCAGGCTATTGTGAATAGAGCAGTAGTGAACATAAATGAGCAGGTATCTCTGTAGCAGGATACAGAGTTCTCTGTATACATCGATGAGTGATATAGCTGGATCTTGCCAAAGGTCTCTGGCTTTCTGAGGATTCCCCACACTGATTTCCATATTGACTGCAGCAGTACACTTCTACTAGCAGTGAATAAATGTTCCCCTTTCTCCACATCCTTGCCAGTATTGTTGTCCTTTATTTTGTTTTGTTTTTCATCTTAGCCATTCTGACTGGGGTAAGATAAAACCTAAGTAGTTTTGTTTTCCTCTGATGGCTAAGATGCTGAACATTTTAAAATGTTAACTGGAAGGGTCCTCCCAACACTATGTGGCAAGCTGTAGTCACACCTCCTTCCCATGCTCATCAAGGAGTTGATGGGGGGAGTCAGTTACTCCTCCCATCCAACCAGTGACCTTAGCTGCATGTGGGGGAGGGGCTAAGGATATTTAAGCTGAGAACGCTAGGAGGCACCTCTTTTACCATTTTGTGTGGCTGTTGTGTGGACTTTCCAGCACAGCTTTAAATGGGGTGAGGGGTGCCCACTATTTTGTAAATAAACCCCCACCCTATGTTCTCTTAGCAAGCCCAATAAACTCGTTAGGATTTTCCAAAAAAAAAAAATAAAATAAAAAGAACAGAGCTAATGGAAACCTTCATTATTCCACCAAAGTTGACCCCATGTGGGAAAATCCTTTGGTCTTTGATTTCTTATTCCTATTTTTCCACCTTAAACTTCATTGTATGTATATTTTTTATGTGACCTGCTTCAAGTTATTTCTGGAAAAATTTGTTAAAAATTGCCTCTCTTTGGAATAATATAATAACAATAAAATAAATAAACAGTAAAACATTGTGTTTCTCAGCTATTTGTGTGTCTCCCTTTGAGAGCTCTTGTTATAGTCATCATGTCCCTTTTTTTAATTGGGTTGATTGATTTTTTGAAAGTTTTTAAAGTGTTTGTATATTCTAGATATCAACTTTTTCTTTTTTACTTTCACATCCCACATGGAAACTCTCAGTGAAGGCTCTGACTTCTCTCTTTGAATCCATTTGGAACCTTTGTCTCAGTATCTCCACTGCTTCTCTTCATGACAGTCCCACATAGGCTACAAGAAGAAGCCTCTTAACACACTTCTATCCTTGCCCCCCCACCCCAGGGTCTCTTCTCAATAGCATGCAGTCAGTGATTCTGTAAAGGTCAGAGGGGCTCTTGATTCCAAATCATCCTAAACACCAAGAAGACACCTACAGAGTCCTAAATCACCACCCACGCCTGTCTCCTCAGCCTCAGGCTAGGCCTTTCTCTTGTTTTCTAGGAATCTCTTTTCCCACTCTACTCCAGCCACTCTGGCATCTCTCACTTCCTGGAAGGTGGCTACCAACTTCCTCCGCAGATATTTGTACCCCCAGGGCTGGAGTTCCTGCCACTTTAACTCCCTCCCTCTTACCTTCATGGTTACAATTCAGCACTTGGCTTCTCTGCAGACTTCCCCCAGGCTGCTTCTTCCCTGGCCCTGCTTTGCTTACTTCACAGCATATATCTGTCCCACATCTGCTCATTGTTTTATCTAGAGTTTTCCTTTCTTCCAGGAACAGAAAAAGAAACACCCTCATTAGATATTTGCTGAAGAAACTAATTTTTTTAAAATTTCAAAAGGAAAGAAAACAAGGTTGGTAATTATTGAATATAACAAGGATGTGAATATTATTCATGCTAAATAAACATGAATAATAATTGGAAGTCAAAGAAATCAAAGTATTTTGAATCTACTGTGACCAACATTTAGACATCTTCAGCAGTCAGAGCAGGAAGCATAGGTTGGGAATGTAGGTTATCACATGTGCCTGTTACAGAATAAACTGTCTCCCCAGTTTTTGTGCTGTATTCCTGAACTTCGTATCTAGAATGTGATGACATTTAGAAAATGATGCCTTTAAAGAGATGATGAATTTAAAATAAGGCTGGGTCTTAATCTAATCTGACTTGTGTTCTTAAAAGAAAAGGAAATGTGGACACAGAGGTACTCCAGGGAAGGATCCTGTGAGGATTCACTGAGAAGGTGGCTGGATACAAGTATCAGGGAGACCTCAGGAAAAACCAAGCCCACTGACACCTTAATCCCAACTTTTCCCCTTCAAAGCTGTAACAAAGTAAATTTCTGATGTTTAAGCCAGCTAGTCTGATATTTTGAAGGGGTTTTCACTTTGTCTTACAAGTCTCAGTTATCTGGGAATAGGGGTGGAGTGAGGTGAGGTGTGCCTTTTTCTTGGGAAGGCTGCACTGATGGTTACATGGAAGAAGGACTAGAGTTAAGAAAGACCCGAGGCCTGGTGGTTCACTGCGAAAGATCTAAGACCTAGATCACAGAGAAGGGAGGCAAGAAATGTGTATATATTGGAGCAGCATCAGTCAGTATTGACAAGACTTTGTGACACATAAATGGGATAGTGACATCTGCCCAAAGATACAATTTAGTAATGCACAGTGGTGTAAAGATGTTCAGAAAATAAAACATGAATTTCAGTAGTGCACATCATCCATGAGAAAGTGTCTCAACAGAAGCCAAAGACAGCCTTAGCAAGCCCCACCCTGCTCCAGAAGGAAGGGCTGCTCCTTGAGAAGGCTCTGTGGCAGCCGCAGGCTCACCTCTAGGGGCAGTATACACATAAGCACATTAAGGAACCAGAGAAGTTTTACAATGAAGAGGCCTCTATAACTATGCCAAATACATACATACATTCATATATATATATATAGTATATACTATATAGTATATACATATATATGTATATATATAAAATATTCAACTGATTATGGATACTGTTTGAGAGGCACTTTTAACCTCTTCCTGAGCTTCTGTGCTCTAGGAATCAAGTGTGGGAGTATCGCTGTTCTGCACTAGAAAAGCTCCAGCTTAATCAAAGATCTCTACTTCCCATAGGTGTATTGATCAATATTATCTTAACAAACTAGCAGGTCAATTAAAAAAAAAAACAAAACTTGATTCCCCCATAGCCTGATTGTGTCAGATCTGAAAACAAAGACTCTGATCTTCTGAAAATAGTTCCTCAGTGAGTACACTGGAAGAAGAATTAAAATTGTATCAATATAATTTGAGAGGGATGTGTGGTTCAAATACAGAACTTGGACCAGTTTTTCAGGGGGAACTATGACAAACCACTGTCTAAGCCTTCCTACATTTTCATCAGTTTGGGACCCATAGTAACCATATGTGACTCACAGGCAATGCGCACATATGCCTTCCGGCTCTTCGTGGTGCCTGCTGAACTCCAAGCCACACACTGGCACCAATAATCTTCAGGCCCAAACAGTTCCTCCACTTGCTGGCGTGAAATCTCAATGCTCACTTCCCGAACAATGAGACCTGACAAGAGAAAAGAACGTTCAAATCAAGAGAAGACTTGTACTTATGAAACATAAAGAACATCATCTATTCCACAGGTGATGCTGCTTGATGTCACCGATCAACATTCAGATATTCTATCTCATCCATCATTTTCTGAGGGCTCCAGTTACTGTATTCAACAGCAGCTTCTATGCTCTTATTTGTATTTTAAATCTTCAAGATTCACCTGACAATTGAAATGGAGTGAATCTGTCCCTCCACAAACTAGTGTCTTTCGCCAATGGAACTGCTAATATTCACCTTCCACCAGGTTATGTACGACTGTTGCTAAAATGCTACCACGATTTCATATTTTCTAGGGATCTTATTTTATTTATGTGGGGTGTAGCTGATGCCCAGGTACTGTAAACAACTTTGCAGCAGTAGAGTCTTTCTAGTTCTTCACATGAAATGAGGGAGATAAAGCTAATCTGTGATAGCAGAGGGGATAATTTTTAAAAATTGCTTTAGCATATGTGTTAAAAATATAATGGTATATCATTTTTCTAATTGAGTGAATTGCAGCCACAGTTAACCAACCTTTGGCATCCTGTTCAATGAATATATGACTTTTTAAAGATTTTCTGTATAACATTTTGAAAGCCCAAATGTTTCTCTTTAATTGCAATGTAACTAAACTGTAAACATAAATGTCTCCACTACAGTGCTGAAGTAACTGGAAGTTATTTCACGATAATTATGTAATCTTGAATAACAAAAATTGAACTAAAGATCTGGGATTACCCTTTCAGGGTTATTTATTTTGAGCTGTTGAGGCCGTTTTAGAGATCCATTCTGCAACATGCCTTTTTGCAAGAGAGATTACCTGAGTGATGTATGTGGACAACTGCCAATTCACCTGGAGATTCAATGCACATATTTCTAGAATGTTGTGTCCATTGAGAGCAGCAGCAGAACACCCATAGGTAGCCGGGGAATTTGCTTTGAGCCAAGTATGGATTCAGTAAGAAGGATTACATGAATTGCTTTCCTCTACTGACTCTGTATTCATCCACTCTTTCATCCGTAGATATTTTATTATCAGTTATGTTAAAGATACTGTGTTAGGCACTCATGAAATTCTAATGAATAGGATGGTTATCAAACTTAATGAATTATAGTTCAATGATATATATTGTGAAGAAGGCTCATATAACAGTGGATTAATACTATTTGTAATTGTGGAATAATTTTATTGAATGCTAAAAGTAAATGTGTAGGGATGAAAATAAATAAAAAGGAACTCAATATACATTGAGTATATAAGTCAAGAAGTATAATACAGATAGGAAGAAGTGAGAAAGAGAATTTAGAGACTGAGAATCCAAATGACCACTGAGCACTTTTCAGAGAGTGTAGTAATATGAAAGGGTCCAGTTTATGCATCTCAATTTCAATGATTCTCAAAGTAGGACAGGTTCCTTAGCATCAACAAAAGACCTGTTGCAATGGCAAATTCTCAGACATTACTCCAGATTTATTTAGTAGGGAAGTTTGGGGATGGGACTTGGCAGTTTATGGGTCCTAACAAATCTACCAAGTAATTCTGATGCATGCTAATTTGGAGAATTCTTGTACACAATGGTTAAGAGTTGATTTCTACCTTAGAGCCATAGGTGTCATTGATGTGTTTTGTAGTAGATGACTTGGTCAGAGGAGTCCTGGACATGTATATAATATAGAAGATGTGTAAATTCATATGCATATGCTTAGAGCTTAACAAGCTACAAAGTGTTGTAATTTTTAAAAATTTTGATCGTATGTGATAGGAAAGAGTATATCTTCTGGAAACAGTAAAAAAGTAGACAGATATTACCCTAAAGCCTAAGATGTGTTCAAATAGTTGCAGACAATGAAGAGAAAATATAGCTACCCAAAGAGATAGGTGTTCCAACAAAGAAATGAACAGCATTTTCTACGACGAGCTAATGGGGTTTGAGTCATAGGCCCTTTCATAGCCTGAAAACTTGCTGAATTAAACTGAACCCTAGGAAAGTAGTAGTTACATTTCTTTTTCTTTTTAAAAAAATTTTTAATCAAAAATTTCAATTTTAATCCAATGTAGTTTGATGGTGTTTAGATCCCCTCCCCTACCTGCACCTCCCCACACTGCCCTCCACCCAATTTAATGTACTCTCATATATTTAATATGGCCTCTACAGTCTTATTTGGATCCCCATATGTCTTTCAGTGTGGATCCATCCACTGGACCCACCAAAAGTCCCATTCCTGTAAGACACTGTCACTCCTCCTCCCAGGAGCCATCAACTGCTAAAAGGGGGTTCCTTAGGCTAGGTATCGGTTACATTTCTAAGGCAGGGCAGGCTCACAAAGGGGCAAGCTCTATTGCCAAAAGTTCATTACTTAAAATTATTTTTAAAATTAGAAGGTTACCAATCAATTTTTATTTACTAGATAATCAGTTTCAAAAAGTACTTTTAGGTAAATGGTATATGCTAAGCCCTCATCCCGCTGTGCAAAGGTAGTTAGAATATTACTTTAACTACTATCGAACTGATACTATAATCTCCATAGCAAAAACCTAAACTATGCAAAAAGCACTGCTTTCCTCTCTCTTTTCTGGCCTCCTCTCAGGCTCTATTTTTCTTATTATTCTAACATCTAGAAACCCGTGTCTGGGGATTGATGGAATTTGGTTTCCTTTACCAACCCCATCTCTTCTTTTCCTCTTTCTCCACGTTCTCTGGTACTTCATGTTTTCCTTGCCGTTTTTGTTTATACATCCCTCCTTTACATAGAAGTCCAGTTACTGGAAACAAAACCCTTCCTTGAAGGTTGTTGAAGGAAATTTATAGTCACCAAAGGGCTGATAAACCTGCAGTGTGTATTGCCTTCAAACTATAATGGCTCTTTCTAAAATGCAGAAAAGCAACAAATGGGCTCAGGATATTAAAACCACATACAAATATTTTGTGTCTCAGGACGATAACCTCAGGTTTCATTCCTCTCTCATTTACTTGAAGTAATTACTGGAAACCTAATTAAATGTTGGTGGAACTTCACCAAGTCCACTGTATCCTTAAGCCCAAATAGGTTCTTAGATATTTCTACTGACCACAAATCTGAAGCCTTTTAAGAAGCCACAGACCAATCCTCTGCTACAGGAGCTATTCATAGTATGAATGTTCTGAATTATGTAGCCTAGGCTCCCAGTGGGCACTGAATCCAGCACACACCGAGTTTTGTCTTCAGCTTCATAGACACCCCATTCAGAAACCCATAGACTAATTGCAGTTGTGTACAGTTGCTCAGCCCTGTGGCCCAGAAAGTTTACATTCCAACTGCGGGTCTATAACAGAACAAGAAAGAACTGCAGCAAGAGGTACCGAAACACTTAGAGCTCAGGATTCCCTAGAATCTGCTGTATGATTCGGTCTCTCGGCTACAGGGTTACATACAGATTTTTCCATTGCTGTAGGTAATTTCATTACTTGTGACATTTCACTCATCAAACTAGAGCCTAGTGATTTGGGTAAAAGTAGGTAATACCTTTTCTCTTTGAAAGCAAAATTTCAAATCTGCTTGAAGTCCCGAGATGTGAGAGGCAAGCTATCTTGAAATTTGAAATGCCAAAAGCATTACTTCGAAGCAGACTGCTTTGAAGAGCCTTTGGGAACTTGAAATTGGTTTCAGGTTATTTAGGGGTTGGGGGAGTGCTTCAATCTACAGGATTTACACAAATACAAATGTGTAGTCTCCATCACATCTAATAACATCAAAGATTTTCCATCACCGTGCTTTCTTTAATAGTGGCATCACAAAGATGTAGGCTGTTTGAAGTTTGCAGTGATTTGTGTTTATAACATGATTCATTGTGGTTTCAGAGCCAGAGTGCAAGAAAGTGATTAGCATGTTATACCAAGAAGTCTAATGAGTATGAGCATGCACTTGTTAGCAGGAAGTTTCAAATGGGTATAGAGATACAGATGCAAGGCTCAAACTCCTGATTTCATCTTTGTAAGACTATACATAGAAAGGCAACAAAACTTGGATATTACTATAATGTGAACACAAATACATGAGTCACACTGTATAATTATTTTACTAACATATCCCTGCAGAAATCTAATCTGCAGTCCTATGAAATGGCTATTAGAAATCTACTAATGTTGGATATTTTGTTAAGTTGCATAAATTAAAAGATGGGCCAAACATTACCCAGCATTTAGCTCTGAATTTATTGTATGAAAATGTCTTATTTATAAGGTGATGCCTAAAAATTGGTGTTAAAAATCACCCCCATCCACCACAATGATGTCAGCTTCATCCTAGAGATGGTTGGACATATGTAAATCAATCAATATAATCCACCACCATATAAACAGACTTACGAACAGATACCACAGTACCATTTCATTAGATGTGACAGGCCTATGACACAATAGAAAATTCCTTCATAATACATGGAGAATCTTCGGATACAGGGAACATATCTCAACACTATAAAAGCAATAAACAATAAGCCTACAGCCAACATTGTGCTAACTGGAGAAAACTCAAAGCATTTCCACTAAAATCAGGAACAAGACAAGGATGTCCACCTGCTCCACTTCTGTTCAATATAGTGTTTAAATTCTTACGTGGGGCAAGAAAACAAGAGTAAATTAAGGGGATACAAATAGGAAAGGGAGAAGTCAATGTACCCATATTTGTGGATTATATGATTCTATACCTAAAATATTTCCCCAGAAAACTCCTACAGCTGATAAATGCATTCATAAAATATCAGAACACAAAATTAACACACAAAAATCAACCAGTTGTTTCCTATATATCAATGATAAACATACTGGAAAAAAAAGCAGGAAAACACCCCATTCAACCATAGCCTAAAGAAGGCTCAGAATAAATATAACTAGGGAGAGCTGGAGAGATGGCTCAGCGGTTAAGAGCACTGGTTGTTCTTGCAGAGGGCCTGGGTTTGATTCCCAGCACCCACCTGGTGGCTAACAACAGTTCATAACTATAGCTCGAGGGAAATCTGACACCTTCTTCTGACCTCTGTGAGCAATGTATGACACAGGTGCAGTTATATACATGCAAGTAATATACTCATACACATAAAGCAAATATAAAATATATATATATATACATATAGAATATATATAATAAGAGAAGTGAAAAACTTGTATAATATAAACTCTAAGACACCAAAGAAAGAAACTGAAGAAGACACCAGAAGATAGGACGATCTCCCATACTCGTGGATTGGTAGGACTAATGTGAAAATGGCCATTCTACCAAAGGCAATAAATATATTAAATGCAATACTCATGAAAATTCCAATGCAATTCTTCACTGAAATTGAAATAAGTCTCAAAATTGATATGGAAACACAAAAGACCCAGGATAGCCCGAATAATTCTGATTAATAAAGGCAATCCTGGAAGTATCAGAATCTCGGATTTAAAATTAAACTACACAACTGTAGCAATAAAAATATCATGGTACAGGTGTAAAAAGAGGCACATTAATCAACAGAATAGAACTGAGGACCCAGAAATAAGTCCATGCTCCTACAGCCACCCGAGTTCTGACAAAGAAGACAAAAATACACATTGGGAAAACACAACATTTGACAAATGGTGTTAATCAAACTGGATAGCTTCATGTAGAATTCATAGAAGTCAGGAAACTATTAAGGGGACATAGGGCATGGGGTTCATGGGAGAGAAGTAGAATGCAGCAATAAAAGTGGGAAAGGGGATTAATACAATAAAAAATTTACATGGGATGTGGAATTGTAGAGCAGGCAAAAGAGAGAGTAAGGAAAGGCATTTTGAAAAAGTCATATGGAAACCTATTATTGTAGAACTTTCTTAAAATATCTACACATATGATATAAAAAAGCTTAAATGTAGTTACTCTACAATAGGTATTCAATGGCCCTCCCAGAATCCATAGGGTAGCAAATAAAAATATCTCAATGCCAGGAACTGACTCCCTCTTTGGAGTTGCTGACCAAGGGGTCCATAGAAACTTGAAGAATACTAGCAATTGCTATTGCACTTGGTTACCTGCCAGAACTTGACAGTAAGTTTCTGTTGCTGAAGATATACCATATTATGTAAGTGTAGAATAGACAGGGAGAAATCAAGATGTTACTGACCTCAAAGCTTCATCTCTACTGGCTAGTTGGATTAATCACTTTTTTGTTGCTGTGATAGAAACACTAACCAAAGCAATTTATAGAAGGGAGGGTTCATTTGAGCTTTCAGTTCCAAAGGGGCAAGAGTCCATCATGGCAGGGGAGGCATGGCGGCAGAGGTGGATGGAGGAAGAGTGGAAGTTAGGCTCTACATCTTCAAGCAGGCACAGGAATCAAGAGAGAAAGTTGAAATCCAGCAAGGCATATGAACTTTCTAAACCCACCCCCAGTGATGTGCTTCCTCCAGCATAGCCACACTTTCTAAGACCTCCCAAAACAGCACCACCAACTGAGGACAAAATGTGAAAATACTTGGAGCCTATGGGGGACATTTTCATTCAAACTACCCACTAGCTTTCACAGTACTAGAGGTGCTATGCATGTTACTGGAAGGGAAAGGTAATGATTAGCTTTTTCTCCAGCTGTGACCCACTGGTGCAACAGAGGCATGAATTTTATTGGAGTAGCCATTTGCTTTCTAACTTGAATTAAGGTCCGTTTCACAAGATGGAGTCCATACCCAACCTTTTTATCAAGGCCAAGAACTGTTGCTAGACAGGTCACAGGCTATAGGGGAGAAGTTGCTACTAACCCTGCTAAACAGATACAGAATCAAACTGACTCTTAATGACTTGTTATATCCATAGTTGATTGTATCTCTCAGTTCTCACCAGAGAAACTTCTTCTTTCGGGAGATGGTGATTAACATGGGATTAAAGATGGTCAATGTGCAGAGAGTAAGGTACTGTGGGGTACTTAGCCCTACATGGGACACCTAAATCATACCATCTCCACCCAAGGCTTAGGGATCATTGTGAAAAAGGGGGAGAAAGATTGAAAGAGTCAGATGTGGTGATTAATAAAAGGAAACCATATTGTTCAGACACCCCAGGGTAGTTGCATATATGAACCCACAGTGCTTATGACACCATGTACATGACGTGCAAATCTAAGTCACTTAAAAATCCAGTATGGGGATTGGAGAGATGACTCAGCAGTTAAGAGCACTGAGTGCTCTTGCAGAAGACCTGGGTTCAATTCCTAGCACCCACAAGGTGGTTAACAATCATCTACCTATAACTCCAGCTCCAGGGAATTCAACACCCACTTTTGACTTCCACAGGCACTGCACAACACAGGTGCACCTACCTACATGCAAGCAATACACTCATACACATAAAATAAAATTATGTCTATATGAAGTATGGGCAAGAAGTACTAGTCCTAACAGTATCAATTAACTCACAGTTGATGAGAGAGGGAGAGTCAATTTTCTTTATGGATATGAAGCCTGGTAGGTTGGCCCAACTCCAAGGGATAGACTCATACCCAACAGCATTTGGGAACAGAAATTAGATTCAACAGGCTTTGAAAAAAAGAGATTAAAGAAGAGGACATGAAGTGTGTGTGGGGTGGGGGGAGAGCTGGGATGGAGATGAGGGAGGGGGTCTGAATGTGATCAAAATATACTGTATGAAATTCTCAAAGAATCAATGAAATTATCTTTAAAAAGAATAAAATTACATCATGCTCTCTCACCCTGCAAAAAACACAACTGAAAATGGATTAAGGACCTCAACAACCTGGATCTGTTAGAGAAGAAGGGAAGACACTTCAACTTGTAGGCACAGGAAAGGATTTTCTGACCACAGCACTGGTAGTGCAGACCATTAACTGACAAGTACGACTTCATAAAACTAGAAAGCTTCTTTAGAGCAAAGGACACCATTATTTGAATGAAGAAGCAGCCTACAAAATGTGGAAATTCTCTCTGTGACAGAGGGTCTGGAATATACAAAGAAACAAAAAATACTAAACACCAAGAAAATAAACAACCCAATTAAACAATGAGGCATGGAACTAAACAGAGTTTTCAAAAGAAGAAGTATATATGGCTAAGAATTTTTTTAAAATGTTGAACATTCTTAGCTAACAGGCAAATGCTAATTAAAGCTACTTTGAGGTTTCTTCTTATCTCAGTCAGGATGGCCAAGATTCCAAAACAGAATGAATCAGATGACAACAAATGCTGGCATAGATGTGGGGAAAGGAGAACACTTATGCACTGTTGGTGGGAGTGTAAACTTGTGCAATCACTATGGAAATCTGTATGGTGGTGCTTCAAAAAGCTAGAAATAGATCTATCATATGATCTGGCTGTATCATTCCTGGCATGCTCCCAGAGGAGTCTATATCGTACTACAGAGATACTTACTCATCAATGTTCATTGCTTCTCTATTCACCATAGCCTAGACCTCCATCAATTGATGAATCTATAATGAAAATGTGGTATGTATACAAATGGAATATTATTCAGCTGTAAATAAAAGTGAAATTATAAAAATTTCAAGCAATGGATGGAGCTAGAAATACTCATTCTGAGTAAGGTAATCTGGACTCAGAAAGACAAGCATGCTAGATTTAAATCTAGGTATGTGCTGTTACGTTTCAATATCAATTGATGTTGGTAAAGGGCCATTGGGTGGGAATTTTAAAGGATGGGGGCCAATGCAGGTGATATGAAGAGGAAAAGAAAATAATAGACTAGGCATGGTTAAATGGGATGAGGATGGGAAGACATGGTAGAGGAGGAGATATGGGGAAAAATAACTAACACTAAAGATCTTTTGAAAAACTATATGGAAACCCACTACTGTAGAAGCATCCCAAAACATATACACACATAAAGGGAGTTTAAATGATGTTACTCTGTAATGGAGGGGCAAAGCCTCTCCCAGACACCACAGGGTATCAAATTAAAAGCCCAGTGCCAGATATGGGTTACCTCTTTTTGAAGTTTTGATCAGTGGGATATTGTAGACCACCCCATACATTACAGGCAACTGCCATTGCTCTTGTTATTTGAATGTCTGATGCTACTACCCTATTGCAGACCACACACATTCAGTCATGGGACATGAAGAATCAAGCTGGCATTGACCAGCAAGTTTCAATCCTACTGGCTAGCTTTCATAGTGCTGGAAAGTTCTGTGCATGCTACTGAGGAAGAAAAGTAAGCAATGGTTTTACCTGACTGAACCCTGAAAGCTATAATAATGACTGGCCTGGCAAAATATGCCCACTAGTGCAAAAGTGGGATCAACAAACATTACAGAAGTAACCAACCACTTCCTGTTTGAATTTAAAGCCCCCTCCACAAGACAGAGCTCACACTTGGTACAGTTATTTGAGCCAAAACTCTGGTGGGCTAGGGCATAGGACTTAGCAGAGAATCTAATACTGCTAAATGTATAGTAATGAAGTGCACCTTAAATTCTTGTCTTTATACCCACAGATTAACGTGTCTCACAACCCTCAACATAGAAGTTTCTTTTTACATTGGCTGGTGATTAAAAGAGAGACCCAAAAGATCAACTTGCAGAGAATAAGAGATTGTAGCATACTCAACTCTTAATAGGACATAATTATCATCCCCTCTCCCCACTAAGCCTCAAGGTTCATCATGGAAGAGAAGGCAGAAAGAGCCAGAGGTAGTGGACATCTGCACTGAAACAGTATTTGCAGGACATGATAGAGCTATTTGATTCATGATCTTGCAGGAGCTATGACTGCATGCACAAAACTTGCATCTGATCAGGCCAGTCAAAGCCCAGCATGGATAGGGGTGGGGCTCATGTAGTCCCTCCCTGAGCTGAAGAGTTGCTTTGACTGCTCCAGGAGACAGAGTTAGTTTTCTCCAAGGACACCAACCATGAGATTCTAAGTGTGTTCCAGTAGATGATTCTGTATCCACGGACATACAGGCAGCACTAAGTGGACTCAGTGAGTTTAAGAAAAGAACCACAGGAAGTTGAGAGGGAAAAGTAGGGATGGGTGAGGCGGGAATTAGAGGGAATGGGAGGTGGATTTGATCAAAACATATTGTCTGCAAGTATGAAATTCTCAAACAATGAAAATTTAAAAATATATACTGTCATAAAACTTTTTTTTAATGTGGCCACTCATCTGTCTCAAGATGCATGGTGCATGCTTCACTAAACCCTGTGCTAAACCATTAGACTTTGGTGTTATATGTGACTGAGCTGCCGTTCTCACTCCTCACAGTAACTTTGGCTTTCTTGTGGCAAAAGGTAGTTATGAAGTATCATGTCGTGCAGGCCTGCCAATTTAGCTTCTCTAGCAAGCTCTCTAATGGGAGAAGAGCTGCAGAGCTCTGCCAAATCTTGTTACAGGACATTCACAGTTAGGCTCCTAGTTGGTGGGAAATGTACAAAGTTGTAGGTAGGGATGTTCTGGAATACATTACATCACTCTATTGAATTAGTGTGGTTTCTTTGCCATGCTTTCATTCAGATCCTAATCCTATTAGCCTTCACTAATATGATCCGAAATATAAAACACATCTAGATGTGTTCTAGATGTCTTAATGTAAATTAAATCACAAGATACCTTGTCATTATTTAAAAGGATGTCATACCGTAAAAAATGATAGTTGCTCTAAGAACTTCTACCTCTTAGTATTTCAAACTATGATGGGTTGAAAGGCCACAATCACAGCACAAATGTATGTTAGAACAAGCTATTTGATTGTGTTTAAACTATAGTAGGAAAGAAAAGCACTAAACTAATAATTAAGTATTCTTTGTGACATTTCTGTGAATCTTAATACAATGTTTAACATAGAAATGGGCGACCTAATGTAGCTAAAATTATTTTGTGCAATAGAGAATTGAAAAATTGCTGTATTAGTTACATTATTATTGTAATCTTGTTAACATTACTTTATTATTTCTGTGATCAAGGCAAATTTAAGAAATATACTGCCTACAAAGACCAAGTCATGAAGCAACAGAAAATCTGAATAGATCAATGATGAGTGATGAGATTGAATCAAAGAAAGCTCAGGGCCTGATGGTTTCAAATATTTAAAGAAATAATCATATTTCTTTTCAAAACCTTCCAAAAACTTGAGATGAAATTCTTTCATATTCATTTTATTCATTCATTGTTCTCATACCCAAATCAGGCACAGAGAGTGAAGAAAAGGAGAGATCAATAACCATGATGAACATGAATATATAAATCCTCAAAATATCATCAAGCTGAATTCAACAGCCTATTAAAAGGTTCATTCATTACCATTAAAGGGTTTATTTCTCAAATGGAAGGAAGGTTCAACATAAGCACATCAATCAGTGTAACATATCATAGCCACAGAATGAAGGAACGAACCTACGATCACCTCAGTATAGAAAAGCATTTGCGAAAGTCATCAGCCATCATAATTTTAAAATCTGACCTCTTAATAGGTTCAGTATAGATAACTACAGTGCACAGGTAACTTACTTATGGAAGAGTTGAAAGCATTTCCTGTAGAGCCCCCAGCAATCAGAAACAGTCATCTTTACCATTTTCATTCAACACAGTATTAGAAGTCCTTACCACAACTATTGGGCAAGAAAAAGGCATAAAAGACATCCACGATGCAAAGAAGGAGGCTGTGCTTGCTCCTTTTGCAGATAGCATGACCTTGCGTACAGAAAATACTATAGAGTCCTTCAGAAATGAAATGTTTCAATCAATTAACAAATTCATTAAAGTTGCAGGATATAAAACCAATTTGTAAAGTCAATACTCTTTTTATATCAACCTCAAGAAATAAAGCAAACAAGCCCATTTATAATACCCATAAAACAAACAAACAAACTCCCACCTAGGGGTAAACTTAATAAAGGAGGTTTAAGAATCTACAATTAAAATGGCAAAACATTAATAAAAGAACGAGAATACAAATAAATGGAGTTGGACGGATTGATATTGTTAAAATGCCCACACTTATGTGGAGAGATGGTTCAGTGGTTAATAGCACTTACTCTTAACTGGAGTTCAGTTCCCAGCACCACACTGTGTGGCTCACATTGCCTATAACTCGAGCTCCAGGGTATCCAGTACCCTTTTCTAGCCTCCCTGGATACACACACACACACACACACACACACACACACACACACACACACACACACACACACCAAACACAAAGAAAATTAAAAATTGTCCATACTCCCTAAAACAATCTACTGATTCAATTTAGTCCTCAGCAAAACAGCAATGCTATCTTCCACCAAGGTTAAAAAACAGAATCCTGACATTCACATAGAACCGCAAAAGACCCCAAATGTACTATTAAGCCAAAACAACAAAGCTGAATGCATTTGCTCCTAAATTCTACTGCAAAGCTATGGTAATGACAACACCATGGTACAGGCATGTATGCAGAGACATGGACCAAAGGAAAAGAACAGAAGGGCCAGACACAAATACACTTTCACATTCTAATTTTCAACAAAGATACCCAAAACATACAATGGTGAAAGAACAAGCTCCTTAATAAGATTGAATTTTGACATGAAGAAGAATAAAAACCGGCCCTCATCTCACATCATATACCCAAACTATATGCATATGTTGACTTGACATGAATGAACAACTTTAACATATGACCTGAAACTGTAACACTGTAGAAAGAGAACATAGGTAAAGTCCTACAATAGTGAACTGGGTAATATTATTATTTTTTCATATGAACATAAAATCTGAAGTAACTGGAACAAAATAGGGAAATGGGCTTTTATTAAACAAAAAGCTTCCTTACAGCAAAGGAAACAATCAACAGAGTGCATACGTAACCTCTATACTAGGAGGAAACATTTGTGAACCATACATGTAATAAGAGGTTAACATCCCAAACATATAAGGAATTCAACTGAATAGCAAGACATAAAATCAACCCGATTAAAAAATGAGCAAAAGCTCAAAAAATAGACATTTCTTGAAAAGAGACATACATCCACCAAATACACAAAAAGATACCAGCATCATGTTAAATGATGTGCATATTAAAATAGCAATGATATATCACTTCATAACTGACAGAATAGCTATTATTAAAAGAAAAACAAAATATAAGTGTTGAGAAGGGTATGTAAGAGAGGGAATTCTTGAATTCCATTAGTGAGACTATAAATTATGACAGCCATTATGAGAAACACGGTGATGTTTACCTAAAAATTAAAAATAGAACTAACATATGATCCACAATCCCTAACCAATTCTTATAAGATCTATATCTAACTAAATGTATGTTTTGTTTCTCAAAATGCCCCTGAGTGTATTGAAGGTGTTGGACAGAAGTTCTGTCATTAAAATGTCTGCCTTGTGTGAATTACATTTCTTCAAATTCATTGAACCATCAAACCCTATAATTAACAAAGACACAGAACTCATCTTACCATGACTTTCAATGTAGCTGTGTTTAGCATTTTATAGCATTTTATATTTCTTTGCTTCTTTGTTTCATTGGTTAGTCTAATAATTTTTTTAAAGACTCCTATCAGTAAGGGTAGGGCACAGTAACGTTTCTGGAAATCTAATTAATTAAGTTTGTGAACTATAGACCTATTATTTTTGAACTGCAGGTCTACTATAACTCTTGCCTAATATTTAGGGT
>NW_008360331.1:9210608-9213704 GCF_000622305.1 Nannospalax galili | reverse complement strand
AGTTTTTCTCTGATCTCAAGATGTACCCTATAAGACTCTCTCTCTCTCTCTCTCTCTCTCTCTCTCTCTCTCTCTCTCTCTCTCTTTCTGTAGTTATCACTGTGTCAGGCATTTATCTATGTAATGGGGATACGTGGGAAAGAGGACTAATAAGGTTCTGTCCTCTGTGAGCAAACAAGCCGTTATGGAAATAGTTCCTGAGCTTCTGTTTTATACATGGTGGCTGACTACAAGGGATCCATACAGATCAATCACTTATGCCACTTGTGGATCTTTCCTTCAGAAGTTTACTATCACTAGAAATAAAAGGTGTGCACTGAGTGTGGGGACTGTTGTATCATTTATTTTATTATTTTTATTTATGTGTATGTGTGTATTGCCTGCATATAGGTAAGTGCACCCATGTTGTGCAATGCCCTCGAGGACAGAAGAGGCTGTCAGATCCCCTGGGACTGGAGTGATGGACAGTTGTTAGCTGCCATGTGGGTGCTGAGATTCAAACCCAGGTCTTCTGCAAGAACAACCAGTGTTCTTAACTGCTTAGCCATCTCTCCAGCCCTGTTGTATCATTTTTGTTCACCAGTAAAGCAACTGGCAAATGTGTCTGTGTAGATACTGTGTGTTAAACAAATGGGTGGTATATTTATTCTACAATATAAAGTGTTAATTCCAGATATGAATAAGCTTCATTGTGACTCAGAACAGTGAAGATAACTAGTATCTACCAAACGTCTCAGTCAGTCTGCAGAACCATTACGATCATACCACTAATACAGGGGCGCTGGAGAGGTCAGAATTCCAATCATGGTTTACATGGCCAGTAAAAATGAAAAAAAAAAGCAAAAAACAAAAAACGGATTTATACCCACATTTTTGAACCCATTTTACCTTTTCTTCTTATCTCATTATTCTTCAAACTGTGTCTCAAAAAACGATTCCATAGTTACATATTTTGGGGATTTTTATTGAACACATCTTTCTCTAAGTAGCTCGAAATGCCCATGATGTGTACACTGAAGGTGTTGGTCAGTTGCTATGCCTTGAGGAGGTCTGCCTTAGTTAATTAGACCAGTTCCCTAAATTCATTAAACCACTGACTCCTATAGTTAACACAGACAGAGCCCAACTTACCACTGCTTGCAATATAGTGCTCTTTACTATTCTCCATATTCATCCATTTAATTAACATAAGCCACAGCTTAGAAAATTCTGAAGCTTCCTAACATAACAGTGAACAAGATTTAGACAGAAATCAAGTGAGACATGGGATGTGAGATGTTTGAGATCATCACTGGGGTATTGTTTGAGTGAAAAGAGTAAGTACAAAGACAATGGAGGAAGAATAACAAAATCAAAGGGCATGGATGATAAAAATATAGGTTATTAGAGGTAGAATGAGACAGAAGACAGAGCCATGGTGAGCCCCAAATTGCATCCTAGCTGTGGAGCTTCAATGTACACACATAGGTATATATATAATTTTTATTATAGGTAATTAGGTTATACATAATTATATATATATAAATTTTATTATAGGTAATTAGGTTATTAGAGGTAGAAGTGCTTGCATGTGTGGAATGAGACAGAAGACAGAGCTATGGTGAGCCCCAAATGGCAGCCTAGGTGTGTTGTGTGGAGTTTCACCTAATATATATATAATTTTTAAAGATGACATTTTCTTTAGAAAGATTAATTTGTGACTACTAGTAATTTCACTTGAAGAGAATTTCAATAATTTTCATTTTAACTGTTGTAAAATGTTGCAGGTTCATGAACTTACATAGTGTTTAATCGTGTTAAGAACAATATTATTGCTGATCTTCTGAAAACACTGATGATGGAAAACAAATGCACACATACATATATTCATTCATACTGCTGGGCTTTCATTCTGCACTTAATCTGAATGATTTGGAATCAAGCATTAAGGGCAACCAGCTCAGAGCGACTGCCACTCAATACTTCGCACACAGTGCATTCTACTGTGGACAGCATTTTTGTTTCTTTTAAAAGCATCATGTTTCCTTTTGTAATGAAACTTTTAGAAACAAAACCTAGTGGTTTATTTTTTAACAAGTTCATTAATTGTGACAACTGGCAGCTAGAACAAACACTCACTGAACACACAATGACAGGGTTAGTTCAGGTAAAAAGTTAATACTTGCTCTACAGTCATATCTTACTTTTGGTACATCTTGAATTCATCAAGTTTTGGTTTTCCAATGTAAAACTGTGTGTGTGTGTGTGTGTGTGTGTGTGTGTGTGTGTGTGTGTGTGTCTTGCTGAGTTGTGAGAAAAGATGCTACCAGAGTTAGAAATGGAATTTGAATACCAGAAATGAATTGAAAGGATTTTTTATCTGAAAGATCTCTGTTCTTCAGCCAAGTCACCTGAAATTCTACCAGCCCCCATGCCCCACTACATATCAAAATACACAGTGGTGCTTCCTTGGCACAGTGAGTGGAACTGCAGAAACTACTGACTCGAGCGACCATAATATTCAGTTTCTGGACTCCTTATCCCAGCATTCAATGACACAAGAAGACAGGACACTCAGTCCTTGGATGGAAATTACTAAGTGGGCGGGTATTGAATAATTTTGGACAGAGTATGGAAATATCAATATTTAAGTGAAGGCATAAATGGGTGAGTATTCTCATGACTTCTGGAGTCTTCCTTCACTTTCCAGCTGTATCACGGTGGAGATAGCTATGGGTGACATGCTATGGTGGGCCTAAGAATAATGCCCAGAACTCACTGAAAATTTGTAGGAAAAGTTGAAGGAAATAATGAATAATTTTGGACAGAGTATGGAAATATCAATATTTAAGTGAAGGCATAAATGGGTGAGTATTCTCATGACTTCTGGAGTCTTCCTTCACTTTCCAGCTGTATCACGGTGGAGATAGCTATGGGTGACATGCTATGGTGGGCCTAAGAATAATGCCCAGAACTCACTGAAAATTTGTAGGAAAAGTTGAAGGAAATAAATGTATTTCAAGACGTTATTACATTATTACATACTTATGTAATATATATAAATTACATTTTTTGAAAATAAAATTTTTATCATTTATTATTTTTATTATTACATAC
>NW_008360331.1:9198000-9210591 GCF_000622305.1 Nannospalax galili | reverse complement strand
TTTTATTTTTTTATTTTATTTCTATTTTTATTTTATTTTTTATCATTTATTATTTTTATTACGAGTGTAATGCCTGCATGTAGGTAGGTGCACCTGTGTCTTGCAATGCCTGTGGAAGTCAGAAGAGGGAGTTAGATTCCACTGGAACTGGAGTTAACAGACGGTTGTTCTGAGAATTGAACCCAGGCCCTCTGCAAGAGCAGTCAGTGCTCTTAACCACTGAGCCATCTCTCTAGCCCCCCAAAATAAATTTTTAATAATGATAGTAGTTACACTTTCCAACATGGCCAGGAAGATATTAAAAAAATGAAACCTTTTATTTAAACTTTGAACATGGTAGGCCTTTACAATATAAATGTGGGCATTGTAGTTATTATGCTTTGTAGGCTCTACAAATTTTTCTATAACAGCTGAGTAAATATAGACCAAATACCAGTGAAAAGGTTTTTTTCTATTTTTATTTTTTAATGAACTATAATAATATAAGACTAACTAACTAATATACAAGAAGAACTTGAAGGATTCTAAGAGGAGATTAGGAACGTTAGCACTTCAGGTTTTTATGGTGGGAGCATACATTTTGGACTGCTGTTGAAATACCAACTTTTAAATTTAAATTGTTACAGGTATTCAGAGGTAACTATGTGTTCTGATTTTCCAAAATATTTTTATATTCTGAAAGCATTTTATAATTTTAGAGGAAAAGATGATTGCCTGAAAACACCACAAACAAATACACTTTATTTTCTATTCTTTTTTAAATTAATAAACATATCTTTAGAGTTCTGCTGATTCTATCACATAAACTTTTTTTCTTTTACAAACTTGGCTTTTAATAATCAATTTTTTAGGCAGAAATCCAGATGGCAATACCGATACATTTGTTGATAAAACCTTAACTATAATTACTACTTATGAATTGTTTGTGGGTATATTTGGAAAGAGATATAGTTGAACTTTGGGTTCTTCCATTTAACTACATATTTGACCTTGGAGAAAGTCCTTTACCTTTTTAAATCTAACTTTCTTCTATAGAGCAGTGGAATTACAATTCTTAACTCAGTGAGTTGTTGAAAGTTTTAACACCTAAAATAATTAGAAGGATAAACCATAATATGAGCTAGCTAATATGATTTTAGATGCTAGAGATAGTTTATACTTCACTGTGTCCTAAACCATTCCCTAATTTTCAACACCACAAGGACATCACCAGCAGCTGTCTTCTATGGACTTTCTTAAAGATCTCCCCTCTCTACCATGCTTCCCAGGGCCTCTAAGAGAGAACTGGGCACTCACAGCTGCTCTCAAATGCCTGCACTTGGCCATGCCAGCATGCCTTTCTCTCATGGCAAGAGATGGCTCAGATAAACTTAAAGGAGACTGGGGACTGTTGCCATTGCTGTGTGCCCAACAAAGGGAGAAGACTTCCATGTGGGTACTAAAAGTCCTACTGCAACATAATCGGTAAAACTACTTATAGAAGAAAGGCAGGGATTTAATTTTTTGAGACCTCACAATGGAACTGAAATATTAATACTCACAATTGAAATGAACTGTGGATTATTGTTTTCTATGGCATGAAGTCTTTACTGGCAGAGAGAGCTGAATGTAGAAAAATAGAACATTGCAGTAAGAAGAAGAAGATTTGCCTTTGGGTCCTGGCTTGCATGGTACCATGAATAACCTTGAGCAAAGGACTAAATTTCTCACAGCTCCTAAACTTTCTTAGAGTAAATGGTTAAAAATAACTGGTCTTTCCAAGCATGCTTCACAGGACCTCAATGAGAGCACATGGAATTTTAAAAAGAAGCTATTTTGGTAGGCAAATTTTGTAGGAGACTGCTAATGCATTCCAACTTCCCTTGAACATACCTGACCACATTTTTTAACTTGTTTAGTTCAGAAAGTGGTCACAAAGCATTGCTAGTGGACAGGCTTGATGTAGAAGGCATGTGTACTTTTTTCTTGCACAAGCTTTAGGAGAAGTGGTTGAGCCTCCCTTCCAGTACTTCTGATGACTAAAAACAGGACAAGACTCCAAATGGTGACTGAAACAGTAGTCTGAAGGTGTGTAGGTCATGCTCAGTTAAGGAAAGCGACACTTCCCTCAACAGAACCTCCTTCCTAAAACCATCATGGAAGCAGGTGCACTGCTCTATCATGATTGAGCCATTTTGTCTTGCTGGGGTATTTGAATGCTCTTTCAGCTTTGTATAATATAAAGTCCTCAGTAATACAGACTAGTCTCTGCCTGGCACATTGTAGGCTCTCCATAAATTCCTAAGAGAATAAAGCATGAAAAAAAGATTTATAAATCCCATAATGTTTTGGTGGTTTTTTGGATCATTATTCAAAACTCAGCTCCAAATTATTAAACAACTTCTAAAAATGTGACACTATCTTCTTAGATACTTAGAGAAAATTTTGTGGTAATTCTGAGGCTTTTCAAATATCTAAATGTTTAATTCTGATATTATGCTTCAAATACTGTAAAATTCAGAGGAATTTACTTGTTAAATAACAAAATGATATTTTTAATGTTGTATTTTTCCCTTCCTTGAAAGCTTCCCAACCCATGGTCCCTTACTAATTTCCTGATCTCAGAGGGTAGTAAATGGAAGACATCTATCTAATGCTTCAAAGCTAATATCCACATATGAGAGAAAATGTGATGTTTGTCTTTCTGCTTCTGGTTCCATAAAGCTTTTCCGAAAACGTAATATATAAGCCTACTACTATAGGAACTTCTAAATTATACACATACATATAAATAAAAAGGTTTAAATGTAGTTACCCTATAACAGGGTGATAATGCCCCAAATAGACACTAAATTAGTTAATTAATCTAACTAATGAAAAGTCCAGTGCTAGGAATGAGTTACCTCTTTTGAAGTTCTTGGTCAATGGGGTAACAAAGATCACTCCAAACAGCGCAGGCTATTGCCACTGCTCTTGGCTACCCTGCAAAACTTGATGATAAGACCCATTGCTGAAGACAATACAAACTTTAATCATAAAACATGTAGAAATTAAGTAGGTACTGACCTGGAAACTTCATCCCACCCGGCTATATTTCATAGTGGTAGAAGATGCTATGTAACCAACCAGCAGAAACAAGTAGTCAACAGTCTTACCTAGCTGTGGCAATAGTGGCGTGAATGGTATGGGAATAACAAATTATTTTATGATCTACTCCACAAGATGAAACTCAAAGCTGCATTGTTATTGGGGCCAAGAACCTATGACTAGGCAGGTTGTAGGTCCTACGGAGAACCTACTACCATTATTGTGCTAAATGGACATAGCATTAAACTGACTCCTAATGACTTATCATTATATCCATAGATTAACACATCTTTTAGCCCTCATCATAGAAGTTTCTTCTGGCAGTAGATGATGATTAACAGAGATCCACAACTGGTCAATGTATAGAGGCTAAGAAGACTGTAGAATGTTTAGCACTAAATTGGATACCTACATCACACTCATTTCTCCCAAGGATAAGAGATCATTGTAGAAGATGGGGCAGAACGATTATAAGAGTCAGAGGTGGGGCCTGGAGAAATGGCTCGGTAGTTAAGAGCACTGACTGTTCTTGCAGAGGACCTGGGTTCAATTCCCAGCACCCACATGGTGGCTATGAAAACTCCAATTCCAGGGGAATCTGATGCCCTCTTCTGACCTCCATGTCATTGCATGACATGGGTGCACTCACATCCATGCAGGCAATACACTCATACACATAAAATAAAAATAATAAAATATTTTTTTAAAAAAGAGTCAGAGATGGTGGATGAACACAAGAAAACTTTTTCTGTCATAATAGTGCAGTTATACTCATGAACTGATAGTGGTTGTGACAGTATGCACATGACCTGTACAAGCTCAAGCAAGACAAAATTCTAGCATGGAGAGGGGAGGAAGGCACAATATCCCAGTACTAGCTGAGGGGCTGTTGGCAACTGATAACTGTAGAGAGAGGCTGAGATTTCTCTAAGACTGTGACTCCTGGTAGGTCAACCCTGCCCCAGTTGATGGACACACACTGAAGAGCATTTTGGCAGGAAAAATTAGACATGATGGGTTTATAAAAAAGATAAAAGGTTGTGTGGGTAAGGAAGGGAGTAGACCTGGTAGGAGTTGGGGGAGGGGCTGAAGAGGATCAAAATATATTATAAGAAATCCTCAAAGAACTAATTTTTAAAAATAGAAAGACAAATGTTATGTTTGTAATATTTTGAAAGCATCACTTCTAATATCAGTGCTGAACAAATTGCTGCGAAATATTGGGTCAGAGCATTTAATTATCATTATCACTTTTTTTGCAGCAAACACATTTTGAAGTTTTGCAGAAGATAATTTGAAACAACAGAAAAGTGACACTTGGTACTGAATATTGTTTCTAACTTATGATGTTTTCATGTCTATTTGACTCTAAGATCACAAGAAAATCAAAGAAAAGTTCTTGTTTCCCATGGTGACTCCAATTCCCAGAGATGTTTATGTAACTGACAATACTGACAAATGAACAGGTGGCTTTACTCACATATCTGTTCATATCTCCAGGAAAAGGTTCTTTTTTCCTTTGCCCTGGCATGTATATATGCATGTATACATGTATAGGTGTCTGCACACATATGTATGTACATATGCAAGTACATATGCAGATATGTATACATGTATGTATGTGTATATGTATGTATCTGCTTTTGCAAATATATCCTCTTCCAAGGATTAATACGTACAACAGTGGATAAATTATTTCCATGGGAAGAACACGAAAACCAAACCAATATGCACAGCTAGAGTTGTAAGGTGTGGAATTATGATATTTGATTTTACTATTAATAGGGATTATGATATTATTCATGATTTGCTGTATTTAGTAAAGGGAAATTGCTGCATAGGAGCACTCAGTCTATACAGGAGATATAAACAATCTGACAAGTTCAGCTGGGTTTCAGCATCAAGGGCATACCACACAGTATACACACACACACCTCTCACCTCTGTGTACATTTGCATGAGTATTCCTCATCTAGTATTTTCTTGTTACCTACGAGTCGGCATGTGCTTACTTCATATCATATTTTATGCCTGTTTAGCTGCATTTCTGTCAGATTTCACTTGCTGCTGCACTGCTGAATAAATCGGTGGTTAATAAATGTCTTTGAAAATACTGTTAGAGATAAATAATATACTGCTGCATCTAATCATAAATGTACATCAAGCATACATGTTTACTCTCAGTATCCTAAAGAAAAATAGCTTCATTTATTGTATACCTACAGGGAGAAAACAGAAGCAATTATACAGTAATCATGTAAAAGAAGCCTGCTTTATGACTCTTGAGTGAATGTGATATAGAAAAAAAGTCCATAAAGTAAAAATATTTAACTGTGAAAGAAATGCCAAATGAAGATAAAGATCCAACCTTCCATGGTGACTGTTTTATATAGAGACAACTGCATGGGCCTGGGGTGCAGATCCAACCCCATGACAGGCAAAGCTGTGGGACTCTGAGGATTCCTACTTTCTCTGGATGCCTTCTTTTCTGATTTAAAAAATATTTTATTTATTATTTTTATTTTATGTGTATAAGTATGTTGCCTGCATGTGTGCAGGTGCAATGCTCGTGGAGGTCAGAAGAGGGCGTTGAATTCTCCTGGAACTGGAGTTATGAATGGTTATTAGCCGCCTTGTGGGTGCTGGGAATCGAACCCAGGTCCTCTACAAGAGCATCCAGTGCTTTTAAATGCTGAGCCATGTCTCCACCCCAACCCCTGCTGCCCTCCTCCCGGTACTCTGTAGCTTTTAGTCTGCACCAAAATGGTGTGAGGAGCAGACTAAGACGACAGAAAGATGAAAACTCAGATGAAGTACAATCAGAAACACGGTCTCTTGAAAAATACAAATGAGACTCTGGGTAATAAGGTACCAGGATGGATCTACTGAGATGACCATATAATCACTTTTTTCTCATTAATACTTTTCACAATTCCAGTCGCTTCTACTCCAACTTCATATAAATCTTACATCTAAAACACAACTACTTAATTCGGATTCAAGCCCCTTGACATATTATAAATGTCAGTACTCTCAAAGTTTCCTACTGCTCAGGAGGTTTTCAGGTTTGTTTTAAAAATCTACCATATAGGTGCTCCCCTAGCGATGTCTTGAAGTACCATCCCTATTAAAACGGAAGGGATCTGGGCTTCAAGAAGAGAAATAATACTGAAGAATGCTACTATTTCATACGGTTCTCATAGAAAGCTTATTGCTTAAAAAATTAGAACACATGTGCCAAAGCTTTTTTATTGTTTTAAGCATAAATAAAAATGAGAAGGTAAAAGGAGGGATGTAAAGCCTTGCCAATGGTCCATGCTTTGCATAAAGCAGCAGTTGAGTCTTCACAAAGGAAATCTCTGCACTTTTTATTTCTGGTTCAGAGGATTTGCATGCTCTTTCTAATGATCTGGGCCTTCAGTACTGGGTAATGTCTCCCAGTCCCCAGCTTAGCGCTCATGCAAAATTGAAGCACTTTGGAGGCAGTTTAGTGGTTGCAGATGAATCTCAATGTACAGGAAAAGGCATAATGGCTGTTTAGCACTTGCTAGGAGAAGCTGAGGAAATCAGGGGGAAAAAATCTATTGAACTTAAGCCATCTGGGAAGCCAACTGAGAGCAGCTACATTAACAATGTGTTTTCATTTCTGTTGTGCTGCTAGGCCAAGCAAAAAGGCATGTGAACCTGTGTGTATGTGTGTGTTTATGCACATATGTGTGTATGGGTGTGTGCATGTGTGTGAGTGTCTGCAGTCACAGGTGCCCACGTGTATGTGCATGTACATGCATGAGGGTTTTAGAAAATGAAGCTCTTTAACTGCATTGGCAATTTGGTTTGGGGTTTGGCAACTAAGTGGGGGAAGTTCTGTGACAGCCATGGCAATATAAGTTTGCAGGTCTTGGTAAGGCAGAGACTGGTACGGCACAAGGGTTGGCAAGGATGCTGTGGGCATGAGGAAAATGGAGCTAAGCAGAGCCAGGCTGAGCTCCTCTTCTGTCTCTGGCTCAGAGTGCAGCACAGCAGATTGTAGGAGCCTTTGGAAAGCTGCTGACACACACAAGGGACCCTTTTGCTGCCTGTTACAGTTTTACTGAACTTAGCAACATGAACCAAACAGGAAAAAAAGTCAGGTAAATGCTTTTACTTTTAATTTCCACCGCGAAAACTCACTGTGATTTTTACTTGATTCATACATGGTAAATATAACATGCTGAACGGTGTTACCCATGAAAAAGAAACATTCGTGTTCAAAATCCTAGGACCTGTGAAAGTGACCTTGTTTCATACCTGGTCTTTGCAAAATAACGAGATGAGGAAACCATCCTGAATTACCTAGGTATCACCAAGACCTATACCATGTATCCTTAGAAAAGACTCATAGAAAGGACAGACACAGAGGAGAAGCGTAAGGAAAGATAGAGGCAGGGCTGCAGTGATGGGGCTACAAGCCCAGGAATGCTGTGGCAGCCACAGGAAGCTGGAAAAGGCAAGCCCCATTCATTTTCAGCTCCGGTCAATGAGGAAGGAGTGACTGCAGAATTTCAGACTGCTAGCCTGTGAGAAAAGAAACTCTGTTGTTCAAGCCACCACATCAGTGCTAATTTTTGACAGCAGGGCAACTAGGGAAATGCACTGTTTGCTTGTACATCCAGAGAGCCAAAAGACTCTCACAGAGCAGAAAGGTGAGGACAGGCTGTCTGCCAAGAAGCATTTTTCTGATTTCATGAATACCCCTGAGGTTTAGTCTTTGACGTCACTTCACACACAGGGCACCACTTGTGTAGAACAATCCATGCTGCAGCTATAAATAGAGGCATCACATTCATCCCCTGCCATCTCTAGGCTTGCCCTGCTCAAGCCATTCCCCTGGGTGCTTCCAGTTAGATTTTAATTCATTGTAGCCTGAGAGCCCTCACTTCCCCTAGGAGCCTGCTGTCCCTCAGTTATAGCAGTTTAATAGCTAGAGACAAGGGGAGGATATTGAAGAAAGCAGAGGCTCTGTAGCATGGAACGCTATACCCGCCCCAGTGCTATGCTAACAAGGGCTCTGTGAATTTTGAGAGAAAAACTCAAGCAAATGTTAAAGCCTGCTTTTCCCTCTCACTCCCTCACCTATTTTGGCCTCTTCTGCTCCATCTACACTGGGATCTCCTTTACAAGATCTTGGTTATATCTCTACTTATAGTTCCAAGACAAGTTTCTGAGTCATTTGTGTTTTGAACAGACGGCCCATGAACACTGCCTGTACCATGCTCGTAAAGCACGAGACCTCCTGTACTCTCATTTCAAACCTGCATGTCTGCACCAATACAGAGCTTAGGACAGATGAAGGCAGACAGACAGTGAAAGAACTGCTCTCTTCTCCATAAAACAAGTATCATTAGGGTACAGGCCACGACACAGGTGTCTGTAAGCATCCCCCCGGTGACTGTCAGATGCAGCCAGGGTTGACAGCACTGCCGTAATAGTTTCTGGCTGCTCTCGCCTTCTTGCTCTGAGATATTTCTTCCAGAACAGATCGTAATAATCAGGTTAAACCGTCGATGAAATTAGGAGTGAATTCAAGACTTCTCTACTAATCTGAACTGTTTTTCATTGTTAGATATTATACTTCCTGCAGACTGTGATTGCTTTGTATGCCAAATGCCCTGATATTTAGCAAATTGTGGCTCTCATGCTATACATCCTGGCTTCGTATTTCCAAACGTGCTTCTCAGAGGATCTGGCAAGAGTAGCTATTTCAACAGGCATGGGGAGAAGGGTCTGAGATGACTATGGCTATGAGATGACTTAGGATTGGTGGCAAGCTGGGGAGAAGAAAAGGATTCAGACCTAGTCAAGTGCCTTCCTGAATCTTAGACAATGACAATGCTTTAGCTTGAGAACTCATAGTCAACAAATAATGCTATTACCTGTCAGAATATCTTAGGTGAGGAGGAAGAGAAATTAGTACTGGGTTTAGTGACTGAGTTTCCATGCTAAAACATTCTAATTCTCTGGGGCTAAAGAGTTGGCTCAGAGGTTAAGAGCACTGGCTGCTCTTGCAGAGGACCTAGGTTCGATTCCCGAGTACCCACATGGCAGCTAACAATTGTGCTAGCTCCAGTTCTAGGGGATCTGATGCTCTCTTCTGACCTCTCTGGGCATAGCACAACATGGGTGCACTTACCTACATGCAGGCAATACACACATACATACAAAATGAAATATTTTAAGAAAAATTCTCATTTTCTATTACTTTCCAGAATATCCCAGGTGAGGAGAAAGAGAAATTAGTACCAGTATTTTGAGCAAATTATTTATGGAACTGTGGGTATGGAGAATTAGGGACATAGAAATGCAAATGAATGGAAAAAAATTTATTACTTCATAGAATGAACAACAAAAGCCTGGGCCAGTTTCCTATCATTATTAACCAAGCTTGTTTATATGTGACACAATAGGATCAGACACTACAAAAGAAATATTTTTGTGTGTATGTGCATATTTGTGTGCATGTTTACGTGTGTAAAATTATGCATAAGTGTATGCATATATATGTATATATATATATGCATGTGTGTGGAGGTCAAAGGGTGCTGTCCACCTAATTTTTTGAGAAAGGGACTCTCACTGGCCTATGACTTTCCAAGTGGGCTAGGTTTGCTGGCTATGAGCATCCCAAGAATCTGCCTGTCTGCCTCTCCAGTGATTGGATTACAAGCGAATACCACTATGCTTGGCTCTGTTTTACATAGATTCTGGGGACTGAACTAAGGTCCTCATGCTTGTGTGGCAATTTACAGACTGAGTCATCTGCCCAGTCCTAAAATTAGAATATCAGATTTACAAATAAAATCCTATGCTCTTTAGCAAACTTTCTCTTTTTAAGCTGAAATTATTACTTCCTTAACTTCCATAAACATGTACTTTCTTATGACAATCAAGTACAAGAGACCTTCCTTAAAGCCCTATTTCTCCCAGAGGTGAGACAGATAAAATAAAAATGAATTACAGCTTTAACAATAGTGTTATTCTCACCTTGAAGTGGGCATTTTTAAACTCTAAGGCACAGCACATGCATGGTTCCTGGGCAAATGGCAACATTGCCATAGCAACACAGTCACCAGTGTTGTTCTCGAATGCCCTGTTTGGGAAGCAAGTAATCTGGATGAAGAATGCCTGCTACTTGTTACTACTTGTTGCAGTCCCTGGGTGGGTATTAGGGCGGGGCTTGAATTGCTGTTATCTGAATTTAGGAGACATAGAGACAAATATACATATGTAGTAACATTTGTGTGCATATTTTAACTAAATTGTTTTAATCAGTGCTCTTATCTTATTTACCAGGAAAGAGAAGTAGTGGTTTACAAATGACCTTGCCCTAAATGTTAACTGGAGGGAGAGAATTGTATTGTTTTTATTGCATTATAAAAAATTCTCGCTAATGCAACTTCAGAAAATCGGGGAGTTCCGCTAATAAAAAAATAGCTCACTAAAATCGCATTAAAATGTGTCATGTTTTTCTGCCTTGTTAGTCATGTCATAGCCATATCTGTTCCACAAACGCATGTTATGAACATGTCCTGTGCGATATGCAATTCAAACATTAAAATACTCATGATGTGGTATGATTAAATTAAACTTACATATTTCTGCAAACGTAGTATAGACAAGGTTTTTCTTTGTGTGTGCAGACTTTATAATATTGATATTTGCAAATATTGGAATTGCCCAAAGTGAACATACAAACAGCAATAAAGATTTCAGGACAAAATAGTTTGGAAACAAAGGATCCACAATCTGAAAAACGCCAAGCACTCACTTCTGTTTATAAGTTCAGGAAACGATAGAAATGGAATTCAAGTCTCTCCACTGCACAGGAGCCCAAGTCTTCCAGCCAGCAGAGGTCCCGCTTCATAATAAAATGGAAGTAGAAAGTAGCAACTAACCCTTAATTTGGAATTCTGATCCAACTATATTTTTGTAACTGCAGCTGAAATTAAATCCCATGTTAACTCGGATGATTAAAGACTGATTTCAATCAATATGGAATAAGAATGAATCATTTATAAACAGTAACGACTGAAGAGTAAGCAGGAGTGTATAACCGAGGATAACTGATCATCTCATGACAAGCTGGCAACTGATCTCTTGTGAAGTTATCAGATTGACTTGGTGGAAAAAGCTTCCTGTACTATACAGATCCTTATCAGTTTTCTACTTTGATTTACTCAGCCCTGGGGCCAGCCTCAAACAGAAAAGGAAAACAGTTAGTTTCTGATACTGACATAAGTACTTCTGAGAAGAAAATCAAATAAATAATTAACTTATGTCCCATTATCATTTATCTTCATTGGCATACAACTCTATTAAATATAGAAGCCTCTGTACTTGCAAAAGCAAATGCCTATTGACAAAGAAAAAAATTTATGGAATGAAGCTCAAATACAGTTTGCAAATTTTATGCACCATTTACTAAAACTTAAACAAAACCCACATAGCTTCCTTTTGAAAAGGTTTTCTCTGTTAATGAGAAAGAAGTTTCAGATGATTATAGAGAGTATCTAGCTACTTTATGTATTTACCAAATCACCTATTCATGAAACGTTACAAACAGACCCAGCATCAGAGCATTTCACAGAATTCAGTTACTTAAATTTAGCAGGATGACTAGCTATTGTCTTATAAAACAAATGTTAGCTGTCCATTTCCTGTGCTTGGTGCCTTGCGTTTCTAACTCCAGAAAACACATTGGTTTTGTAAATATTGAGCTATACCCTGCTCTTCTGATGTATCTGGAGACAGAGGTGATATAGAGATAATAGAGAGATGTGTCACTATACAACTATACATGAGATTTATAATAAATCATGGTTTTTAAACCTCAAAATGGTTAAGTATTGCTACTTTCCTGGAGATTGATCCATATAATTTATATACATGGGCAAATGAAAACAGAAAAAAGCATAAGCAAGAGAAATGAGGGCACATTTGCTTATGATGTGGGTTTTATGAAAGATTCACAGCACTCCATGTATAGACTTCTTTAAGGATGAGTAGGATGTTGACAGAGGTGGGAGGGAGGAAAGTGTGGTATAAAGACTAATTCACTCAACAAAATGTCTTGAGCTAAGTATTCAATACCAAGTAGCCATGGAGTGGGAACAAGAAAATGATGGCTATAATTCTTGATTTCATGGAGTATATCCTATAGATTGAAAAGAAAATACAAATTGGAAAAGGAGATGTAATAACAGTCTCTTTCAAATATTAAAGATTACTAAGAGGATAGAGTGTGTCAGAGTTATTTTTTGAAGTTCTATGTGACATGGGAAGATCCATGATGTCAAGATAACAGAAAATCAGTAATACACAATTTAATGATGAGCATAAAACATGCCAAAAATTCACTGTTAAACAACTACCACAACTCTCTTAAATTGAGATCCTTATGATTCCAAGACACAGAAATGTAACTTGAGCACATGTGTCATTTCATAAAATTTTACAACTCTCTCACTTCCCTTTAAAAATGTCTTAGCA
>NW_008360331.1:9197277-9197631 GCF_000622305.1 Nannospalax galili | reverse complement strand
GGGAGGATATTCGAGATTTTTGTTTTTTAAATGTTTATTTTTTATTATTAGTGTGTGTAGGTGTATATGCATGTGCATGATGTGTGTGTGTGGGAGGGCACATGACACAGCATAAATGTGGAAGTTAAGGAACAACTTTGTGGAGTCAGTTCTCTCTATCTGATTCTAAGTAGCTTCCTGGGATTGAACTCAGGTCACCAGGGTTGCATGGTAAGCACCTTTACCTGCTAAACCATCTCCTTGTCTGCCTTCTAGATTTTTAAGAAAGAAGAATCACTTGGTCCTATGCTGTAAGTTTATAATGATCCAGAGACTGAACTGTTGAGGAGCTAATAGCCAAGAAAGTGTAGAATA
>NW_008360331.1:9158581-9197254 GCF_000622305.1 Nannospalax galili | reverse complement strand
GGGGGGAGGATATTCGAGATTTTTGTTTTTTAAATGTTTATTTTTTATTATTAGAGTGTGTAGGTGTATATGCATGTGCATGATGTGTGTGTGTGTGGGAGGGCACATGACACAGCATAAATGTGGAAGATAAGGAACAACTTTGTGGAGTCAGTTCTCTCTATCTGATTCTAAGTAGCTTCCTGGCATTGAACTCAGGTCACCAGGGTTGCATGGTAAGCACCTTTACCTGCTAAACCATCTTCTTGTCTGCCTTCCAGATTTTTAAGAAAGAAGAATCACTTGGTCCTATGCTGTAAGTTTATAATGATCCAGAGACTGAACTGCTGAGGAGCTAATAGCCAAGAAAGTGTAGAAGAGAACTCAAGTAATCTGAGAGATATATAATAAAGGCTTGTACTCAGTGGGTAGACGTAAGAACTTGAAACGGTAAGAGTTTAGAATTCCAGCACAGGCAGGAAATTCATGACTTGAAGGCCAGCCTGGGCTGAATACCAAATTCCAAGTCAGTCTGGGATACATAGCAAGACCCTGTTTCAAAATTTAAAAACCAAAAATCAGAAAGATAATTTGGGGAAGAATTGATAGTGCCTTATGATCCCTTTGGTCAGTAGAGTAAGGATGAAGCTGAGATTTCTATTTTGGGTGCTGAGGTGAAGAGATAAAATGTCAGAAATAAGAATTCAAGACAAAAAAGAATCATTCGGGACAGGAGTGGGCACAGTTCCTGAAATTCCTTGATGAGGTTTGGAATAGAAGCAATGCAGCACTTGAAGTAATGCCCAAATATAGACTTTTTTTTCTTTTTCGTTAATGCTTAACTTTTGCTAATTGTCCAAAGACTAAACACCTTCAAGAATGAAAATAATCAAATCCTAAGTACTAGCTGATATTAGTATATAAAGAATCACAGAGGCCTGCATCTAGAAGGGGGATGGATGGCAAGAAAGGCTTATAAAAGCATCAACAGTATACATTCTGTTGTTTTTTCTGGATGGTCCTGGGGGTTGAACACAGGCCTTAAGCATGCTAGAAACACCATGCCATCAAGTTACAGCCCAAGTCCCTAGCTTTTATTTTGCATTCTGAATCAGACTTTTTTTCCTGAGAAAGAAGACAAATGTCTTTTTTAGGTGAACTCAGTAGTTATGACAGAACTCAGAGGCACTGGCCACAGGACCAAGAGCCAAAGTTTTGGAAGCTGTGTGGACATCTTGACTCTGTTTTGTCCTCATTGTGTGCTGTGGGGCAAGGTAGCTTCTTTTTCTTGCTGACCTTCAGTGTCCTCCTTTATAAAAGAAGAATTCCAAAACCTATCTCATATTAGTGTGCTGGGACACCCAAAGGACTCAGCACACATGCAATGCAATGGAGAAAAAAATATTTGCTTTTTCATGGTGGATCTTAGGTGCCATGGAAACAAGAGTTGAAAAGACTTCAAGTAAATAGAAAGCAAGCAGCTGAGCCTGAGTTTTTGTTAAAAATGTAACCATAAAATTTTGAGCAAATCAAGATTTCTATGTGGTTTTGAAGGCCATGTAGGAATGTATTACTATATCACAGATCAAGAGCTTAAAAAAATATTTGCTTTTTCATGGTGGATCTTAGGTGCCATGGAAACAAGAGTTGAAAAGACTTCAAGTAAATAGAAAGCAAGCAGCTGAGCCTGAGTTTTTGTTAAAAATGTAACCATAAAATTTTGAGCAAATCAAGATTTCTATGTGGTTTTGAAGGCCATGTAGGAATGTATTACTATATCACAGATCAAGAGCTTCTGAATACTGAAGATTCTAAACTATGTAATATAGACTGCATTTCCTTTTCTGCTTCTTATATTACACGTATGCATGAAATGCAAATGTGTTTGAAATGATGGAAAGGCACACAGTAACTGCAGTGGGGATCTTCAACCAGAAAACTTCATTATGATCCACAGTATAACTTTGCTCAGCTAGGACACAGAATCATTTGTTTAAGACTTCAGAGTAAGGCCTATATAATGGTTTCAGGGTTTAAAGCTCTATTCTGTTTGTCTGTTGAGACAGTGTCTTAATCTGTGGCCTAGGCTGACCTTGAACTCACTACATAGCCCAAGCTGGCCTTGAACTGAAGTTGATCTTCCTGTCTCAATCTTCTGAGTGCTGTGACCATAGAGGTGAGCCACCATAGCATACATAAAAGGGAGACTTTTGCTTTGTTTTGTTTTATATATTTTGGGGGGGCAATTTCTTACTATGTAGCCCTGACCGGCCTGGAACTCACTATGTAGAAAAACCTGGCCTCAAATCTACAGAGATCCACCTGTCTCTGCCTCCTGAGTGCTAAGATTGAAAGTATGACCACCATATCAGGTTAGGAAAAATAATTTTTATGAGGGTTGTTTTTTTCAGTTTTAATGTTTAATAATTTTTCAGTGTGAAGATATCTTTGACAGAGACTTTATTGAGTATAATTATTTTTTCATAGTTACCAGGAACTCTGATTGACAAATAATATACTTTCAAGTGTTATTCCAAAGAAGAGGTATTTATAAAAATGAACTTGTTTTTAATGACTTTTGTCTGTTCTGTCATCTGAGAACAAATTTGTTTTTTAGACACTAAGAAAATTTCTCTGATTCGCAATGTATTTCAAGACAATGTATTCTAATATGTCTTGCCTTAAAAATACCCCAAAGTCCCTACAAAAACAGTAAGATAAGACTGTTCAAGGAGAGAAGAGAGGACCGAAGTTGCAGGTAAAGCTAGTTTTAAGGAAAGGCATAAGCAAACAAATAAAACCCACAAATGATTCTGTTCTCATTTCATTCACAGTGTTCTGGGTCTCACAGGATGGCAAAGGACTCTAATACAAGACCTAGAAATTTCTACACAATATTTATTCAGATTGGAGATTTATGACAGCTGGCAAAGAGATGCAATAAAGTGGTATGCGCTGTTTTGTGGGTTTCATTATTTATGATGAAAATAATATATTCACAGGATTGAAAAAATATCAAACAAAAGTCTCTATCACTCTAGATTCTTAGCTGTCAACTTCTTTTGTGTATTTATGAAGAAATTTTCAGTGCACATACAAAATATGTGTATTTTCTTTCTTATACAATTGAATGCACAAAGGAAATGCTGTGATCTGTACTCTGGATTCTCTGTTAAATTTTATCTAAGAGAATTTTGCCCAGCTTCAAAGTGGAGAAATCTAAATCTGTTTTTTTTTTTTAAATCATCATAGTAATTCATCCTAGGAATTAACATACCAGGTATGTTACAGCAACAGTATGAAGTGGGCAACTTGCAATGGTAAACTTCTGTGTACATATGGAATGTTGGAGAGTTCCTAGGCAGTCAATTACTTAGCAGAAGATTAAGGATATATTTCAATATTTGTGCCATTTTCAAATTGGCTTTCCAAAAGATTTATGCACTAATCAAAAAGGAGGCCTTTAGTCCATACCGTCTCCTAACAGTGTTTTGATCTTGATAACATCTTAGATGCTCATTTACAATTAGTATTCTATTTTCTATAACTCCCTTTATAAACTCTGGTTAGTTTTCTATTGGGTTGCTGGTCATTTTCTCAAGGTTAGTTTAAAAGATATTTACATATTGTTAGCTCTTTGACTCAAATTCATCACTGTTGATGTGAGTTTCAAAAAATACCGTCCTTGTCTCTGTGATGTTTTTATCCAATTTAATAAAGGTTTTCTATAAAGCTTCTTGATTTTGCATTTCAATTAAAAGGCTTGGCCCTCTAATGAAACTGAGCAAGGCAGCCAACAAAAATGGCCAAAATTTTCTCCTTGTAATGAGGATAATAATGTTATGATAACAGCGATGGTGGTGGCAGTGGTCACGGCTTCAAGCTGTAAGATCTAGAACTCCTTTGAAAGAACGAGGTGGAATACACACTTTATGCTCCCCTTTCTGACTCCCCAGCTTGTTGTCTCAATCCATGCATTGAATGAACTCTTTTATTCACTGGTTAAAATATCTATCATTATTACATTCTGAAAAGTCTTCAAGTATTTTAGCATTTTATCTAACTAACCTTTAACTATTAATCTGCATCTTGTCTTTTGCTGTCAAGCTTTTTTAACTTTTTTAACTTTATGTTTTTAAAATACTAGAATCCGCCCCCCGTTCTACTGAAGAATGTTCCAGATCTTTTATAAGTTATTTTACATATAATCTTGGTACCCTTACAGAATCACTTATAAATTTCATCCTTTTTATTCAAAAACAAGATAGATCTTTCAATTTATTCATTTTTATAGCTTTAAGTAGAATCCGAATTTTTTTTTTATAGGTGGTTTTGTAGCTCAGTGCTAAAGCCCATACACAGCCATGCATAAGGTCCTGGACTCGATCCCTAGTACCACAAAAGATAAAATAAAAAGGGGACTGGAGAGATAGCTTAGCAGTTAAGACCACTGGCTGCTATTGCGGAGGACCTGGGTTTGATTTCCAGTACCCACATGGAGGCTAACAACCATCCATAACTCCAGGTTCAGAGTATTTGATGCCCTTTACTGACCTCCCTGGGCATTGCATGGCACTTACACATATGCAGGCAATACACTCATACACATAAAATAAAATAATGAACACAATTTTTAAAAGATATAAAAAAATTTTTTAAACAATAAAGGCCAATCCCAATAATGTTGTTTGTACATTGGAAGTGGATGGAGGGACCCTATTGCTGATGACACTGCTTGATGTGAGAGCAGGAGGGGGAGAAATCAAGCTTGGACTAAGCTGGAAACTCCCTGCCACTGGATGGGTGTCTTTCATGGTGCCAAAAGGTGATATGCAGGTGACTGGGGGAGAATCATCCCGTAGAATTATGCTCAATGATGGACCCTGGGTGGTGCACTATCAACATACCAAAAAAGGTGTTCTTGCTGGTGCAATAGTACAGCATCTAGTGTATGTACAACTAGCAAATTTTAAATTGGATATAATGCCTACTCCTAGGGGTGGAACACACACCTGGTACTGTAGACCAGACCAAGCCCCTGTGGCAGAGGAGACTATAGGCTCCAGTGGGGAAGCCACTGCAAATGTTTTGGTAGATGGATGCGATGCACCTGCTAAAGTACTGTCTAAAACTTTAAGAATTTCTTAAATTTGTAACTTTATAATTTCTTTTACATTTATATTCTAAATGATATGCTTCACTGAATTTTAATTTTTTAAAACTGGCAATCTGTACATTAAAAATGAGCACATTACAAATTTTTACCAGCTACTTTCCTGTATTCTCAAAGTTTGTACATTTTTCCTTTGAAATTGTATGATTTTTCCAAATATACACAATTATACCAGTTTCAGAAATAATAATATCCTTATTTCTTTATAACTTTTAGACAATGATTTGTGCTATCTGCAACACTTGTTAATAGGAAGGAATGATACCAAACAGTACTGGTATCTGTGAACATTCCTGTCTAGTATGTCATCATGAAGGTGGATGCTGTCTTTCTTGCGAAATTTCAGTTGAAACTGAAAGCCAACAAAAAATTACATCGTATTTGACTCTCTTCCTGAGTCTCAGGACAAATGTATATAGACTGGACCCCACAAATCTTTCCTTAGTTCTTACCTAATCATCTTGAATTTGAGAGAAATGATTTAATATATTTTAGTTTACAATTATTTTAAAAGGTAATTTTAATGATCAATGTATGAAAAATTAATTGCTTTTGTGTAAAAACATGGAAGGCAAATGTGGACAGGAGTGTGTGTATGTGCTTCCAGCATAGTGGGAAGTTGGCAGAAGTGCTGAATATCAAGTTTTGTTGGTATTTATAATATTCCTATGTAGACATTTTCATTAATTAACCAAGATAAGCCTAAATATGTTGTGATTTTCATTTTTACTTTTATGATACCTTCCTCTTCTTATCAAAAGATTTTTGCATTTGAAATCCTCACAAATAAATGATCTGAAACAGATAAAATTCAATTCATTTGGGATTTTTGTCAACATCTGGTGAAGATATTTTCTGAGCAATTAGACCAGGAAGTGAGGCATTTCTCTGAGGTAAGGTTAGCCCGTGTTTGGATACTCGCTATTTCTGCAGTCGACAGGCTACATACAGTGAACATATGGATTCATAAATTGACAAGCAGTTACGTAGAGCTATCACCTGATTTCTTGACATCATGTATACTATGCAAATATATGCTCCACATCTCCTTTTAAAGTTTTCTCTTCTCAGTCTTCTCAACAATCTAGTCCAGATGTTTATCTACCATCTCTTCAGTAGGCAATCTTTGTTGTTAGGGACCTTGTAGGTACCTTCAAGTGCTAGTCTGTATCCATTTCTGATGAATTATTTATGATTGAGATTTTGAAAATATAAATCCATTCATTTATATATGAAATATAAGATATGCAGATGCTTCTATTTCTACCAATTTATTTCCTATTTAGCTTGGAAATTTTGATTAATGAACCCTTACATCTAAATTATGTCTTAAAGTTATAAAATCAAGGATCCAGGAGGGATCTGAAAGCTTAAAAAGCTGGAGAGCCAAAACACTTAAACCTATCTGATTTAAGAGAAACTTAGGAGATTCCATAATTATCCTGTTAGTCATTGTAGGATAAAACATTTCTATCAAGGAAGTTTCTATGGGGTTGGAGAGATGCCCAGCAGTTAAGAGCACTGGGTGCTCTTGCAGAGGACCTGGGTTTGGTTCCTAGCACCCATTTGGTGGCTAGCATTCATTTGTAACTCCAGTTCCAGGGATCTGACACCCTCTGCAGGCATTGCAGAGTGGATGTACTTACATTAAAATAAAAAATAAAATATTTTTAAAAATAGTAGTAATTGGAAAAGAAGAGTTAAAATTATCACTATTTGTAGACAATGTGATATTATATATAAGAGAGCCCAAAAATTCTACCAGGAAACTACAAGAAATGATTAGTACTTTCAGTAAAGGGGCAGGTTATAAAATTCACCTACAAAAATCAGTACTCTTTCTAGATACCAATAACAAACCATCAGAAAAAGCAAAATAGTAGTAATTGGAAAAGAAGAGTTAAAATTATCACTATTTGTAGACAATGTGATATTATATATAAGAGAGCCCAAAAATTCTACCAGGAAACTACAAGAAATGATTAGTACTTTCAGTAAAGGGGCAGGTTATAAAATTCACCTACAAAAATCAGTACTCTTTCTAGATACCAATAACAAACCATCAGAAAAAGCATTTTCAAGGAAACCCTCCTATTCATAATAACCTCAAAAAATATTTAGGGATAAACCTAACCAAACATTAAAGACCTCTACAATGAAAATTTCATGTCTTTGAAATAAGAATGAAATTGGACCCTTATCTTTCACCAGGCACAAAAGTCAACTCCAAATCAGTCAAAGACTTCAATATAAAACCTGAAACTCTGAAACTACTAGAAGAAAACATAGGCAGTACCCTACAAGAATCAGGTGAATGATGGGACTTTCTTTTATTAATATTTTGTTTATTATATTTATTTTATGTGTTTGTGTGTATTGCCTGTGTGTAGGTAAGTGCACCCATGTCATGCAATGCCTGCGGAGGACTGAAGAGGCTGTTGGATTCCCTGGATCCATGTGGGTGCTGGGATTTGAACTTGAGTCTTCTGCAAGAAGCTGCCAAGTGGGTGATGGGATTTGAACCTGGGTCTTCTGCAAGGACAACTAGTTTTCTTAATCACTGAGCCATCTCTCTAGCCCCAGGAAAAGACTTTCTAAATTGGACATCAGTTACCCAGGCAGTAAGGTCAACAAACAACAAGTAGAACCTCATTAAGCTATAAAGCTTCTTTCTGTACAGCAAAACATACAACCAAGGAAGTGAAGAGGAAACCCACTGAGTGGGAGGAAATTTTCACATGCCACACATCTAACAGAGGATTAATATACAAAATATATAAAGAATTAAAAAAATAATTCAAAAAGCAAAGAAAAAAAAAACCCAGCCCAATACAAAGATGGACTATGAATCTGAACAGAGAGTTCTCAAAGGAAGAAATAAAAATGACTAAGAAACACCTTAAAAAAGTGCTCAGCATTCTTAGTAATTAGAGAAATGCAGACAAAGACCACTTTAAGATTCCATCTTACCCCAGTCAGACTGGCTAAGATCAAGAGAACAAATGGCAGCAAATGCTGGCAAGGATGTGGGGAAAGGGACATGCTCATTCACTGCTGGTGGGATTGCAATCTTGTGCAACCAGTATGGAAAGCATGGTGGAGAACTCTTAAGAAACTAAAAATGATAAAAATTTACCATATGAGCCAGTTATACCACTCCTTGGCATATACCTGAAAGACTCATTACTATAGACATACCTGTACATTCATGTTTGTTGTTGCTCTTTTCACAATAGCTAAGAAATGGAAACAACGTAAGTGATGAATGGAGTTCTGAGAAGAAAAGATGAAATTATGAAATTTGCAGATAAATGGACAGAACTAGAAATTCTTATACTAAGTGAAGTTACACAAACTCAGAAAGCAAACAACGTATGTTCTCCTTCATTTGAAGATCATAACACCAATCTCTGATATGCGAGTATTTATCTTGATGTTGTTTTAATGGAATGAAAGCATGAAGGTAAAGGGGTAGGGAAAGTGGAAGTGTTTGGGTGGGAGGGACATGCAGGGGACCATGGCGGTGGGGGAGGAGGGAACTCAGGAGCAGCTGGCATGGGGGAGGTGAGTGTGATGGGGGGAGTGTGAGGATAATGAGGGCACTTGGACTGGGGAGGGAGGAGGGAGGTTGAACAGGGGGAGAGAAGAGATAAAAGCAACATGGGTAGCATGGGAAGACAGAAGGAAATGTGTTGGCTTGAGAATCCCCTGAGAAATACGCATATGGTGTGTGAACTTTAGTGCATGTGCATACCTGGGGGCTGTGTGGCAAGAAGCAGAGTGCCAGACAGGAGAGACCTGCCAACAGTGGTTGATCAGAGTGGTCCAAGAGACTCCCAAAACAACACAAGCTATTGCCATAGCTCTTGGTTATCTCCCAGAACTCAAAGGTAAGACCCTACTTCTGAAGACAGGACATAATTTGGACATAGGACTTGGACCAATGGAGCAGGAACTGACCTGGAAGCCTTTTCACTGAAGACTAACTTTCATAGTTCTAGAGGATACTATGCAAGCTGCTAAGGGAGAAAATTAATCAATGGTCCAACTCAGTCTTAAAGCCTAATAACCTTAGTGACTGGAACTGTAAACTACCTCTATTGGTGCAGTAGTGGCACTGTTATCTGGGGGGTGATCAATAATTATCTATTTGGACTTAAAGCCCTCTCAATGGGACTGAATTCATGAGTGTCACTGTAAACACAGCCAAATACCTTTGGTTTGAGAGGTCACAGATCCTAGAGAAAACTCTATCTCTATCATATCTCTAGACAAATGAAATTTCTAACCATATCCTAAATATGGATCCTTATATTTAATTACAAATATACAGTACATCACTCATCAAATAAACTTGTTTTTTCCACAGAAGGAGGCTACTACAGAGTTCCACAATGGGTCACACACAGAGAATATATGTCTGAGAGATGCCCACCCCTTGGTGACATATCTATAGTGGAACCTCAACATCTAGGGCTCACAGGACATAGTGGAACAGCGGGTGGAGAGAATACTAGTGCATCCCTGGACTCTCACTAGAGAAGTTTCCTTATACAACAGAGTGGGACGCACACAGAAGGCACAATTGGCTAAGTTCTAGAGAATAAGAGACTATAGAGTGTCTGTGCTTGGATAAGACTCCTACATTAAATCTCACCCACCCACAGTTCAGGGACCATTGAAGGAAAGGGGGCGGAAAGATTCTAAGAGCTAGGGTTGGTCTATAAACATAAGGAAACAGAGTCTTTCAGGCCCCTGAAAACTTGTTCATGTGAACTTGTGGCAATGGTGGTGTTGAGCACAGACCCATGCCAACTCAATCAGACAAGGGCCTAGAGTGGTGTGAGGGAAATGGGTGGTGGGCTGACCCTAGTCTGAGAACTGATGGAGACTGATTACTGCTGGGTGAGGAAAGTAGACCTTCCTTAAGATGTTTAGATAGGTTGAATAGACTCCAGTTGATGAACTTGCAACAAAGGAGTACTGGGTAAAACCTTGACAAGATGGGACTTAGCGTGTATGGCGGAATACAAGAGGCCTGGTTGGGAGGAAGTGGGGATGGAGGCATAAACTGGGGAGGGGGCTCTCAATTTGATTAAGAATTGTTGTATGAAATGTACAAAGCTCAATAAAAATATGTTAAAAACAGAAAACTTTTTCCTAAGTGGAGTGACTCAAGTATTCTGAGTCACTCTGACAGCATCCTGTACCTGAAACTCCAGTCCAGATCCCAATCGAGCAGGTCAAATAAAGCTGTTTAAAACCAAAAAAGAGAAAAAGAAAAAAGAAAAAAAAAAGGAAAACAGGTTTCCTTAGTTTTGTATCCATGTATATGCATGTACTGTGGTGTGTAGGTCAGAGAACAACTTGTGGAAGTCAGTTCTATCCTTCCATTATGTGAGTTCTGGGGATTGAACTCAGGTCCTGAGGCTTGGTTGCAGGCTCCTATAACCCATTCAGTCATCTTGCCAGCTCCTCTGAGTTTTGTTTTTGTCTTTTTTCAGACAAGGTCTCCTTGTAGCCCCAGCTGTCCTGGAACTCACTATGTAGACCAGGCTGGCCTCAAAGCTTCACAAAGATCTGCCTGCCTCTGCCTCCCAAGTACTGGGATTAAAGGCGTGTGCCACCATGCCTGACCTACATTTTTCTTTTTAAAAAAGTATTTAATTTTTGTTTACATTTTATGTGTATGAGTGTATTTCCTATATGCATGTAAGTGTACCTATGCCATGTAATGCCTGTGAAGGTCAGAAGAGGGTGTAGGATTCCCTGGAACTGGAGTTACAGAGTTGTTAGCTGCCATATGGTTGTTGGGTATTGAACCCGGGTCTTCTGCAAGAGCAGCCAGTGCTCTTAACAGCTGAGCCATTTCTCTAGCCCCCTTGAAATTTTTCAAAAAATAAAGTATTATAAATGATAACATAATATAAATGGAACCATAAACAGGAATCTTAACCAGGCAAGGGGTCAAAAATATACTTTGATTTAGACACACCCAGAAAGAGGCCACACTGCCCATCTCCTGGTCCTGGACCTCACACTTCCTCTTCTCTCCCTCTTCCTCAACTGTAGATGAGATGAAGGAAGTTAGGATACAAGCTCTTCCATCTACAAATTCCTGAAAGTAAATAAGGGAAAGCCTGGGCATGTTGTACACACACAGAATTCTAGTCAGAAGCCTTGGAAGATCAAGGTCATCCTTGGCTACCTAGTGTGGTTAGGGTTAGAATGCGCTACATGAGACTCTGACTAAAAAGAAGTGTGTGTGTTTGTGTATGTATGTATGAATATATATATATATATATACACACATGCTTGGGTGCATATATATGTATATGTATAAATACATATATGTATACACATATTTGGGTTGTGTCTGTAAACTATGTACGTGGATCAACATTTGGCAGTGATGTGAAATAAGAAAATTTCTTCTTATTTGAACATGCTTTCAGGATTCCATGATAGTGAACTCTGATTATCATACAAGTGAAATTTAGATATCATTCACCAGGACTTTTAACATTCTCTCATTTTGTTAAGTAAACGTCCATCCTAAATTGCAATCCCAAACTCACCAGAGGTTTCATCTACTCTTTCGTCTACGACATGGTCCTTCTGATGAACCCACTCACTGTTGCATTTGAAGTAGATCTGGGTGGCAGGGCTGGCTTTACAATACAGGTTCACAGGCTTGTTTTTCACAATATAAGCTTCTTCAGGCTCAATAAGGAAGTGTGGCAATGGCTCTGGTGGATCAGATGGAAAGGTTTCTGGGAGCTCATGAAAAAAGTCATCATCTGCCAAACAAAAAGAAAGTGGAAAATGGTCAAAATATATAGCAACTTGGTTTTTGGTTGCTATTCATTTAAAAATAATGATTTATGTATAAACAAATGGAGTGTTTAGAACCATCGTATGGGCAAAGCAGTATTTACATCTCTTGATTTGCTGACTAATAAAGAACCAGGATTATTATTATCTTTTCTATATACAACAAAACTCAATCCAACCATAATAAGTAACATTGAAAACACAGGAAGCAGGTTCAGAGTCTCCCACTGAAATGGTGATATTCCTAATAAATATATACATTTCCCAGTGTGGAGTTACTACTGAAAGGTGAAACAAAGAAAAGCTGCTATTGTTAAAGATTTGCTTAGGTTTTACTCTAGCTGAGTAGAAACATGAATTAAAGTTCTTTACCTTCAGATTTAAATTAATCATTAGTTTCAAAACATGACACTCTAAAGAACCTTTACTCTTTCATTCAGCAAAATATTAAACTAACCAAAAATTACCTAAGCACGACAGATGGACATTTCAATTTGGTCAATAGTACAGTTGTAGTAGATAGACTTCCAGTTTAGAAATGCTGCCTTGTCTAATTTTGAAAATGTACTTCAGATGCTACATGGCATTACATATCTGTTAGAATATACTTGAGTTTTATCATAAACAAATCTCATTTTTATAGCTTTGAAAGTGGTCATACATGCTGCCCTACTCTGATTTATCAATACCATTGAATAAACACACCCTAAAGCCTTTGTAGATATTTTCACATTTTGGTAACAGATTGTGATTTTAATGTGGATTGCACATGATATCATTTGAAAAATCATAAATGTGTTTTCTAATAAATAGCTGATGCTGTGTTTTATAAAATATAAGATAAAAGGAGTCTTTTCAATTCACTGTGTATGGTGTTCCTGATAATTATTTTCCTGTGAGGGACAGAAAGGAACAATCCACTAGTAGTCCTTAAAAGTGCTAATATATAGGTTAAAAACTCCTAGGTCAAAGGACGGAACAATTACAATGTGTGTGCCATAACAGACAGGATGTGGTATTGATATTTAGAGACTGCTCAGATATTACCTTGAAACTCATTAAATTATGCATTCAGTTGCTCTCCCATTTTGGGAGCTGGCCATTGGTGAAGTGGACATCTGTCCACTAACAAATCTGGCCTGCGACTTTTTTTCATCTAGGTCATGGGATAGCTTTCAAATAGTAATGACACCCAGTTGTTGCCAATCGGTTTTGTAGTAGAAATTGGCTTCACTTGCATCACAGAAAAAAACTAGTTTTTCAAGTTGCTCCAGCACAGCCAGTTCCTGATACTGTGTAAATATTGTTTGTTGCAGCTAGCTTTCTTCCTTACTTTATCTCTTCAGTTTCCTTTTCTTCTACCAAGACATTATTTGTAGTTTTTCTATTGGCTAACGAGGACCCAATCTGTCAGCTTACTAAAGAATAACCTTGTTTACATAAATTTCAACTCTGTTAGTCAATATTTAAGAAGACACAAAACTGTTTAAATAAACAGCTAGAAGAACAAAGGGTAAGAGATTGAACTATTGAGAGATCTGTCTTGCAAAACTGATGTACTAAAAGCCTTACCCAATCTTTCTTCTTCCTTCCAGGGAAATTCCTGTTCCATGTAAGGATGCACTGTGCTGACTATCAATAAAGATCCGCAAAATATGGGATTCAAATTTTACCAAGCCATAGTTATTGTTTCATTATTATTCATGAAGGCAAATCAGATGGTAAACTAAGAGTCTGCTTTACTTTTCTGTTGGATTATGTTTGCATACACAACACATAAACATGGAAATGCACTTAAAACTATTTATTACAGGAACCAGGATAATGGAAAGGAGCCAGGGAGGTTCCTGGAAATGAAAGAACCTGAATGAGAAGAACAGTAAGAAACAGGTGTTAATAAGGGAGATATGGATAAAAATTGGGTTAGTTTAAGGGAGGGGGGAGGGAAGGGTATACAAGGAACCTAGGGGATAAAAGGAAAGAAGGAGCTCAAGAGAGGTAGGACCATAAGAGAAGGGCATTGTTAAGGGAGAAAGGGAGAAAATGGGGGCACTTTAATTGGAGAAACAATTATGGAGAGGTTAGATAATGCCAGAGATAAATAAGGCCTAGCTAGTTTCAAAAAAACAGAGGGAACCATATTAGTCCAACAACCTACTGACAAATTATCAAGAAATTACCTAGACATATATTTCTTGACAAAGATCAAGAAATGTATGTCTAGGTAAGGTTTATAGAAGAACAATTGGTCTTTGCCCAAGATTTATCTACATGACACTCAGTAGTGAAAAGTACCAGACTGCTGGAACTAACCTTCTTGGATGTTTAACAGACGTACTTTGAGGCCTATAATAATTTGGTCAGAGGGACACAAAGGACAGTTTTTACTCCTTGCCCTCCTAGGTTGACTAGTTCCAGGGGACTATGAGCATCTCTCAAAATGTCCTGTAATGGTGGTGGGTCACCTGTCCTCTTGACCAAGGAGGCCGAGGAGACCCCACCATACGGACTTGAACCAGTGTCCAGTTTACAAAGAGGAAGGTCAACACAGAGGAATTATTTCCTCCATGCTTCCAAGCGAAGCCAGCCATGGTCGAGCAGGACCTTTGATTTAACTTCACATAGGCAGAACTGGTAAAAGAAAGGAGCCAGGGGCTCCTCCCAAGCCCATGTGACCCCTGAGGAACAGATCCTCAAACGACCTTAAGAGCAAAAATAAATTGGTTTATCTGGGCCAACTGTATAGCCTTAAACACCCAAAAGGAAAGTATAACCAAAGATTAAAGGGGCCAATATAATTTTTAAGAGTCCATATGTATACCTAAAGGGTACATAACAAGCAACAATGCCAAATAGGAGATACCTTCTTTTGAGTTGTTGGCCAGGGTGGCCAAAGGGACTCCCAGATAGTAACCTAGAATAAAACTAGGAAAATAAACAGCAGACCCCAATCTTATCTAAAGGAATACTGACAACCGATTGCTGCTAGATGAGGAACACCTGACCTTCCTAAAACAAAGACCTCTAGATGGGCTGACTTGATTCACCAGATGGACAAGTAGTGGGGAACGGCTGGGGGGGGGCGACAACACAGTGGACAGTAGCAGGGATAACAGAGGTATAAGGGCTGTAGTGGGGGAGGGAGGCTTTGGGACGGTGTTATCTGGGAAGTGGGTGTATAGTTGAATAAAATGGTTTGGGATATTCTGTGTGATATACACCGACACACACAAAAATCAACAAACTAAAAAATGTATTATATTTGAGTAGGAAGCATAAAAATTTACATCATGTTAATTAGTAGAGGTGATAAACATTACCATTGACATCTACCCAATGACTTTATAGATATACACAAGTGCCAAGGATCCGAGTACAACCAATTATGACTGGTAATAATCAGATACAAACAGATTAGAGACGCATGCACCAACATCTCAGTGTTAGTAGAAGAAACAATGAATCTTTCTGTAAGAAACAGTATATTTTAAAATGAAATGGAGATCTTTTTTAAAGGTTAAAAACTCATCAAATTTAAGTATAAGTCTTACAGGGCTTATACTGTCTTCAATATTGTATAACTGTATTAATTCAACAGCAATCCTAAAAATTTTATAGCCACTTTTGAAAGAGATGTATCCTTGCTCTGGAGTGTGTTACTGAATATGTTAAAGCTATAATGAAATGCTTCTTTTAATCATGTGGTTATTAAATTTTTTTAAAAAATTTAAAAAATAATAATTCTTCAAAGCATAAACATTTGCTCCTTAATAGTTAGTAGATGTGAAAAACATTACCATTGAAGTCTACCTGATGACTTTATATCCATGCTCAGATGCCAAGGAGCTCAGAAAGTAACTGACTGTGACTAACAATAAGTAGATATATAGAGATTAGAAACGCATATGCAAACATCTTAGTGTCAGTTGCATTAAAAATGAATTTTTCTGCATGAAACCGTGTATTTTAATAATGAAATGGAGATCTTTTGTAAAGGTTAAAACCTCATTTAATTTTATGCCTTACAGGGTTTATACTGAGTACAAGATTCTATAACTGTATTAATTCAACTGTCAACCTAAAAATTTACAGCCAATTGTGAAAGAGATGCACCTTAGCTCTGGAAATTGTTATTGAATGTCAATGCTGTTGTAATGAAATGCTTCTTCTAATTACATGGTTATTAAATAAATTATTAAAAAATAATAAATTAATTAAACAAAACAAAACAAAAAAACTATTTACTACGCATGTGAAAGTTTAAGAAATCTTTCAGCTACTATTATAAGTAAAACTTGTTTCTTTAAAAGAAATGATTTGCAAGCTACTAGGTGACTATACACTGTTTTCTTTAGCAATGGAGCATAAATACTTGTATTTTCTTATCCTGGAGAAGACTTCATAGAGATGTCAAAACTCGGTTATCTTGCTTTGCCAAAAGCATGCATCTCTTCATTCTTATTATTTTATTGTCAACTATGGAGAGAATTAAAACTAAAAGAAGAGGGGAAATGATATGCATATTTTCAAGTTGAAAGAGGCTCAGTTAAATAACAAGGGGAAAGGTAATTATTTAATAAAGCATCTAGAAAATATATGCACAAATAATTTGGCATTTCCTCAGTTCTGAGTTTTAACATAAAAGGATCACTACAAGTGAAAAGAAATAAACTAATGTGTAGGATTGAAGTTTCACACAGTAGTGATTTGTCAAGTTGCTTGTTAACACTTACAATGAAATATATTTAGAGAAATTTACAGAATCATTTCTGTCATTAGAAATGTTCTCTTCATGTGATAAATTCTGCATTTATTTTACATATCATTATCTTTTTCATTTCCATAGAACTCATTTCTTTTTGTTCCTGTAGTGATGCCTCAGAAACAATAGCATATTAGCTTAATATTTCTATAATGTTCATACTACAAATTCTATTCTGTGTCCTAGATGAAGCCACATTACACAATGGCTTATCATTTCTAAGTATTCAATTCAAGTCTTAGAAATGGTATTTAGCCAAGAAAATTCAAGACCCTGAGTTGGTAGATATGTGTTGTTGGGTCGACATGACAAAGCAACAGGCTGATTTTTAGAGGCTTGCAGGCTGCTGTGAAATGCTCCCTTCTTCACTTGCTCTGCCCAGTCTCACAAGCTGGTCCAGATAGCAACTTCACCACCACAATAAGCATGCTAAGAGAAAGCTTTCTGATCTTGTTCCAGAGAAAAACGCCAAGAGCCAGCATTCATTTTCAGATATCATTTCTTATTAAATTTTATCTTAAAACCTCTCTATGGGGGCTGGAAAGATGGCTCAGCAGCTAACAGGACTTGCTGCTTTTGCAGTAGATCCAAGTTCTGTTCCTAGCACCGTAGTCAGACACCCCCCTCCACACACAAATAATTTAAAATAAAGTAAATATTTAAACATTTTTCTAAATTATCTCTTAAAAATAAATCAATACACTTTGATCAAAATAATAATGAACAACTTGCACATATTTAAATATCCAGCATGAACACATCTATGTGTGTTAAATGAGGAAAAAATAAGCAACTTTTGGTGCCTCCGATTCTACATGAACACAGAGCTGCTTGCTTTGTCCTGTGCATCTGCTTCTCGGATGAAGTAAACAATATCCCACTCCATAAGTAGTCTGAACAATGAAATAACACTATATTTAGTGGACACTTATCTCATGTTGAAAGTTATTTGGTATTTCCCAGATTTTTATAGTGTATTAGGTTCTTTCTGAAAGAAAAAGAACTTCAGATTGAGAAATCTAGGCTGCAACATTGCACACTTGAAGACATGTGGTGATATGTTCATGGTCTTCCCTTGGGCTGTATGCCAGTGCCCATCTAAGGGACATTTGTAGTACGCTGGGGCAAACTCCTCAGGGACAGGAGGCCAACTCTACTTGAAGCTGAGAGACTATTTCCTGAGATCACTTCCTAACATGCTATTGATTTTACTATACAAACGAACCAACTTTCTGATACTATTAACGTCATATCACAAAACTTCAAGCTATAAAAGAACAACTTTGGATTCTCTCCCCACAGGGAGATCAGTCAGTGCATCGATGCCCTTACCCCTTCAGAGCTTAATAAAATTATCTGAAGAGGTGACAGTAGGAACCCAGTTTATAAACAGCTTCAGACTGCAAAATTGTTTTTGGAAGCATGTTTAAATTTTTCTAAATTATTACATTTTATAAAAATATACTTTTCAGCTTGATACTGTGTGCATTACTTTGGGCAAAATGACTTGAATAATGGAATTCTTAAATAAGTTTCTATATGTAGTTTATTCAAATTAACAAAGTAAAATCTCTATTGTTGTTTCTATTCTGTAAGATGAATTCAGTATCCACCTAAAGCTATAATTACCTTATCAACGTAGAGACAACATGATTATTCATTTTACTTTCTTCCAACGTTTGATTTTATTTCCCACTTTCTACTATTACTCAATAATGATATCATAAAAAGTGTTGTTTTTTATCTTGTTATCAGTAAATCTCAGTATTTCTGTTTCCATTATCACTTCAGGCCTTAGCTTCCTCATTTATATACAAGAGAAGAAAGATTTGCACTATGTATTATTTTTATAGACTTTCATTCTGCCTAATTCCTGACAGGAAAATATGCTATGAACATCAATCTAGGAAGCTTCGGGTTTCTGGCTTTATTGCTATATATCAAGCCTTAATTTTCATCAACTTAATACATAAGTTTCTATATTTTTGAATCTCAAGGCTTAAACTATTATTGCTTGTATCATAAAATATAGTACCATTATCTCCTTGTCTAAGATTTCAAGCATATTCTTCTGAAATGGAATTTACTTCTAAATGATTCAAGAGCAATTTAAAATGAATGACTGAAAAGCTAATTTTATCTGCATTTGGCTACCCATCCATCAGAGAGATAATTCATGATATATTGCGCCCAAAAGAAGCTAGAATTAACTGTTTGAATGAGACTCCAGATTATTTTTAATGTTTTGATTAAAATATCCTTTAGAAGGCAAAGATTATGATCTATATTTCAAGAAACATATTGCTGGATTCATCACTTAAATTCAAGTGTTGCATTAGCAATGCTTTAAATGTATTGTGCATTTTGGAAGTACTGAATGGTTTCTAACTTCAGAAGAAAAACTTCTTTTGTTACTTTTAAAGAAATACTTGCTAAATCATGTCCTTATATTACTAGGACTAATATAAAGTTAACATGCTATTTGACTTTAGTTACTTCTGAAACAGAGGGGCCTCTTTCTGTTCCAGTAATATTTTCCTGATCTCTGACTTTCACCACTATGAAACCCTCCTGTTCTCCTGGCCACTGTTGCTACCGGTGCCATGTAAGTTCTACTGCATACTTGAATTTAAAATTTCTTTTTTATTTTTTTGCTTTTGGTTTTTTGGGACAGGGTCTCCCTGTAGCCCCAGCTGGCCTAGAACTTGCTATATAGACCAGGCTGCCCTGGATCTCACAGAGATCTGCCTCCCTCTGCCTGACATTGAAAGAAAAATTTAAAAAAACAACAAAAACAAACACTTTTTCTTCTTCACATAATTTAATAGGTATAACGTAGAGCAAGAGCATATGTTCTTTCTGTTAAACAGTTTAACTGAAAGTATTGGATGATGAGGGTTGATGAGGTGTGCATTTACATATAATATCTAGAGTGTAGATGGGTCAGGATTAAAAGAATGGGACAACATAAATGATAAAGTACAAATACAGATTTCCAAATAAGCTGCTTCACCTCTTGGAATCCATGCCATAAACAAATTCACATCAAGATGTACACATCTGTATAAATATATTCACCGCAGCATACCTTATTTAGAATACACATGCTATATTGCAACAAAAGGCACTTGAAGTTACTTGAATTATGTGAGCATAATTAATTAATTAATCTTTAACTGAAGAACTGTTCACAGTTTCTGAAATAGCCAACACTCTGGCTAGTAAAAATAAGGATTCAGATTTGTATGTATTAAGTTAAGTCAATAAAGCAAGTTTGGGGATAATTTTTGTATGTCATCTCTGTCAGTAGAGAGGTGTCTCTCTCTCTCTCTCTCTCTCTCATGTGTGTGTGTGTGTGTGTGTGTGTGTGTGTGTGTGTGTGTGTGTGTGTGGTGTCTGTGTGTCTGTGTCTGTGTCTGTGTCTGTGTCTGTGTAAGAAGTGACTGTGAACTGTACCATCAGGTTACATAGGACAGGTGAGGAAATTTTATCAGCTGGTAAGGCAAACATTAGAGTTCACTGTCTTTTGGGAGAAGAACTGCAGGACATACAGGGAGTGTTTAGCTTTTATTTGAAGGTTTTTCAAATTCTGCATTATAGTTGGTTGTTACTGTTTTCCATGGTTTGGGGGCTTTTGTTCAATTTAAAAGATAGAAAAAATGAACAACATGTACACCCTAGTTTCAGCCTAGGAGAACACTGGATGCTTCAATAAGTCCAACTTCCCCAAACCAACAGTAGTAGCTCCATTCAAACCTGTCTTTACGGACCATAGCGCTCATTTTTTCACCTTTTATTTTGCTTATTCCTGGATTTATCCATTTTTTTTCCTCTTCATTTCTTTTGCCCTAATTTCCTCATTTCCATCACCTCTGACTTCGAACTGACATAGTTTACTCTCGTTTTCACACTTTGTTCATATGTTAGGGCAACCCTAGCTGTAATGGCTGAAGTAATATTTTATCATTAAATGAGTTTTTTACTTACAAACAAATCACATGATAGAAGTTTATGATAATCTGAGTGTATAATAAAATTGTTTTATTAGTCTAGTTATGCAAATATATTTATAATTAAGTAATAATCCATTAGCGCTTTATTTCTTCCTTTAAGTGCTTAATTTGAGCATATCAGAAAGGATTGCTGATATGAATACATTTCTCTGATGAATTATGGAAAATATCTAGTATTTTCTTACTCCCTACTAATGGATAGAGTTACAAATCCTATATTTGTATTATGAACCTTAAGCATTTGAAGAATGAATAAAATCAGAAAGAAGAATATTATACAAATGAAATAATCAATGACAAATAAGATACTGTAAGATTGGGGCTGACTTAGTTACTGTTTAAGAAGAACGATTTATAGAAAAGTTGAGCAAATATTTGAATATTCAGGGTTATTATGTATTCACATCACACATACTGGTCTTCTTCCTGGAAAACTCTCTGTGGTGGTCAGTTTTATGTGTCAAATGCATCAGTTCCCACATATTTAAAAAATAATTTAGGTGCTCCTTTGAAGGCATTTATGATGTGACTAAGTTAATAAATAGCCTGAAGTAAGGGAGATCATCCTAGATAATCTGAGTGTGCCTCAAGCAATCAGTAGAAAGACTTCAAAAATGGAACTGATGCTCCCCCAGCAATTTCTACAACAGGCTTTGAGTGAACGACTGGGAAATGTAGGCTGGCCAAATTCAAGTCACCAAAATCTTCCATGACTTCCTCTTGATACCCATCAATAACTTGTCTCATTCTTCCATACGTGTTGAAACATCCTTTCCTTTAAAGGCTTCTCCCAGACCTAAGCTCTTAGTGCTGCTGCCATTGCCAGTTGGTCCTTCCCTGTTCACAACCATTCCCAACCACAGGGCAAGATCAGACATAAGGTGATGCTTATTCACTTTTGCATACCCCATGTCTAGTCCAGTGACTGGTTCAGGCTTCACAGATTTCTTTTCCTTTCAAGTTGTATTGTTATTCTTAAAGAGAACTCACAGGATAGTACAGAAATATATAGAAATTACTTCATTAACTAAAATTGTGACATTTAAAAGAAATAATTATTTAAAAAGTCAGCAGAAATATGTGCATCAATCATGTATCTTTGGGTATGCATTTTTTTTGTGTGTGTGTGTAGTAGGTGGTGTGGTGTGCATGCTGTATGTGCTTGTTAGTATACCTGCAATATGAACGTGTGTGTGTGTGTGTGAGAGAGAGAGAGAGAAAGAGAGAGAGAGAGAGAGAGAGAGAAAGAGAGAGAGAGATAGAGATTGATATTGAATATCTTTCCTTGATCATTTTCCACTTACATTTCTTGAGGCAAAGTCTCTCTGTGAACCTGAAGCTCACTGATTCAGCTATGTTGACTGGCCAATGAGCTGAGATATCTTGTCTCTCTGCTTCTCCTCCAGCTCTAGGGTTAAAGTCACATGTCATGGTGCTTGGATTCTTATGTGGGTTCTATTGATACAAACTCAGGTCCTCATGCTCCTGTGCAGGTATTTTATTGACTGAGCCATCTCCCCAGCCGAAAAGGCATATCCTAAGCATTTATAAGTATGGATCCACCTCCAATATTAAAGAAATCGTATTTTATTTTACTTCAAATTTTAAAATGCCATCTATCATGAGCTATGCCTAGCCTTGGATTAAGTGTATTTTTCTGCTAAAGAATCAAAGTTGAGTCTAACATGAAGAGTGGGAAGACTTACAGTACATCTGATTATAGTATCTTCACTCCCATGTCCTCATTTGACACTTCAGTTCATTGCATCACTCTCCCCTTTTAGAAACGTCCCCTTGCCTTGGGACTTCTGCATTAGACTACTGCTTCCTGTCCTATCTCTTCGACCTTTCTCTGTCTCCTTTGCTGTTTGAATACACTCAGACTTCCCAAAGTTTCCCCTTTAGTCTCTCCCTCGGGCATCTCTTCACAACAGTGGCTTCAATTACCAGATCATGTCACATACATAACCTTGCACTCCATTCCCCTGATTCTTAAAACCCTCCACTGCCTTTGCATTGACCGAGAATGAAACCAGACTCTTCATCCAATCCAAGAAAGACCTGCTTGATCTGATTGCTGTCACCCTCTAAGTCTCATTTCTTAGCCTGCTGTCCTTTTGCAAGCATATGCAGACAGACGGCCTGGCACTGGAGTCTCAGGCATTTGTATTTGCCCTTTCCTTGAAGGGCATTTCTTTTCCTTTTTATCTGCTATATTTCAGCTTAATTTGTCTCCTGGACAAAAAGAGATTCAAGACTACAAAATTCAAATTAATATCTTTCTTCCAAGAACACATCTTTGTATTTGATTTCCTTTTATCACCTACTACCATCTTAAATTAACTTCTTTACTAAATCGGTTGTTTATTCTACACATAATTCAAACTTCATGGAATCAGACATTGTCTATTTTGCTAAACATTGTATCCTAAGCATCAACATTAGATGGGCCGATCTGCCTAAAACTAATCTTATTTTTTAAAAAATATATTATACTTATTATGTTTATTTTATGTGTATGACTGTTTTGCCTGCACGTACATAAATGCACCCACTTAGTGCAATGTTCTGCAGAGGCCAGAAGAGGGCATCGGATCCTCTGGACCTGGAGTTATGGATGGTTGTTAACCACCATGTAGGTGTTGAGAATTGAACCTGGGTCCCCTGGAAGAACAGCAAGTGTTCTTGTTTGCTCAGCCATCTCTCCAGCCCCCAAGAAGTTATTTATTTATTTATTTATTTATTATTTATTTATTTATTTAATTTTAAGAATGTCTTGCTTGCATGTATGTAGATGCATCACACGTATGGAGGCCAGAAGAGGGTGTCAGATCATCTTGTCCTGAAGTTGTGGATGGTTGTTAGCTGCTATGAGGGTGCTTGGAACTGAACCTAGATTCTCTGGAAGAAATGCCAGTGCTCGTAACCACTGAGCCATCTCGCCAGCCCCTTAACCTTATATTTTAACTCAGTTCCTCCTTTCTGATTTTAACATCAATTTCACGGTCATAAGTTGTTAATTATTTTTGTTCAAATTATTGTAAGAGTTCTGATACTGATTTAACTTGCCCTAGATTTGCAGTTCATCTATACACGGTTAGTTGTCTTTTCATTGTTGTGACAAAATACCAGAAAGAAGCAAGTTAAAATGAAGGAAGTTTCCTTTATATACCATGGATTTAGATATCACATATATAACCCAGTTCATGGTCATTTGGCTCCATCTCTGTGGGTCTGAGCTGAGGCTGAACATCACTTCAGGAAGTACATGGTGGAAAAAAAGCTGCTTACCTCATGGCAACTAGGAAGTAGACAGCCTGAGAGAGGAAGAGGCTGATGACAAGATGCAGTCACAACCCCCTCCCCAGAGGAAATGCTGCCAAGGACCAATTCCCTTCAACTATGTCTCACCTAAATTTCTAGCAATTTCCAATAGCCCATCAAATTGTGATCGCACCAACTGATGAATCATTGAGGAAGTAGGAGTCCTCATGATTCAATCACTTCCTTAAATTTCACCTCTAAACACTGCTGCAGTTGAAACCAAGACAAAGCATAGACATTTTATATCCAACTATCACTATGTCCATACTGGTCTTCTCATATGAATGTGGAATCACAATGATTTCTGTTATAAAGTTTGAGTATTCCACAGAACATGGCCCAAACTCATATAATTCCAGTTTTATTTATAAGCACGCCACCAAAGCCAAATGTGGTGATTCGGTCTCCCATGTATGGAGGCTTTATTCTTTTTCCTCCTTCATATACTTTCTATGCATGTAATGCAGTTTTCCTCAGTCACTCTTCAAGGCTTATCTAACTGCATTAAAATTTTAATTTAAATTTATTTTTGAGAGTTTCATACATGAGCACTGTATTTAGTTCATCTATATCCCCTTTTCCCCCCTCCAACTCAGAGTCCGTTCTTAATCTTTTGAGATAAAATCATTCATTGCTGTTCAGCTGCAAACTGCTGTAATGCAATTTGAGTGGCCCAATCATTTCACTTCAGGCCTGAGCTATCATGCCTCTGGGAAGCTCTAAAACTTTGTCTTAGTTGAAGTGAACACATCTATAACTGATGACTCAATTCAAGAACTCTGAAGAAAATTGTTATCTATATAGATGCAAAAGTCAAATTTGTTAATGTAAACTACACCTACCTCATAAACATCTTTAACTGTTATAGAAATGTTCATATATATGAAAAACCACCTATTAAATAGCTTCCAATACCTGTAACTCAGCTCAAGGTTTTAGCCATATGCTCAAAACTGTGTGTGTGTGTGTGTGTGTGTGTGTGTGTGTGTGTGCATATGTGTGGATATGTACAGATGTACGTGTATGTATCTGTTTGGAAACGTTCGGAATTCACAAAGGAAGCAATGTCAGATGTCAGAGGTCCAAACTAAAACAGTAGAGTCAAATAACACCAAATAAGAATAAGAGTTTTATTTCTAATATTAGAAAGTATGACAAGGAGGTAAAGATATGTTGAAACTAAGTCGTCAATTTGTATGATATCATGTCATCCTTAAAAACCTGGAAAGATCTATTAATGATAGGACCACATGGTTTATAATATAGTTGAAAACATATGATAATTAAAATTCTAATCTGAGTTTTCCCATACAAATGGAAATTCTATTTAGTGATTTTTTTTAACAAAGAAGTTATTCCTTCAATTTAGTTAAATATTTTCTTTTAACATTTTTAGAAAATATTAATTTTTATTCTATTGTGTGAGTTTGGCTTGCACATATATAAGTGCACCACATCTGTGTAGTGCCTGCAGAGATCAGAAGACGGCATCAGATACCCCGGAGCTAGAGTTACAGATGGTTGTGAACTGTCATGTGGGTATGGGAACCAAATCCTAGTCCTCTGCAAGAACAACAAGTGTTCTAACCACTGAGCAGTCTCTCCAGCTCTATCACTGTTATCTTTGGCTCCAAGTAACTGAGCTCTGAATTTACATATTGTATCATTTTTAGATCATAATTTCCATTCAGCTGATGATATAAATTCAAGAAAAGGATTAATTCTGCTGTTGAGCAAGACTGTTGATTATGAATCAATGTCTTCATCTCTTATCTGTTTCAACAGAACAAATGGCATTCTTCCAAAGAGCATTGCCTTGAAGGATAATATGTCCCACAGACTGCAGAAGATGGAAAGGGCATGGGTCACCTCCAGCAAACTGCAGTGTTGGTTAATGTTTCACAATGTCACCTCTCCTGCCACTGGAAATCACTATACTTGACACTGGGACACCAAATTATTAAAGCTTCAAGAAGCAACACTTTTTTCTCCAGGAAGCCTTAGGTCTCCTTGACACTTTGCTCCCACAATCCCTTCAGGCTCCTTGGCCTATACCCTCCCTTTAACCTCCATAACTAATTAAATCTGGACAAGTCTTTGTTGAAAACAGTTCCCTTCAAAGTTTCCATTCAGTGTTCCCCTCCGGGCATTCTTTGTCACCTTCCTTCCTGCCGTCTTTGCATGCAGTTGAAAGTGGTGAACTACTTTTACAAGGTTTTTAAAAAAGTGTTTCAAGACCTAGATCTACCTTGATGTTTCAGATAAGGACTAGTTATGCGATCTAGTAAGACCTTCAGCAACCCTGAAATGATTACTCCTTGAAGTTTATCGATAAATAAAAGTCCTAAGGACTCTGGCTTATTTTATATAAATTTTTAAGATTTACTATTCTGTGGTAGTTTTAATAGGGGGTCTAATTAAATTCTATATTTAAATATGAAAAAAAAGCAAATCAATATAGTTGAACTTATCTCCAGTAAGATTGTTTTGAAACCACATTGGACCTCAGAACTAAGTGGCATTCTTAATATTCTTTAAGAGAAGACACAAGTGGAGATGGAAGCAAATAAGGAATTAATTCTCAGAATATGATACTGCTAAGTATTTTCTCTCTTGAAATAATATGAAAAGTTGCAAAGTTGCCCATCACTTTAGACCTACTTCCACATATTATAGGTAAATCTGCAATAATGATTGTGTATGCTTACAGTTTTAAAGATTAGGCATAGAACTCCTTGGGTTGGCCAAAGGTATGCCGTTCTACAAAGAACTTGGAATAAAACCTAACAATTGGCTCTTCTATCTCTTCCACTCAGAGAACTGTTTTGTCAGTTTGGTAATTGCTCCATACCCTGCCCTGTTCTCAGAAGTGGTGAGGGGTGTTGTCATCAGGAAGAATTTGTTTTGTTTTATTTTTTGAGATACATCTCAAGATGTAGCCCCCTCAAGCCTGGAGCGCATATGTAACCTAGACTACTTTCAAACTCTTGATCCTCCTGCCTCAGCTTTCTCAAAGCTGGGGTTACAGACATATAGCATCATACCTGGCTGCAAGAAACTTATCCTATATTATTTCATAATGCTATATGCCCATTTTTCAGCTATCCTGTGAGGTGCAAATTCTTAAATCTCATAGATGAATACTTGGGTTTTAAAGGTTTGTATCCACATCCTGAGACTATTTCTGTCTTTAATGGAGGAGCTAGGAGAGGAATCAAGACATTTCTGGCTTGTAAATGTGACTGTTTTACATAGGACATTGCCTTCCACATCCAAAAATTTATTTAAGAACATTTTATTGCATTACTATGTTTAGCAACAATAACAAGACTGCTAAAAAAGTAAACATTTACAAAGCACTTACAAAATGCCAAGTACCCTACGAAGGATGTTAGATCTATTCCTTCATTTATTTCTACAATAGTACCATGGGTAATATCATTAGTTCTAGACTAAAGATGAAAATACTGGCTCACAGATATGAATTTACTTGCTGCAGAAATTTCCTTTGACTATCATTCAATACATAAACTTAAGAGAATCACCTGATATATTGTCAACTCGGAGAAGTTTTTCATGAAGATGTGAACGTTTATTTATTATTTATAATTTATAGGCATAAATGAGAACTGCATCCCCAGCTTCTATGTCCTATATTTCCTGGTCTCCTCAGAGATATTAGTAGTATGTTCTCACTGTTGTTTTTATTTGCATAACTTTCTAATTCCGTGAACAAATTGTACATACTGCTTTTAACTGCCTATCAAAGCTATTCAGGGAGGTGGAGGAATGACCCAGAATTTCAGAGTGCTTGCTTCTTCTCCATAGGACAGTAGAGCTCAGTTCCCAGCACTCACATTGGGTGGCTTAGAACTGCCTGCAACTCTAGCTCCAGGAGATGACTCTGTGTACACCCCTGTACATATGTACACGCCCACATACATGTGCACACATAGATACATACATAAATAAAAACAATAAAATTAATACAAAAGACTTAGCAAACCAAATTATGGCCACAATATATAGAAAAAAACAATAGATCACGGTGTTGTAGGTATGTCTAACAACCTGAAAATCATTTATTGCCACACAGAGTTGTTTATTAAGGCTGTTAAAATTATTGTTAAATAAATCCTAATCAACTGAGGAAATTTGCAAAATGTGAAGAAAACAATTTCGAGTTAGGTGACAGGATTAATTAACCATCTTTCACTGTTACTTGGGAGTTTAAAGTCTCAACTTGAATTTTATCTGCTTATAATGTGTTTCATCAGAATATCTATCACACAGAGAAATGATTATGATCTCACATTAATTAAGGTAGAGGAGGATAATGTGTGGTGACACAGGTACATGGAGGATCCAGCTCTGGGCTTTTGTGTTGGGGAAGAAGGTTTCTTTTAGCACTACCCATTTTCCTTTATCTGTGTTATCAAATCTCCAAAAAGAAAAAGGTATTGGTCATCTTTGCAAATACAGAGGAGCCAAGGATTTGTAGAAAGAGAGAACAACACAGCTTTTCATGTTAAGGAGCAGGTATTTGGTCTGAAATGCACTCTTGAAAACAGAAGTCTTTCAGCATATGTGGTTGTTTTCAGGAAGACACATCCTTTCTGTCTTCCACTTGAGTAAACTTCAGGAGTGAAAACACATTTTGTGAGTGCACCGAGTTCACTGACATTAGCAGCATATCATTCCCCCAAAGTCTGAGAGAGCAATGGATTGATTTCAAGATTCACAGGGGAGCAGGATAAGACAGTAGGGCTCACATGTCTTTCGGAAACAATATAAATTCATAGAGCTATTTCAAGGTCTCATGAAGAGGTGATAAACTGCAGGATTAGGTTACACATTTCCTCCTGTGGGGACTATTTCATCCACTCCTCTTAGATAAGTCAGACTGATTTGTTATTTTCATGGTCTGTTTTTCTTCAAATCTACTTAAATAAGCAGGTTGATTTCAGGGCAGGTCTCTTAACTCCCTCTTCCTCTCCTTGGGTTCAACTCAAGTTCTTGTGAAATCATTATCCTTTCTGTACCTTGGAGATGGACAGCTACAAAAACTGAATTACCAAGTAAACAAAATGAAGAAAAAATGTGCTCCTCCAGGATGTGCTGCTGCGTGCAGATGTGGGCATGGGATCTTGCAGCAGTTATTAATATGTTTCCTACACAGCATTCAATGTCTATGACTGTAAAACATACATAGTCCCCTCAGGCCAAAGAGCCACTTCCATTTCCCCAAAATAATAGCCACAACCAAATCAAAGCAAACAGCCTTCTTTCAACTGCCAGGAGCTCAGAGAAGCAAAGTAGTCATTGGAATTGTTTTTTTTTTTTTTTCTGAAATCACAGCCAACCCTCATGGAGAGCTCTACTTAAAGATCTGTCAAGAAAATCACACTCTCAATTTTTATAGATTGGAAAATCAAGCTGAGTATTATTGACCTAAAAACTAAATATTTTATGGTGCTCAATACCAATTTATCCATTCACTGATAGCTCTTCAGTATGATCAAAGAACCATGATTTATATCTAAAACAAACAAGCTCCCTATTGCCAATTACCTACAAGTTGGATCCTTCCCTGGAGTTCACAGGTAAGAGGAAATAGCATCTTAGATTCAAGGTAGATACCTACATGGTCAGCACTGCAAGAGTTTCACTACCTGTTAGATGGGGCATAGGGGAAATGTGCTATTTTTCTTTTTCTCCTATCAAAATCAACTGGATCTGACTGGGACAGAAGTCAGTTAAGTCTCGTTTTTCTCTTCTATGAATGAATAAAATTTTTAAACACACTTCATGCATGCTTCTTTTACTTCTAATCAAAAGAGTCCAATGTGTTACAATGTAATGGCTGAACTGACCCGCCAATACGAGTATTTTGGAGAAGGTCTTACTTCTAAACATAAAAGCTAAAATGGTTAACTTTAGGAAATCTGTTCACACCTTTGTGTGAGTTAAGGAATGAGCAGGTAACAAAGGCCAAGCAAACAACAACCACCCACCTGTCTCCATCTCCTATGTCATAGGTGATCTAAGACCTGGAAACAGGCAAAAGAAGGAAGGAAAGAAAGGACGGAAGGGAGGGAGGGAAGAAGGGAGGGAGAGAGACAAAGGGATAATAAAAAAGAAGAGCAGCAGGATCTAAAGCAGTCTGAAGGCAACTAGGGTGTGAACCTGTGTTCAATAATGATGCGACACTGAAAACGGTAAAAGTTGTGGACTATATACAATGTAGATGTACCACATTGCACAGCTCTAGGGGATGCCATTTATACTGTGGCTTCTGTTACCATCACCCCTGGGGTTATGCACACAGGAAAGCCTCACTCCACTACCTTCTGCCAGCTGGAGGATGGGACTGGGGAAATGCTAGCCTCAGCAAGTGTTTTCAATCACCATAATGGTTCTTCTTGGATGTTTCATTGTATAATGAACTGATTATTGCCTGCTATATTTGTGTTTTGGGGGGAGTTTCTGGCAGACAGCTGGCACTACAGGTTTGCTATGACACAAACCAGATACAAATTGCCTGCTCCTGCTCATGCTATGTTTGTTAGTGAGCCACTGGCCAAGGCTCTGCTAAATCAAGAATCTGCAAACGCAAAATGTCACTTTTCAGGATGACACAGGTTTGGGGCATACATTGAACACTGAGTTAATTACTTGGCTAAACAAGTGGAGTTTTTATAACTCAAAGGCCCTTTAGAACAACATCTCTTTCTATTGTTGCCACAGTGATGATACTTCCTTTTAAGTGACAAAATCAAACTATACGGAAATATGTATCCAAACTAGGATGACAGCTGTTTATTGATAGAAATTAATATTCACTACATAGAAGAAAAATTGCTTCTCTCTTGTTTTCAGGGAAAAGAGAGCGAGAGAGAGAGAGAGAGAGAGAGAGAGAGAGAGAGAGAGAGAGAGAGAGAAAGAGAGAGAATCTTTGATATAATGTCCTATATGTACCAAAGCATTCATTATTTACTTACAAAAAAAGTACTATGTTGCCCCCTGCAAGGCTCAGGGAATATTTTGGGCTGAATGTAAAAACCAAAAGATGGGGAGATATTCAGAAAAGAAATACCTCTGGACACAAGAGCCATGGCAACACAGGAACCCACTGCTCCTGTGGTTATCTTCAGAAGACCAGCACAAGATTGGGCCCATCAATATCTCATCATGAATGGAGGAGGGAACCTACCCCTCCCTGAGAGAGTACTGGCAGTTTATGGTTGTTAGGGAGGGGCTGTCATTTTGTTCAGTGATGCAGCCACTGATAAGTTGCCCTTATTCCAGTAAATAGTTTCCTACTCATACTCCAACAGGAAACCCTAATTAAACTCAGTGGGTCACACACAGAGAGAAGACAGGAAATGAAGAAGTAGATGTGCTAGGGAAAAGGGAGAGAGGAAACAAGAGGAACTCACTGGTGAAAATGACTAAAATTAATTATATAAATATAAGAAACTCAAAGAAAAAAACTGTTTTAAGTGCTAATGGACATGCCTTTTTTTCCGATGGAGTAACACCCATGGCTCCCTATGATACCCCTAGTAAGCTCGCTTGAGCCTTAGTTAAGGAGTAAGATCAGATCAGTGTACTTCTTCAAAGGGCAACACAGATGCAGCCCTAAGTTTGAGTTGACAGGCGGGACAACCCATGTTGAACGCTACTCCTCTGGGGAATCTAGCATTGGGCCATTCTGCATGAATTGTTTAGATAAAGTTTTGTGGTGACAAATTGATGTATTTTCGTATGTCTCTCTGTATATAGAGATCAATATATTAAGACATGGTTGTCTAACCTGCCTCTTGGGCACTCAGCCATCTTGGCTGTCTGATGGGCTGTTGTGATATCCCTTTGCTGGTGTTCAATAAGAAGCACAGTAGCTAAACCCTGCTTCACACTGCCTCAGCCATTCTCCCACTTCTCATCTTACTGGTGTTTTATCTTCCCTTACTCCTAGCAGAAAGGTGAGCATATGGTACAACATATTTTGAGAATCGACAGTCATACAACTTTTATTAAAGTATAATATAAAAATTATTCCAATTTATTGCCAATCTCTTACTATGCCTGATTAATAAACTGAACTTTGTCTAAGGTATGTACATTAGGATTAAAACAGTACACAGAGGGCTTGGTACTATCTGCAGTTTCAAGTATCCAATGGGGGTATGGAAATATATCCATCATGAATAAAGGAGATTATTGTATAGGGCACAAAGAAATATTTTAAAATATCTGTAATGAGTTTCACTTTATCCTGAGAATAACTAATATTTTTATCCTATTCATTCTATGATTAAGTCTGAAGATTTGGTCTACTGACTTGAAGTCTTAGAGTCTTTTCTGGGGCACTCTGTAAGAAGTGTATGTCGTCCCACAAGCTGGTCCTGGGGAGCATTCAGTGACCAACTGCTGAACTTTAAACACAGGTTCTGTCTTCTTAACTCTGTGATTTGGGACTTGAATATTACCTTCTCCTTCTTCTCCATCCTTATAATGTTTCTACCATCTACATTTACCATGAGGTTTCAATGAGTCTCTGCATGCTAAGTGCTCACTGCAGTGAATAAAGTACAGCAAATAAGCACAGCACCATCATCAAGTCATCATGGCCTTCATGACTTTTCTGTCATACCAGATTCTTTATGGTTTTCAAATTCATTAAAATTTTTGTATTTTAAAAGCATGTTAAAATTCTTTATCAAGCCCAGTATGACATTAACAAAACAAAAATAAATGCAAAACAATTGAAGAAAGTTTTAATATTTTTATGTATTATTTTTATTTTATGTGTTTGAGTGTATTGCCTGCATGCATGTAAGTGCAGCAGTGTTGTGCAATGCCTGCAGAGGTCAGAAGAGGGCTTTGGATCCCCTGGAACTAGAGTTAAGACCGTTGTTAGCCACCATGTAGGTGCTGGGAATCAAGCCCAGGTCCTCTGCAAGAGCAGACAGTGCTCTTAACAGTTGAGCCATCTTCTCCAGCACCTGAGATTCCCCCCCCGCCAAATTTCTATCACATGGTTCCTCAATTTTCTTTTTAAAATCAGATCATCATTGGAAATTTCATTTCACAGGCCATTTGTATATTTTGACTCATAATGCTATTTCTAATGGCTCACACCTAGTCAAAAGTGTTCTTCTCAGCAATGAAATGCATGCTGAAATGTCAGTGGATCATTATCTGTCCAAACACAGATCAATTTCTAATATATGAAAATTTAAAATTAGACATGCTCAAAGTATCATTGTCTTCAATAAATTATTGAAAGTAAACAGCTTGAAGGAAAGAAGATCCAAGTTGTCTGGATGACTGACTGTTTCTAGACAGTTGAGCACAGGCATTCATCTACAAGGCAATATTTTCCTTGTTATCTGGGGTTTCACTACACTGAATTGAGTGATATTTTCCCCTAGGAATTCTCCAAAGAATTTCCTGAGAAGCAGTTTTTTCGTCTAAATTATAAGATATAATAAAATATATTGTTTTATTTCCCCCATTTGAAGAGAAATCAGATTTGGTTTGTAGAATATCCTGGAGCAAAGGTACTGGCAATTCAGTTGCTAGGCCAATCATAGAAAGCCTGGAATTATCTGCCCAAGGAAAAGGGAACAAGTTTATGTTTTAGGAAATGAAAGTGTGATCTATTCATAAAATTCATGTGATGTTTAAAACATTAATCAAGTTGCAATTTATTATTGATCCAAAATTTATTGAAAGATGAGTTTACTAGGGCCTTTATTCTAAACTTCTTGAGGAACTCTAACTCTCTTGGCACATTTAACAACAACAAGCAAAAGCCCTATAATTCCAATCCCTATCTTTTGAATTCTTCTAACTTTTGTATTTGGTCCATATTCCAAAAACATCCTATCTGAAAAAAACATCAAATAGTCTAGGAATAAGGCCCACTGCAACATGTAACCTAAAGATAGGCCTTGGCTGGGCATGTGACAGGGTGTGGCTAAGCATGTGCACAAACCCAGATCTTGCTCGGTGGGCGACAGCTGTCAGGCATTTATCAAAAGAAGGGCTTAGCTTTATTAATATCTTTTGCAGCTCAGAAGCATCTCCCAAGGACCTGAGAACCATTTCTTAAGAAATATAACCATCATAAGAACAAGACCAGTGTCTCGGATTCCAGAATGGGGCAGAACCTTAATTGATTACTGCCAGCCCACAAGCTCAGCTGACCCAGTCTCTTCTATACCAACCAACCTTCTGGATTGCTGCTTCTCAGCCTCTGAGCTTCCATGCTCTACTTTAGTTGCCTGCTTTTAGTTTGCTTTAAAGTTTAGTAATTCTCCAGATCACATAGCTAAGCTATGTGCCATTAGTGGTTTTGCTATGGATAACAACTCTTTTGTATGGGTTACTTTGGTAGTCATTTCATAGGTTATTTTCTGGATGTTCCTTGGGCCTCTGCACGGGGGTGTTTGATGGGTGACTTTTCCATATCAGATGTCCAGAAAGTCTACCCTAAGATCAGGCTAATGATGATATTTTCTAAACATCCTTTGAACAGTCATAAAATTTTACTTTTCAAGGGTAGATCACTGATTATTTCACTTTAAATCTCTTTTCCACAAATCTTCCTTAAATCATCTGACTTCTCTATTTGATAGATACCACCAAATCCTGTCCCAAGGGAAGTAGATTTGAGGCTTGAGACTCCCAACTCCTTTGTACTCAGCCACCTTGCAAATCAACTCTCTTTTGTAAACATCATTGTTTCAATATGTTGTGTACTGAGTGGTGGGCAAAGCTGACCAGGTTCAGTGGTATCTAAGGCCTTTGTTTTTGTAAGACCTTTGATAACATAAACCAGAAGTTGAAAACTTCATTTGGAAATCATTTTCAAAGGCAGTGGTTCAAGATTACAACCCTCCGAGGTCTTCTGATTAAGTCTAATCAAACTTAACTTTCTATTTTTTCTCTAATTATAGAGATAAAACTGTGTCCAATTAAAACATTGGGGGGGAATAATGGGGATGCTTCGACTGGAGAAGGAGGAGAGAGGTTGGATGGGGGCAAAAGAGTAGAGATGAATGGATCTTGGGGAGTTAGGGAAGCCAGAAGGAAATATGTTGCCTCCAAAACCCCCTGAGAAATGTACATATGGTGCCTGAACATTAGTACATGTGTATACCTGGGGTTTGTACGGCAAGGAACCCAGTGCAAGACAGGAAAGACCTCCCTTCGAGTAGTTGGTCAGAGTGGTCCAAAAGACTCCCAAAATAACACAGGCTATCGCCATAGCTCTTGGTTATCTCCCAGATCTCAAAGGTAAGACCCTACTTCTGAAGACAGGACATAATTTGGACACGGGACTTGGACCAATGGAGCAGGAACTGACCTGGAAGCCTTTCCCTGAAGACTAACTCTCAGTTCTGGAGGATACTATGGAAACTAATGAGGGAGAAAATCAATCAGTGGTTCAACCCAGTCCTAAAACCACAACTACCAGCACAGCAAACTATCTCTACTGGTACAGTAACAGCACATCTTGGAGGTAATCAATAGCTATCTAATTGGTTTTAAAGCCCTCTCAATGGGAGTGAACTCACGAGTGGCACTGTAAACACAGTCAAATACACATGGCTGGAGACGTCATAGATCCTAGAGAAAACCCTATCTCTAGACAAATGAATTTCTTACCATATCTTAAATATGGATCCTTATATTTACAGACAAGCATACAGTATACCACTCATCAAAGAAGCTTCTTTTTGCAACAGATGGAGGTTACAGCAGACTCCCATAACTGGTCAGACACAGAGAATATATGTCTGAAAGTCCTAAGTGACACATCTCCAATTGAACCTCTACATCTAAAGCTCATGGAACAGAGCAGAACGAGGGGTAGAGAGAAAACTAGTGCTTCCCTCAATTCTCACCAGTTGAGGCCTCCTTATACTACAGAGTGTGATATACACAGAGGGCCACAACTGGCCAAGTTTTAAAGAATAGGAGACAGAAAAGTGTGTGTCCTGGATAGGACTCCTATATCAAACATCTCCCACCCACAGCTCAGGGACCATTGTGGAAGAGAGGGAAGAAGGATTGTAAGATCCAGGGTTGGTCTATAAACATAGGGATGCAGAGACTTTCAGGCCACTGGAAGCCTGAACATGTGAACTTGTGGCAATGGTGGCATCAAGCACAGGACCCACACCAACTCAATTAGAAAAGGGCCCAGAGTAAAGTGAGGGAAATGGATGACAGGTAGGCCCTAGTGTGGGAACTACTAGAGACTGATCATTACTGGATAAGGGAGAATAAGCCTTACCAATGATCTTTAGATGGGCTGACTAGCCTCCAATGGATGAATTTGCACCAAAAGACATCTGGGTACACATGCTTGACTAGATAGGACTTAACATGTATGGGAGAATACATGAGGTCTGGTGGAGGATTAGGGGACACGGATGGTGGAGGAGGACTAAATTTGATTAAGAACTTGTATGAAATGTGTAAAAGCTCAAAAAATATTAAAAAAACAATATTAACTTTTCTTGGTGTTTAAGTTCATATTACCAGAATCTTTCCATTTGTGCTCAAATGTGATTTGCAATGGTATTGATTCTAGAGACAGCTCAGCTAAGCAGAGGGACATCAAAAGAAATCAAGAAAGTTACATTGACTCATCATGTGAAGATCAGATGATCTCATCACAAGACCATCTCAACACATCTTCACTTGTTGATCAGACAGAACAGGGTTTCCACGGTTTAAATATGAGGACATCTACTCTTATAAAACTCAGTAAGTTACCCCTAAATCACACTGCTATCAAGGCAAATCAGACTTCACACCTGAATCTGATTATTTTTTCCTCAGACCATTTTAATGCTGTGCTTTCTTGATATATGTGGCTATTTGAATTATTCCGTATATCAAACATTCTGTACTTATCCTCTAAAATGTAATTATTTATGTTCTCAAAACTTAATAACTTTAGGAAACAACCACACTAAGATTAATAATGTTTTCCTGATGATATCCAGACACTTGAACATTATTACTTATTATACAAATGTTAACATCATCTTTTTTGCTCTGGTGTTTCTACTTTTCACATAGACTAATTTAGATTATTCTCATAAATCTGTTGTTTCAAGGAAATGAATCATGTTGCATACCCTCCTTAGCCATAGCAAATTCTTTAAATTTTTTTGAATTGATCACTCTCTAAAAAGTTTACAGAGCATGGTAGAAATGGAATATAGATAGTACTTCTGGAAAATTATTGTACATTATCTCCTCTATGAAATGTTGAAAACACCCTTGGGTCAAAGACAGACACATCGAAAGAATAGATGCTTCACAGCAGCATTGCCAGCTATGACAGAAACCCAGACAACACCTGGATCAGCCTCTGAAGTGCTGACAGCCTGCTAGCATCCTGTATGAATGCCCCTTTCATGATTTAAAAACATTTGGATGTCTAAAATCACATTAAGTTTAGCTATCTGTGATGTATGAAATTATATACTAAGTTAGCTGTTCAGTTGAAAACAGGTATTTGGAAGAACAAATTCAATAAGCTAATTAAACTATCTTCTTTCTCTATACCCATACAATCAAGTAAAATAACTGATGTTTTTTTATAAAGTCATTGCTAGAAATTATAAGTTTTAAGAAGAACTCATAAATTATAGACTTGCTACTAAATTTCAAATCCCATTGTGGTAATGATAAGAATTAATAATTCACCTAGAATTTTAAATAAAAGTAAAAAATATACAAAAAATCTAGAAACAAGGCCAAATGATTTCACATTGCCAGGACTGGGATGTGCCTCAGTTGGTAGTGTCCCACCAGCATGCATAAAGCCCCTCTTAAAATAACCAGCACCACATAAACTGAGCATGGGTAGTGGTACATTCCTATAATGCCAGCAATCTTCTGGTGGAGGTATGAGGACCAGGAATTCAAGGTCATTCTCATATACACAGTGATTTCAAAGCCAGTCTGGGGTACATGAGACCCTGTTTCCTAAAAGAAAAGGAGAGAGGAGAGAGAGGAGAAAGAGGAGAGAGGAGAGAGGGGAGAGGGGAGAGGGGAGAGAGGAGAGAGGAAGAGAGAGAGAGAGAGAGACAGACAGAGACAGAGAGAGAGACAGAGACAGAGACAGAGACAGAGAGAGAGAGAAAGTACTGGCCACATGTGGGTGCTTTGCTCTGGGAAGAGGGCTAATCCAAACTGAAAAGTGGTCTAAGTATAAGGTACTCATGAAATTTCAGAGATTTAGCACTAAAAGGTAAAATGACTCATTAAGATATTTTAATATTGCATGTATGTTAAAATAACTTTTAGACATATTGATTTATATAATTACATCTTTAAATTTAATTTCTCTTGTAATGTTTTTAAAGACAGTTACAAGAAAATTTCTGTTTTCATATGTGGTCACATTATATTAATATTAGCCAGACTTGGTGGTGCATGCCTTTAATCCCAGCACTCAGGAGGCAGAGGCAGGCGTATCGCTGTGAGTTCGAAGCTTCCTGGTCTCTATAGTGAATCCAGGACAGCTGGGGCTACAGGGAGACCCTGTCTCAAAA
>NW_008360331.1:9152081-9158544 GCF_000622305.1 Nannospalax galili | reverse complement strand
TATATAAAATTGAAAAAGAACAACTACAGCTGCCTCTGTCCTAGAGTCGATACCAGAAGCTGCATTGCTTGGATATATGATTTCTTCTATTTAAATATAGAACTCTTCTTCCACAATGATCTACCAATGACAAGCTGTGTATTTCTGGTTACAATGTGAACTTATGACTTGGTTTCTGGTTGCTTGCTATTGCAAGCAAAGTTAGGGTGCACTTCAGGGCCTCCCTGGAAAAGGAAGGTTTATTTGCTCATTTTCAGCTAATTGCAGTTTTGTTCTGTTAACCTTCTTTTGCTCACTTGTGTTTGGCAGCTTGATTTGTGCTTTTCATTCTTTAGCAGCAGCCGAAGTAGCAAACCGCACCACCCATTGTGGGTGACTCCATGCAATTAGTGCATGGAGTTTTACATTTTATCACAGTAAGACAAAGGTGCCTTAAGAAAAGCACTACATGAATGATTATATGAATAAAATAACCACTGGGTTGCACAAAGAGTACATAATTCAAATGAACATGCAGCTCAAAGTGGTCGTTGGTTTTCTTAATAGGCAAATGGTCTGTGAAGGAAAGCTGTCTTTATTCAAGCCTCCGTCTTATACATTATCTGGCAGGTTATTATAGAGAACATAGTCCTGAGGTTGTTGGACAAAGTGAAAGGGTACTGGGCTACTTCTGCTTGCTATCCTGCCCAGCAAAGCTGGGCAGGGAGGAGGAAAAATAGCACATAGTGTTGTATCAAGATACACTAAATTATTTCAAGGTGTGATAACTGCATGCCTATAATCACTTGGAAAGTGGAGACGGTTTACACCAAACTAGGCTATGTAGAGTTTGAGGCTGTCCTGACCTATATAGTGAAACCCTGCCTAAATGCAAATAAACAATAAGTAGGTAAATAAGTAATTGAAAGATTATTTGAGTTGGATTGCATATGTTGTCTGTATATACATACTGAAGTAGCATTTAGAAATATCAGTGTAGAGAATTTACAGATGTGGCATTGCAATCATGTCTTTGGGACCTTCTCTGCATAACTGAACCAATCATACTTTGTCTCAGCATACTGTGCTTTATACTAAGTGGTATGAGGACACTTGGTCACTTTCCATAGGTGCCCACAACTCATGTGCCCTTGCTCTTACCAGGGACATAGGGAGTTTGCTTCTATACAAAATTCTATATAATTCTCTGTATTTGGCTCTGAAAGGAATTCTGCCTATGGCCCTGGGTGTCTAATACAACCCATTCTTGCGTGGCTCCAGTAACATGGAGCAGATTTCTACTCTACCTTGAAACACATGTGCCTCTATGAATCTGTGAAGGGAGTCCTTTATAATATGAAATAGTCAAACTTCATTAAAAATACACCATTGAATAACACCATTTACAAGCAGTGACTTTCATCAGGAAAGGACGAAGTTTCATAGCAGGAGTGCCTACTGGAGGTCCAGCCTCTTTTTTAAAGGGCTGATAAGGTTGCTTGAATGATGGAAAACAGCAGCTATAACTCACCTTTTCAAAGGTTAATCATGCTGAAAAGTATAAGTTTATGGGCAGCTTATGCAAACTCTGGCTTCAGCACCTCATGTGGTATTGGTGTACATTTTAAAGGCCTGTAGCACACTCTAGTTTTCCTTTCTTTTTTTTTTTTTTTAATGTGTATGAGTGTATTGCCTGTAGGTAAGTAAGTACACCCATGTGGTGCAATGCCTGTGGAAGTCAGAAGAGGGAAATGAATCCCTTAGAACTGGGGTTACAGATAAGTGTTAGCTGCCATGTGGGTGTTGGGAATTGAACCGGTTCCTCTGTAAGAGCAGCCAGTGCTCTTAACCACTGAGCCATCTCTCCAGACCAACACTTTTTACCTAATTACTAACTCAGATCAATTACTAAAATGGTTAGGTTGGATAGTAACTAGAAAATATCTGCTTTCTTCTCTAAGAATTATTTACTTGAAATTGCTCATATGCATATTATAGAAAAAGCATAACAGGAAACGGAATGCCCAAAGGCATGAGGATTTGGTAGATTTGTTTTTTCTAATAAAATTCAAAAAGTATTATTAGGATGGACAGGAAAAGAAGGCATAATCTGAGGAAGAGAGGCTGTCCCAAACATTAATCAATTAATTTACGGCTTGAATGATACAAAGCTGATTGATTGCATTGTCCATTTGATAGTCTGTCTTTCTTGTCATTGGCAATACCTGTGATTTAATTGGCACTTTCTTTTTTTTTTCCTGAAAAGAAACTCATACACTTTTTGAGCACCTTCTGTATGTAATCCCAATGCCTGATACTTCTTAAGCCTTATCACAATTAGTTCAAGTCAAAACTACTAGTAACAAACCATGTACGACTACATACACACTTTCCTGTTGTGCTTTTCAGGTAACCCGAGGAGACACTCAGGGAAAAACAGCTAATTTTGTGCAAGGCAAAGAACAACTTTTTGTTTTTTTCTCTCTGCCTCAATTGTTTGTTTCAACAATTAAAAAAAATGTGCTGGGAATAAAGAAATCAAGTGAATAAGAATATCTCACATCGAAAGACTACTAAGTGCTTAGAACTAAGAGATGCGTAGTAGGTATGCCATTTAGCATTATAATATGCGACTTGAATGGCAGGGTTACCAAGGAAAATGTTTTAAAAGAAGGAAAGGAAAGGCTATTTCTTTTTTCTAAATTATATTTATTATTTTTATTTTATGTGTATGTGTGTATTGCCTGCATGTAGGTAAGTGCGCCTGTGCTCTGCAATGCCTGCAGAGGTCAGAAGAGGCTGTTGGATCCACTGGGATTGGAGTTACGGACAGTTGTTAGCTGCCATATGGGTGCTGGGATTTGAACCTGGGCCTTCTGCAAGAACAACCTGTGTTCTTAAGTGCTGAGCCATCTCTCCGGACGAGGAAAGGCTATTTCTTTATTCATATAAAAGATTTTAAGATTTAATTACTATTTGAGTTCTTATGATTATTTTACTGAGCAGTTTGGTTCCTTATGACTAATATCTTTTTCCTTTCCTTCTTCTGTGGACTCTAATTCTCTTCCCCGTCTTTACTTTCATAGATTTTAGTGGCCAGTGAAAAGTGCCCTCTTGTTGATACCATTACACAAATAGATGAACAGTCCTTCTAAATCCAATTCTCCACAGTGGAAAGAGGGAACATTGAAAAGAAAGCTGATATTTTAATGCACCAACCTCATGTGCAAACTAAATTTTATTTGTATAAGTTATCACCTAATGAACCAGTATTTGAAAATTTCCTTTACTGCTTAGCTCAAATATAGTCAATTAAGACTAACTTTTCTCCCAAGTCAGCAAAATTAGAAATGTAAGAAAATGTAATTCCTGTTCCCCAGAACCATTACATTTTCAAGTCATGTGACTTGGGTCTCTGAACTCCAATCCCTGTTCCCATCCCTCCAGTTTCACCAGAATCCTCTAGAATCAAACACCAGTGTACACTTCTGTGTTGTTTCATATACAGGCTCATCATAATACCAACTTTCTCCAAAGTACTTCTCTGTTTTATCCTTTTTATGTAGCATTAAAGTCACATTTTACTTATGTTTGAAGTCCTTTATAATATGATTGAAGTTAACTTTTGGTGCCTTTTCTGTCCTCTTCCCCACAGACTTTGATCATACAGGACTCTCTTTCTTGAATTTAACCTAATTGTTGGCCTTAATTGTGAATTCTTAACATTTTATCCTCATTTTCAATCTTCACTGAATGTATTAAAATTACAACATTCTGTCCATTCAGTGCTCTTAACTTTGTTTTACTCTGCCCTACCCACTCTCTGCAGCATCTCCAAGCGTCTAACCCACTGACAATTCATGTATTTCTTTATTATTTCCTGTTGATTCTACTTTACTAGAACCTAGGTTCTACCAGAACAGACTCTGTTTTGCTCCTCAAAGTACTTGTCATCACAAAAAAATTAATGTTTTCTCACACATGGTAACTATTCAGTCAACACCTGGTGGATGAAGCGAGTCTTTGAGGGACATCTTTCCCTGCCCTTTCATCTTCAGGGCTTGCTTGCTTGTATCCTTGGAATGGAAAATGTGAACTATCCTTTAACTCGTAAACTCAACACTGCCTTTCTTTTGAGACTTTGATTTTTTTGGGTGTAATTAATTAATACTAGTACCAAATCTTTATCACAATCAATCCAGTGTACTTTTAGTTGTGGTTTGTTAAGCTCAATGCATCTTTTCTGTGAGGCCCTGCAAGTGACAGAAGCTTAAGACATACTCAGTAAGTGATTGCCTAGACAAGGCTCCAAGGTGGGACAGAAAATGAGAAAATAAGAAATGAGCTTGTCAAATGGAATCATGGGTAGGCCACAACTGTGGTTAGAAAGCAATGCAAACCTCTATTGACTCCTCATGCAAAAATGAATAAGAAAGAATGAGCTACCTGTGCTATATAGACAGGACATTTGAACCCTCAGTGTCAGATAATACTTTTAGAATGGCCAACATTAATTTTGGTCATATTTAAATGGAAAAATGCTGTCTCTGAAACAAAGACTTCTAGATCATTAAAGTAGTTCTTGATGTCTTTACAACTCACTAACACAGATTAACTTAAAAGATCTAACAAATATCATAGCAGTGGAATTGCTTTAGGCCAGTAGTGAATCCTGTGCTCTGAGACTGCCTAGGATGTCAAATGTTAATTAGACAGTAAAATAAACCAGAGTTGGCATTAGAAAATAGGCAAGGATTGATTTTCTTTTCAGTTTTTATTCATGAAAATGCTATAGAGGAAGTAGATAAACTTTCTTGGCTCAATATTTATACCAATTTCCTTCTTTTAAATGGGAAGTACCTTTAAACATGGATTGAAAGCCTGTCTGCTTTCAGTAACCTGTTAGTTAAGCTGCTTTCCCTTAACTACAATAGGTTCCTCCCTATAATGCTGTTTAGTAACGTTTTCCATAGGTTAAATCTCAACACTATTGTTGTAAAATTAAAAAAAAAGAGGCAAAAGATGAGAAAACCCATACTACTTTGAGAAAATATTAGAAATTCACTTTACATAAGGTAGACCTGTTTCACTAACTGTCAACACCTGTGCAACTTATAGTTATGATAAGAAATATTTAAGCATTGAAGACTTTTGTCAGGGGTGAGGAGGGTTGAAGTCAAATGGGTGGAGTTCAGAGCTGGAAAAGACAATGGTATAATGGCTCGCTGAAAGCATAAGGAAACTGGGCATGGTGCCACGTACTTGGAATCCCAGCATTCAAGAGTCTGAGGCAGGAAGATGCTGAGTTCCAGGCCAGCCTAGGATTTGTAAGTTGACCTTGTCTAAAAAGCAACAGACAAAACAAAACACCACAAGGACAACACAACAGATAAAAGTGTTAAGAGCTAAACCTCTGCATATGATCTGCAAACATTCCCTGAGTCCACTGAGTCCTGTTTAAATTGTGGCAACTTACTTAAGCTCTCTGTGTCTCCTACATTCGTGTGAGAAGTGGGGATAATTTTGTTACCAACTTAAAAATACTTCCATGTAGGTTAAATGAATTAATATGCACAAAGTATTGTGAATGCAAAGGATATGTGTGTGTGTGTGTGTGTGTCTGTGTCTGTGTGTGTGTTTGTGTGTGTCTGTGTGAAACAAATAGCTTTTCACACAAGGAAGCAAGTTAAAAACCTCACAGCATAAAGAACACTTGAGAAGCTATAAATCAAATGAGCATTTAATTCAAATTTTCATCCAGTACAGCATCTGTTCCCTTCCAAATCATAACATTAAAATGCAATAACCCTTACTAGCCATTGGCAATTTATTTATAAAGACCATGCTCTGCATTTCTTAGTAAAGGTTTTTGAGCTACACATCTTCCTAGTTTCTAGATAATTGCAAGTAGCACAAGAGCCAGGGCAATTACACTGTTTTCTATCAATTGCCTCTTCAGTACAATGCCTCCTGAAACTATTTGCTAAAACAGGTAACAATCCTCTCACATAATTGTATAAAACCCACGGCACCCATGTCTGTTGTTTAATGCTAATTTCTTTGCGCTTCCTGAGAGAAATTGCTATTGACTACGTTCATTAGGAAACTATTGACCCTTCTCCAGTGGAGCATCCTGAAAAGGAATTTTCTAAATATGCCCATATTTTATTTTTTGAATATGAAGGTGAAATAGGCTTGTTGAAGGATATGGCTTATTTAATCCGAAATTAAAATTTTATAGGCTACATTACCTAAAGTAAATTGCTTAATATATTGAGAAGAACAGCTGCTTTTTAAGTGCTTGAAATTCATGTATTTGAAACTTAAATTAGGTGAACTCACTGACACAGTGCAGAAGTGATGGTCTCCATGATATTTCTGCTTTCATATTCTCCCTCCCACACAGAAACAGGAAAGCAATTTTTAAACAGGCAAGAGTTGCTCTACAGGGTATTGCTGATTCTAAAGAGATTTCCTTCTCCTT
>NW_008360331.1:9147461-9151903 GCF_000622305.1 Nannospalax galili | reverse complement strand
TCTCTCTCTCTCTCTCTCTCTCTCTCTCTCTCTCTTTCTCTCTGTCTGTCTGTCTCCTGCCCTTTCAGGTCTCTCTCTATAGCTCAAACTGGCCCTGGCCATGAACACATGATTCTCCTCCCTCTCAGCCTCCCAACTGCTGAGTTTACAAACATGGATGTACCACAACACACAGCGTTAGTGATTTTTTAAATTTCTCCCTTTCTTTCTCATTCTGCAAAATTGGGAACTAGACAAAAACCATTTTATGGGATTTAACGCACTGGTTTTCAGTTCTTTAACCTTATTTGGGTATACTACACTTTTATTTTTAAAAATCAATATTTATTCCAAATTCAAAATTATCCTGATGCGATAGAAATGGATATAAAGTAGAGGTTAAAATACAGCTCCAAGCAAGGTGTGGCTGGGAGTTCACGACCATCGGGGAGGTTTTCATGTTGTGTCTCTGAGAAAGGTATTTTGAACTCATTCTATAAGGCTGAGGAGGTGCAACTACAACAAAAATGTAGCATCTGCGTTTCTAAAAAGCTAGTGTAAGAAGTGGCATCAGATGCCAGGACCTCATGGAGGAGACTCCTTGGGAGTTACTCTGCAAGGGGAAGAAATGGGCAGGGGATTCTTCCAGCATGCCTTGCAGACAGATTTGGTCAGAGCTGCTTTCTACATGGCCTGCTACATCTCCTTTCAACCGTTTCTTATGGAGTCTTCTGCAGAATTCCCAAACATTGTGATCCCCAACAGACAGAGGGATCTTTCTTAAACCTATGTGAACACAAGCCATCAGGCTTGTTTAGCCTGAGCTGACACCATCTTCCACCCCATTTCCCATCCTTCTCTCCCTTAGGCTGTTGGACGTTTCCTGGAGTCCCTCTCAGGCTTCCCAGAAGATTTCTGTGTGATATCCTGCTGTCTCCACCTGTCTGTGTGTCTCTACTGCCACTTGTCCTGACCTGCTATTATTGCTTTTCTTTGGGGTTTCTATCTTTGCCTGACATTGTGGTATATGTTGTTTACTAATCCATATTTTATCTGGTTATGATAAGAATAGGAGATAGAAATTGGCTAGGCGGTTTTAAGGCAAAAAAAAAAAAAAAAACAAAACAAAAAAAAACCCAAAGAGAATACTTTTTCTCTTGACTAAAAGCCATAAATATCCTTGGACCAGCTGGCAGCCTCCTGTTTGACAGAGACCAGAGATGCCAGAAGGGTTTAAGCCAAAATGTCTTTGACTCTGCCCTGGCCAGAGGCCAGGCCTGCCAGTAGAAGGGCCTGTTTTTTTCCTTATCTCTTTCCCTAAAGGAGTATTCTGTTCCTGGAAATGATATGTGAGGTCAGGACTGACACTGAGAGGCACCTGGATAGCTGGAATGGAAAGAAACTGACTGTCGCCACCTCTCCATGCCTGAGTAGCAACCCTCAATCCTGTCCTACTCCTGGGGAACCCTCCTGCCATGCAGAAGCTCTGCTTTCTTTCTCTTAGGCTCCCTAAAATAAAATATTTCTTCCTAAAACTCACTCTCTATGATCTGTGAATTTCAGTCTTTGAATCCCTGTGACATTAACCTTAAAGCCCCTGCCTTGGGGTGGCTTTGGTGGCTTTTGGTTTTCCAGGACCCTAGCCCCCTGAGCTAAGCTCATCAAGAGCAGAGAAGACTGTTGCTCTCAAAGACACCCCTATATACTGGCATCATTTCCTTCTTTCAAATGTCTTCAACATTCGTTCTCACCAGTTTACCTCAGCATTGGCTCTGTTACCGGCACAAGCCTGTACCCAGCAAATAGATATTGTGTAAATGGATGAACTTCTGATTTGCAGGACACAACCAGCTGTGAAGAGTATGGGACAGGGATGGAAGACACGTTGTTATGAATGTAGGAAGAAGGCAGATGTGTCCATTAATTCATCTGGGAATGAATGAAGGTGAGAGAAAAAGAGACTGTGTCATCTTTGTTAAGCAATTATAAATGTGGAGATGAGACAAAATTTCCAATTGACCTTCAGTTGTCATCTAAAGACCTAAGAATGAGCATTTCAGCTATATTAAAAGCAAGTCTACATCTCAACCCAAAACTTCAGAAGCGTATGTTCTGATTTAAGTAAATAGGTAGTATCAAAGATGTAGCCCTCAAAGACACATCGTAAATGAATTTGTAAAGTAATTCAAGAAACAAAGGAAAATAACACTTAGACCCAGACATTCTGAATATTTCGCTGGACTCGAAACAATAGCTGAAATGGAGACTTGCATACCACATGTCTAAATATTCCAAGGTCACAAATCAAGCTAATAAACTCTTATATAAGATATCTGTTACCCTCCAATCTTGACAAACATTCCTTGAAGGGACTCATAAGATTAAGTTCTAAACAGTCATTCTTTAAGTGTTTTAGAGCTTCGTGGGGCTGTGTTATTTATACACCCAATCCAGATCATTTGATGAGCATCCTTGTCCACATCTCCCAATCCAGATCACTTGATGAGGATTCTTGCCCACACCTACATGGCCATCCCAGCCCAATGAACAATTCTACCCACACTTCTGACATTTTCTCCTTGTATACTCCATGCAACTAAGGATTTACATACTGCATAGCAAGATTTATCCTTGGGATCACAGACAGAAAGGAATGGTTCATGCAGACTCAGTTCAGCAGAAATCCTAGAAACATGGTTAACTACAACATAATCCAGAACAGGAAATGGGTGAGAAGTGGCAGAGGTGGGGGGAGTAGAATGGAGATGCTCTAGAGCAGGAATGTAGGGCAGCAAGCCCTCTAAACCATGGTCTAAGAATGTCATAGACTGGTGCAGTCAGACTCCTTCACAGAAAGAGATAAAGCTTGAAAGTGCAAGAATCATGTAATTAATTATACGTAATGTAAACATAAGTGTAAAAATATCACATTACTAATTTGTAATGTTCAAAATATCATAGTTAAATTAGAAGAATATAATAAGTAGAACTGAATACCGAATATTTAAGTCAGCATGTCAAGTGAGCAACACTGAGTAATACATAACATCATAATATATACTGAAAGTACTTAACAGCTGCTAGGCCATGGGCATTGCATCACACTGCTTCATCTCCCTATCTAGTGGTATATCATGTAGGAGACACTCAATAAGCATTTGGCTAAAATAGACAAGTACAAAGCTGAATTAAAAATGATTAGAGGGCTAGAGAGATGGCTCAGTGGTTAAGAGTGCCTATTGCTCTGGCAGTGGACAAAGTTAGATTCCTAGCACCCACAATAGGTGGCTCACAACCTCCTGCATCTCCAATTCCAGGGGATCTGATGCCTCTGGTTTCCATGGGCACTTAAACTCATATACAGACATATACATGATTAAAAATAATAAAAACAAATCTTTAAAAACTGAGAGGGCCTAGAGAGATGGCTTAGTGCTTAAGAACACTAGCTGCTCTTCCAGAGGACCTGGGTTCTTTTCCCAGCATCCACATGGTCGCTAATAACTGTAACTCCAGGTCCAGGGGATCCAACACATCTCTTCTGGCCTCCATAGGCATAGCACAAGATGGGTGCACTTAAATTCATGCAGGCAAAACACTTATACTTATAAAAATCAAAATAAATAAATCAAAAAGAATTTTTTAAAACTACAGCATATAAGTAGTAGGAATTCTACTTTACCACAGAAATGAATCAACTTGGTAATGAAGGGCATAACTGAAGAAAATATTTCATTGTATTTTATTTTAATTTTTGTCTATTGGAGACAGGGTCTCCCCATACCCTCAGCTTGCCTGGGCCTCGCTATGTACACCAAGAGAGCCTCCATCTCACAGAGATCTGCTTGCTTCTGCCTCCCAAGTGCTAGAACTAAAGGCATGTCACCACACCTGACTTGAAGAAAACATTTCAAAGTCAACAACCAATAATAAAATTTCTTCTCTAAGATTCTTTATTTCATAGAAAATATACTTTTCATACATTCAAAATAACTAAATTCACAATGGATTATTTTGAAAAATAACTTTAATAAATATTTCAATATTTCTTCTGTAATAAAAGTAGAACTTGCTCTTAATAAAATCACTGAAATTAAGATTAGAAGATTTTCCAAGTGCAGATTACTTATTTTAAAATGAAAATCACTAGAAAAAAAAATGTTCCTGAGTGCAAAGTTCTTCATAAAATTTCTTTAAATCTTAGGTTACTTTAATCTCTTAGTTATTGTTAAAAGGGCAGCAACAAACATGGATGTACAAGTATTGCTGCAATAGGATGAGTCCTTTGAGTATTTGCCAAGGAGTGGTATAGCCATAGATCTAGGAATAAAATAAGGATGCTCAAAACATAATATTATTGTGGAATTTATAAACAAAAAATATTTCTGGAATATAATTAGTAATCTGAGTATTCCTAGACTAGATTGACTGATGCATTTTAAAATTTTCCCCCTGTGATATCT
>NW_008360331.1:9143373-9147407 GCF_000622305.1 Nannospalax galili | reverse complement strand
TACATTTGATTCTGCTGGAAAATATTAGTTCTATAGTCTGTGTTGATGAGCAATAAGGTAATCCAGAATTTCTAGTCTAAGAAGCAAGTTTTCCAATATTCAAAATCAAAAGAAAGTTGATTCCTTTAAAATATCAAGAGCTTTCATGTTTATGGGAAGAAGTAGGTATGTAAGTTATTTGCTGTTATATCAGTGTTGATGTTGATTTACAACAGTATCACTTGAGAACCAGAAATTAATTCAGATCTTAAGAAGTTTCTTATATTTTCAATAAAATAAGTTTTAATTTTTTTCCAACAAAAAGGAACCTCTTAAATGTTCATGTGATGCTGTAAAGTATTTTGTTATGATCATAAGTGGCCTATGAGCATATAATTAGAACTGAAATTCAGCCTTTGACAGGGTAAGCTTTGTACAAACATTTTCCATGATTATGAATGATAATGAAGTATCATTACTACTATTTATTCATAATACAGTCTGCATCCATCCTATACTTAAAAAGAACTTGAAGTTTGACTGCTTAACAGGTATACAAGCTCTTTACTTCAAATCATTGTATCTTACAGACTGGTGCAGCCCATGAGTCCTTTCAAGGCCCCTTGACAACTGTCCTTGGCTTGCCTTTTCTCTGTTGTATGAGGCCCATAAGTATTAATGTCGTTCCAGACTTGAAAGCTTCAACTCTGCATAATTAACATTTGACATCATAGGTATAAGCAAATCACTATTCAGTAATATTCAAGGAGCATTATCAGGGGCTTGATTATGTTTGGATTGTAATAGTACTGAGGGAAAAGAAAATCAAACAAAGACAAAGAGAACAGGTAGGCTGGCTTATTTGACAGGGGCATTTGTATTTAATATTATTTTAAAATCACACTTTTCAATTTTCTGCTTTATAATGAACTACAGCCAATTACCTCCCTTCAGCCCTGATAAAAAGAGCTGTCCGACTGCTCAACATTTGCTTTACTAATTGAATGATCAATTATTCAAATAAATGATTCTCTTATCAAGCTCCTGGAAAACCTTGATGTGTGCTCTAGCCCCAGCTGTAATGCAGTGTAAAACAACAAAGAGACCAAATCCAGATAGAATTCTGAAATGTTAACAGAAAATCCCTCTAATTGGGAGATTTATGGCAACTGTAACTGCGTTGGCATCTCCATGCATTCTGATCTCTTTCTGAGACTGCTAATCTCACCTTCTCATAGTCTATTTTGCTGATTAATTCATTGGCAAGTATCACTGTCTTTCCTAAGAACAAGCACTTTGTTAGGTAATGGGTTTTAATGATTAGTCTAAATGCGCTCATTCCTTGCCAGCAAAGAAAGACCTCTCCTAAGTTATCTTAGCCCCAAGAGGACTTTGTGGGATTGGTGGGGGTCTATGGTAGCAGGGGAATTCTCAGCTGACAGATGGCAGATGTGTTCTGTATTCACGCCCTGTGTTTAGATGGATTAATAGTGGCTAAAGGTCATTCTGTGGATCTACTTTTTTAAAGGCAAAATAAGTTTTAAAAGACTCTGACTGCATGTATAAGCAGATATTGTTCACAGGTAGTATTCAGGACTCCTTTGCAATAAGTGGACGTGCTTTGATTAGAGAGATATGTAGGCCTCCAAGAAAGGAGAATTGAGACTGGGAGCAGGCTCCACCCCCCCCCAGCCCCTTCCAGGAATTACTTTCTCACATAGTGAGGATGGAAGTGTCTTGAGTGACTTTCACTCATGACTTACCTTGGAAGCCTATAGCCTTTACATTCACTACATTTATCTGCATCTAAAGGTGCTTTGGTTAACAGAAACTGAATATTCAGGAACGTATGTTAAACAATTCATGTTAATTTACATTGATTCATACTAAATAGAAAATATAACTGACTTTCAAAATGGACACTAAAAATTAGATTCTCTGGTATATTATAATCTATTAGTTGGAATATTTTTACTAAACTGTGCAGATTTTAATCCCAAATCTGATCAAAGTATTGATGAAAGCCTGTACAACTGTCACTATCGCTATATATTAAGGCTGTTGTGGCTGGTGGTTATTTCTGAAGTAAAAACAAGAAAAATAAATTCCATTTCCAAACTAATGTGGATTGTGGAAGTTCTAGTTAGTAATGGCTTCCCATAGAGAGCTTATAAATAGGTCACTGGACTAGATAAAGAGTTGGGGACTTTGTTTGCAGTACTAGCCAATACTTGGTACATCATAAGTCTCCAACTGCAGGCAGTTAAAACTATTTCAAAAGCCATTACATATTCTTTCATAGTAAACATGAAAGTAAAGCAATTGTGTTGTTTTAGAATTTTAAAAAATCTGAATAAAAATATCCATTTCTAAAATTTTACATTGTGGTATTTTGACATGAAGCAGAATGTTTTAAGGCTATTTGTTTACTTGGAACTAGTTGACCTGCTAACCATGTGCTATGTGAACTAGAGAAATGATTTTGTTTTCTTTTAGAAAGCCTAGGAACTAGTACTAATATTTTGCGGTAAGACTTAATCCAACTGGGTGGGTGGTTAGGTTCTTGGTTTAAGTGTTGTAAAATTATTACTTGTTTTGAAAGGAGAAACTATGTATTTGTGCTGCGGATAGTTTATTGGTTCTGATACATGTAATTTAAAGACTATTGGTGCAAGAAGCGAAGGATAACTGGGGAAAGAAAGAGACAATAAAGCAATAGTCTGATCAATAATAAATAGGATACTAAGAAACACCCCAGAGACTTCAAGTTCACTTAAGTCTTAACGTACTTTACATTTCAAATCATATGTCACAAAACAAGTGATAGGATTACACTGCTAAATCCATAAGCATTGATTTTCGTGTGAGTCACAGATGCATGCTGTGCACTATTGGGAAATTTGCTAAAATAGGTTTATGGCGTGCAATGACTATGGTGCAGCACGCAGTATTTCTATAAACTTGCCAAAGTCTCTAACAAGCAGTTATCTAAGCTTTAGAAAATATAACATTGTTATGCAAAAAACCTCTGTGAGTATGCTTGTGAAGCTTCTCATTTCTTCCATTCTTTGCATTGTTGCAAGGCTCTTACTCCCCACGGGGAGGATTCTGCTCTCTAAAAATCATAGCACACATGTGTGAGCTTTCAGAGTGGTTTTAGAAAATATCCCCAGTGGACACTGGAGAGCTTGCCTTCCGGTCAGAAAAAGAAGCACTGCTCAAATGGCCTATTATTTTCACTGATAAGTTGACCCCATTCCTTGTGGAATTTGGGGTTTAGTTTCACATGATTTAGTTTCACAGGGTGGTAGATCCGATGTAGCACCCATCAGAATGACAAGTACTTTGCACTTCTGAGGCAGAATAAGAAGTTTCAGAAGCAAGGACCTGAGATGGGAGGGGGGGTTAAAGATGGCAGACCTGCCACAGACCTTTGTTAACTACCCCTATGGAGTGTTAGATTTGGGCTTGTAGACATGGTAAAAGGGAGGAATAGACACTGGAGCCCTACAGCTGATGACGTAAAATGATCATTATTATTGTGGCATTTCCTGTACTTAGCACTTTGTTCTTTCTCTCCTAGAAGCTCTGGTCTTCAAACTTCTTGCTTTGAAAATTCCCTTTGTTTCTTCATGTCCTCTATTTGACTTAACTATACTTTGCTCACTTTGATGGAAATCAATTGGCTTGTGCCCTATTTCTTCATGCTTTAATTTTTGTTTTTCTATGTTCTCAGACCTAGTTATTTTTATTTACCTTTAAAAATATTTATTTATGGGTGTATGTCTGCATGTCTCGGCATGCATGTGGAGATCAAAAGACAACTTGTAGGAGTCAGGTCTCGCTTACATTTGGGTTGTTAAGATTGACAGCATGCTGAGTCATCTCACTGACCTTCATATCTAGTTCTTTCCTTTTTAAATACAGCTTGCAACCACCTTTATCTTAATGACTAAAAAAACTATAGAATTTATACTGAAAGGATATCAAGTCAATTTATAGTTTATGTCTCATTTACATGGTCAAATTTCAAGAGTATAACATTAAAAACACTC
>NW_008360331.1:9127747-9143251 GCF_000622305.1 Nannospalax galili | reverse complement strand
TCTTATATTAAGTAGCTATTTTAAATATAATTTCCTAAAAACTGTCACTTACCAAAAAAAATTCCTGCAAATCAAATCTTTTCTGTATGTCTATATTTTCTTATCTTTTTCTGTATGTATGACAGAACTTTTATGAACATTCAAGTCTTTTTTAAAAACATTGTTTACTCAGAATTCATTAAATAGTCATCTCTAATTTCTATGATTAAGCTATTAGCTTCAGATTTTACATGTGCCTGAAAACACTGAGCCCATTTAATTAACTTAACTTCATTAGAGGACTTTATCAAGGACCACAGGACAAGTGCAAAGTGAAAGTGTATGTTTTGTTCAATTTTCAACACCAGTTTAAAAGCTTCATTATGATAAGCATTTCTTAAGTATATAATTAAGACTAAAAGAGTTTTACTTGACACATAGGAAAAGGAAATGACAGTTAGAAGTTAAATATTTTCAATTCAAATACCAAACATCATCATCTGTATGAATATATTCTTAATGAGCTTTTATCTTGAGTGTATCCATGTAGTTAAATTTTTTTATTATACTATCATTAAAAGACAAGAACTAACTTGAATTCTTAGGGCAGGAGGAGATGCAGCTTTGCTTCTAAGTATGAACAGTCATTATTATTGAACACCCAGAGTGCATCTGCAAGACCACTGAGAAGAGCTGCATCATTTTAGGAGCTGGTTGTCTTAGCTGTATACCTGTGTAAAATTATTCATGAAGGTGCCAAACGGGTTGAAGTTCATGGAGAAAGCATGTATGCATATGGGGGGAGGCTATGTTGCTCTAAAAAACAGTGACAGAGGGAGCAACTAATACAATCCTTACATCTTTTTATTTTATTTTTTTGAATAAATATGAACACTGTAGGTTTTCCAAAAAGAAAAATAATTTGTTGGTACTACTATCACTATATACCTTGAGTAATTACCGACTTTAACAAAAAAATTATTTCAATTTTGAAGACCATGTCCTGGTACCTATGCCAAAATACCACATGAAATTTTATAGCGTAATTATTTTATAGCTTACTTCTAAAGTTTGAGTCCTCCACAGCCAGTTATAAAGTGGTGGAAATATTATACCATGTATTATGTATATCTTTGTCTACTACATAAATATCACCATAAATACTTGCACATATTTGCACATATATTATATACAATATATATATTATATATATCATGTATATACAGCCACAAAACAAAACAAAAATACCCTACTAGAACATTAAATCAGAACTAGAAATCTGTGTAGTTACTAAGGCACTGAGAAACCAGAGGATCTTCACGCTATTGTGGTATCTGTGGTACAGTAATTGATTGTTAAGAAAACCCTAGAATTGTAGGCAAGATTGTATGTGTGTGGAAGGGGCAACTGAGTTGTGACAGAATTTTAGTAGATGCTAAGAGTAGGGTCACCAAAGCATCATCCACCCTCAATCCCAGTATGCCCAAATAAAGTTGAGTATGAACCTGCTCAGCCAGCCTCAGTGCAGATGCAATTGTACAGGACAAGAGCAACCTGGTTCAAATCAGTGTGAACATTTTGAAAACATGATGTTATTTTACCAAAATTATTTTTTTTGACTTTCAGAACATATTCATATTCTGTGTGATCTGAAGCTTAATAAATTTAGAAGGCTTTATTAAGAAGAATAATTTAAAGTTATGTACAAACAGACATTTAGACACTTAGACTTATTGAATCTTTTGTTTAGAATTAGAAAATAGGTCATAATTTAAAATTATGAACAATGTCAAATATCAGAGTGTCCTGGAGAGCAAATCTTCCCACCCTCTTACCTGCTTGGCACACTACCACAATAACTCTGTTGTTCATTCTTCACTTGCCTTTCCATGTGAAAAAGATTTTCCATTTAGCATGTGTTTATTTGACTTGTCTCCTGAGCTGCAGCAATATCCAGTTTCTTCAAGCCTGGGGTCCATTGTTCTCTTTGATTTCTCACCCCTAAGCCCAGGCATTTGGCTCCATTTTTGATGCCATCCAACACTGCTTTGGTTATACTCTAATAATCACATTTGTAAGTTACACAGCCTATTGGCCTAGCAGATATGGTAAGAGGGTTGGTTCCACTGCCTGTTGCTTTTACTTTCACTCTTGACTTCATTGTCCTGGGTTTCTCTGTTTTCCCTACAGAAAACTGTGAAAGATAGTATGAGTCTTGAACCTGAAATCTTTTTTTTTTTAAATCAAAAATTAAACAGCATGTGAAAAAACATGAGGGTGGCTTGAGGCTGGCTACTAATCAGGGATTAAAATTCCCTTCTCAATAGTCCCGAGATATTGTTTAATGGGCACAAACATGCAGTAAGTGAAATAACTGTGCATTTTGCTCCATTTAAAAGAAAGAAAGAAAAAAAAAACACCTCAAAAAACTCGCATTCAAAAAGTGCTCCTCCAGTTTAAAAGTTGCAAGTATCTCCATTAACTCTGTCTTTTAACCTCTCTGGAACATTAAGCTGAATGGAAACACCTTACATGTGTTCTTCAAAGGCCTGTATTTTTCTACTTGAAGTCATGAACATCAGCTCACATGTTTTGATCATTTCTACTATTCTGCAAGAGAGAAAACTAAAAACTCTCTGGTGTAAATTTGCATAATTCAGTTTTTTGTTTTGTTCTGTTTTGGTTGTTGTTCCTGGTAGGTAGCCCCAGCTGGCTTGGAACTTGCTATGTAGACCATACTGGCCTTGATATCACAGAGATCCACCTGCCTCTGCTTCCCAAGAGCTGGAATTAATGGAGTGCACCACCACACTCCACATAAGTCAATTTTTGTGAACAGTTTTAATCGTGATTACTAATATATGAGTACACTGGCACCTGTCTTGAAGCTAAGGTAGTCTATTCCCTTCAATGGGGAGAGATAGTAGAGGACCTTCAAGTAGAGGAATGTATGATATGTCTACGTACCCCTTTGGCCATGGGATAACTAGTCTTTCCATTTTTTAGATTCTGAATTGATTCTTTTTACAGCCACTGCTTCATCAATGCCCGGCTGAGTGTGAAGGCAGAAGTGAGCATCTTCCTCAGGGTGCTCTGCTCTGATGGGTTAGCTGTCAAATGTTCTATTGTCCAAATTACACTGCTACTGTAGAATTCCTGCTAAGAAACAATTTACTACAGCGCTGGGCTATCAATCTTGTGGGCTGTGTTAGATTTGGGTATCAAAGTCTGATTAACCGACTACAGATACACAGTAGTTCCTACTGTTGCCACCCCCCATTTCCATTTACTGCACTGTTAGCAAGATATGATAGCAGAGGCTCTATGCAGAAAGTATCCCTGGAATAAATCATACACAGTGCTGTCTAGTCTGATACAACATCAAAGGTGAAGGTAAGTATGAAAACACAGAATAAAACCAGAAGAGAAGAAGCAACTATATTGTCAATATTTTCTCATAAATTTACTTCTTCCAATAAAGGAAATGTGAAACAAGTGTGTATATATATGTATGCATATGTATGCACACATATGTGTGTATATATAAGATTTATACAGTAGATTTTAAACCAAGGTTGGTGCATGAACATTAGGCCAGAGATTCTTCCGTGGCTCTGGGAACTTGCTCTTACGAACTTAGAGCAATGGTGTCAGCACACACAAAACCCATGCAAACTTAATCAGACAAAAACCCAGCATAGAACTGGGGAAATAGGCAGGAGGCCTTAACTTTAGTGGAGGAACTAATGGCAGCTGATTACTCCTGGGTAGGGAGAGTTAGTCTTCTTTGGGGGAGTGACTCTAGATAGGCTGGTCAGGCTCGAGTAGATGAGCATGCACTGAGGGATTCTGGGTATAAAAACTTGACTTGATAGTCCTTGAAGCATGTAGGACAGAATGCATGAAATTCGGTGGGGGGGGTAATAAGGGCAGGGCAGGTAGGGGAGGAGCTCTGAATATGGTTAAAATGTATTATATAAAATGTACAAAAATTCAATAAACAATATACATAAAAAAGATTGTCAACTGGAATATGTATATAATATTTAAATCAGCTATCCATATTATTCAACTGTTACAAAGGAATAAACACTTTAAACTGTATGCACACTGGGTTTCATTTATTGTTAATTCAATGCATAAAAATTATTGGATGAACAAAACAAATCTCTTCTAATTGTTTGTTTTCTTCTTTTTGAAAATTTTCCCATAAAAAATATTCTCAGGGTTTGTATTTTGGTATGCTAGGACTCAATTATCACTGTTATGATTCTATAAAACAACTTAATGATGAATATGTTTACCTTTATCTGCCTGCCTATTTATGTAACTAAGTAGGATAGCATGCCAAGGAGTTTTCTGGGACAAGGAAAATGCCAGGCTGTTTATTCCTCATTCAGTATGAGGGGGCTGAATGCTAGATTTAATTTAATCATCACGTTCAAGACAGGACCAAATATCAGTTTAGTTGTTGCATTTATGATAATATTGGTACCCATGTTTGCCAACTTAATTGAAGCTCACCAACACAATTTAATATAAATGTCCCAATTTTTAAAACATGGAGAAATGGACTTTCTCATTACACTAACAAATAGCCTCACATGTAACCTTCTATCTTAACAGTAAGATCCATTGATTTCTGCTTCATGTGGGATACTCAAATATCTTTCATTAAAAAAGGAAGACAAGATGTGTTCAAGGTTTCATTCTACTTTAGTATATTAGTGTATCTAATTTACTTCATAAAAATATATTTATTAAGCTAGTATGAATATAGTCCAAGTCCACACATCTTATTATACAGTAATAGATATATACAGAATATATGTGTAACATATACATTGTACACACTCATATTTCAATAAGATTTATACAAAAGATTGCTAATATGTATCATGAAGAAGACAAGTAGGGGAGACTGTAGCTTAGTGGCTTAGTGGTAGAGCACTTGCCTAGCATGTTCTAGGTCCTAGGTTCAATCCCTAGAACCCCTAAAATCGGAGGTCTTAAGACTGTGCTGGTGATGCCTTCCTTTAACTCAGGACTCACTTGTAAGGCTTAGGCATGCAGTTCTCTGGGAGTCAGAGGCCAGCCTGGTCTGTATAGCTAGTTCCACACCAGCCATGACTATATAGCGAGATCCTATCTCAAAACACCAATGAGAACCACAATTTAAAAAGAAAACAGTTAAAGGGACTAGACATTGTCCCAATATTAGGCCAATCCTACATTTTTTTTAAGTTTCTGTAAGACAGGATTTCCCTGTAGCCCCAGCCAGCCCTAGAACTCACTATTGTAGACCAGACTTATCTCGATCTAACAGAGATCTTCCTGCTTCCGCCTCATGATTGTTGGGATTAAAAGCATGTACCACCATGCCTGGTCTCTGCCTACTTTTTAAACTCAAATTCATGGGAGAAATGTTTCTTTAGTAATGATTACTGGTAGGTTCTCTGCTTGGTTTTGCAAACACAAAGTGCTTATAGACAGCCTCCGGCACTGTGGAGCTCACAGCATCATGGAAAGAGGAGTGAGGATGATTTCAAAGGGAGGAATAATGGGCAGAATATTAAACAAAGGAAACAGATTGAGCCTGCAAGTGAAGAAGTTTCAGAATGTGGTATTGTAACAGTTTCTTGAATGACTTGTTGGTTAAGCGGGAGTGTTTGCAAAGGGAATTCTGAATGCTTGTCATCTTACTGAAGCAGGACCAAGTAGGGTAGGTGTGAAAAACCACAGTGCAGTCCATGGAGCTAGAACATACGCTTCATGTGCACAAGAGTGGGCAGTGGCTGGAGAGCTGGTTTGAGGGTTGGGCATGACATAGCTTATGAAATGACAAGGCCAGTGCCAGGAGTGAGCTACCTCCCTATGATGTGTTGGCTGAGAAGGCCTATGAAACCCCAGAACAGTTCAGGATATTGCCACTGCTCTTGGTTGCCCACTAGAACTAGATATTAAGACTTGCTTAAACAATACACACTTTGCTTTCAGCACATACAGAAATCAAGTCAGATATAAACTAGACTTTCCCTTTTGGCTAGTTTTCATAGTGCTGGAAGGTATGATGCAGGCCACTGGTGAAGAAAAGTTGTCAACATTCTTACTCAGTTATCAACCCCGCATGCTATACTGTCAACCTGCCAGGAAAGATGTGCCCACTGATGCAAGGGTGGTTATGGGATTTATCAACTTGCTTCTGATTGGATTTTAGGGCTTCTTCGCAGGAAGGAATTCATACCTGGTACTGTAAAGCTGGCCAAAAGCCTGTGACTAGGGAAATCACAGGTTCTAGTACAGAAGCTACAATTATTGTTTTGCTAAATGTGGGCCCCTGGACAGAAACTGCTATAGTAAACTTCACCCACCCACCCAGGGCTCAGGGATCATTGTGAAAGAAGGGTTGAAAGATTGTGCGAGCCAGGGGAGAAGGTGCTTGACCATAAGAAAACAGTCTTACAGCCTTCTGGGAATTTGCTCATAGGAACTTTTAGCAATGCTGATGGCATGCACAAGACCATTGCTGACTCAATCAGACAAAAAACCAGCATAGAACTGTGGAAATGGGCAGCAGGCCCCAACCTTACTGGCAGCTGATCACTGCTGGGTGAGGGAGAGTTGATCTTCTTTAAGGGACTGACACTAGACAGGCTGACCGGGCTCCAGTGGATGAACTCACACCAAGGGACATCTGGGTACACAAACTTGACTAGATAGACCCTAACATATATGACAAAATGCATGAAATTCTGTGGGCAGTCTATGGGGGGGTACAGAGAGGGAAAAGAAGGTTAAATACGATTCGAATGTATTGTATGAAACCCACAAAAATTCACTAAAAATATATTAAAATTTAAAAAAATACTTGAAAATAGTAAGTTATGGAAGTCAAAGGGTGACTATTTCAGTGAAGAAGAGGAATCAGCAAGAATGAGAGGCAGTAAAGGAAGGGGTTGAATATGATCAATTTCATGTATGACAATGTCATATGAAACACTTTAGCATGTATACTTAATATGTACCAATAAAAATTTGGATGACCTTCTCATAGGAGGTTTTTACTTTTCTCAAGGGAGACTGGCATGCTCAGATTTCCATGTTATAGTGGCCAGAGGAGGAATTGGAGTAGTAGAGGACAGAAAGGGGCCCAGTAATCAGAAAGAGGTTGCAAAGACAGTGAGAGGTTCTGGAAGACGCTTTAAAATAATAACTTTAGAGTAGATGGAAAGAAAATTTTGAAACATTTTTAAAAGCTGAATTGATCAGATCTTTGGTTGGATCTGAGTACTTTAGGGGAGAGATAAGCTAAAGATGAAGTATATAACTGGTGGTGTGATGTTTCCAAAGAATGAGATGGAAGACTTTAAGTGCAGGGCAGAATGAAAAAGGGGAAAAATAATTTGCATTGCCTCATGATGTGTTTGTGTCCAGAGTAAACACTGGGACTGATCACGATGATCGATCTACAGAGTAAGGCGAAATGTCAGCTAAAACTGAAACAGCACTCAGGAGGAGGAGGAGGGAGGATCACTGTGAGTTCAAGGCCAGCCTGGGCTGCATAGTGAGTTCGAGAGTAGCCTGAGTGAGCTATGGGGTTATGTATGATACTGTCCAATATGAAAAGTGGAGAAGTGACTCCCTGTATATATTATCTGTTCCTCCTGATTTTCAAACTTGCAATGACAGAGAAACAAACACAAATGCTTGTTTATAGAAGAACTATTTTCAAACATGTCCTGAGTGCATAATTGTGCTGTTTAAGATATGACCCATTGTACAGACATATCAGATTTCTTGTTAGCTATAAAAGTGGTACATTTTTATTTGTAGAATGACAGAAGAGTGTGCATGGCTGTATTGTTCAATTTCATTTTATTCTTATGAAAATATATTTCATTCAAACTCATTTTGGTATCACTGAACAAATAAACAACGGAGGTCAAATGGTTTTCAAAGATGTTCCATGGAGCTACTGACTACAGGTGGGAATGTGGTAGCTCAATGGATTATTCTAAGTTTCCACAATTTTAAACGTCAGAAATCCCCATTGCTACCAAATAGATGGTTCTTATTTTAGAAAAAAAGCAAACTCTATTCATAAACCACTATGAGAGGTCCTTTGCAAATCTTTCCATTCTCTAAAAAAAGTATGATTTTTACTATCCAAACTTTATCTCAATAGTTTGCCAGTGAAAGAAGTCCTTATGAAGATGTTCCTAGTGGACAGCATATCTAGATACCCTCCAACCTCAAATTATACTTCTCCAAGAAATGCAACACTCCAATTTTCTTTTTTATTATCTAATACTATTTTGAGTTCTAATATGCACAGAATTATGGTCTTTGGTCATATTTTAATCATTTAGTTGCTCAGTAATTACTAAGTTGATAAACTGAATGCATAGGAATTTATGTTGGTCTTCTTCAGAGAAAGATTGAGTTCTGTTAAAGTATATCAACTGTCACAAAGACTACAACCTAGGATCTTGGAGAGATGGATCAGCAGTTAAAAGCACTGGCTGCTCTTGCACCTGAATGGTAGCTACAATGATCTGTAACTCCAGTTCCAGGAGATCTGACACCATCTTCTGACCTTGGTGGGTATTGCGCAACATGGGTGTAATTATATATATGCAGGCAAGACACTCATACACATAAAATAAGAACTACATGTGTGTGTGATATATCACAACCTAAAATAAAAATACTAAATGCTATGTGTGTGTGTGTGTGTGTGTGTGTGTGTATCTCACAACCTAAAGGTTATTCAAAAATAAAACCAAGTTGAACCATCAAAAATGTTCAACTTTTTTCAAGCAAACTCTTCTCCCCTTCTCTGTAGCCAGTGTCTGTTAATGGTACCACTATCATAGCCGATACTAATCGAACCTTGGGCTAGCCCATTTCTGGCCAGCCACTACAGCCTGCGGTGTCCCCACCTGTGATGCTACAACTTTTCTTCCATCTCTTTCCAATCTCTCTGACTCACTACTGTACTTTCATTTCTAACCGATCTTTTTGGTGAGAATTTTGCATCCAGATACATTGTTTGTGATCACCTTTAGCTATGGATTCTTGTTTCCCCATTTTTTTTCAATCTCATCTCCTTCCTTACTGTATTGCTGATCTTTTGATCTTGCCCTTCTGAGCATTCTAAGCCTCCTTGCAAGTTTGAACATGAATCACTTTGATCATTTCCCAGTCCCTAGCTCTGTTCTTCTTTCCTAATGCTTTGTGTTTCCTTGAGATGCAGATGATCTCTCATTTTCTGTGATGTTCTCCTTAAGAGTTCAGATAAACTTCTGCAGGGACAGTGGCTTGTATCCAGAGTGAGAATGTCCGCAGCAGTGCAGGTAAGTGTAGGGACACAAGATGATCAGAGCTTCTATCATAAAGCTTATGCTTCTCTTAATTTAGCTAATGTGGTAAAACTGCTTTTATTTTTTCTCTATGAGAATCTTTTTGTGAAAGAATGGTGATAGAATCCTATTTGAGATGTCAAAAGAATTGACAGATGCAAAGGCTTGGATACTCACTGAGGAGTTATCTGATAGAGATTCTGACCTTCTGGAGAGCGTTCTCTTTTATTCCATTTGTAAATAGAATGTGAGATTTAAAGAATAGCAACTTAAAAAAAGAATAGTAACTGAAATTCTAGAACATATATTCAAAGTCATTGTAAATGATATTTTAAGAACATATTCATGTTTCATGGACTTAGTGCCATGTTTGAACTTAATATCTGCAAGAATAAACAGACATACCTCAAAATAAAATATATCATAATTTATAATTCAAACTGATTTTTCCCTATTTCCACTCCTAGAATGTAAACTCAAGGGCTGTGAAATTCCATATACATGCAAACCTAATAGCTCAATATTAAAGAATTTAAAAATAATGCCCATTGCTTGAACTTCCATGTTTTAGTCATTGCTATCTTGTCTATAAACCTTTATGGCCAACTCTGTCAAGAGAAGAGTGAGGTTTTTTTCCTGTGTTAATACATCTTAAACAACAATTCAATAGTTTTTCACATTGGCTGGCAGAGATCTCCATCCTAAAATATTTTATAATGCTTGTAATAATCTGATTATTTCAAGGAACTTGCCATTCAGTGGACTGTCTAAATGATTGACTGTTCCCCCAAAGCAAGGGACGACTTCCAAGCTATGTTTTCAAGACAGTTAAGCAGATAAGTAAAACCCATCAGAATTCTGCTTGGGAGATGGATAGTTCTACATTTGTTCCAGCGGGACATTTTTCATATTCAATGAGTAAGCACATTTGTTTTAACGTTGAGAATTACCTACCAGAATGATCTATTTTTATGCACACAGTATAAACATTAAACATGCCATATTAATAATAATACAGAAAGAATCCTAAGAAATGGGAGTCTGAGAATATGAAAGATCATATAAATTAAAAGACAACCACAAACACCAATAATAAGATAACAAAATGTATAGTAATTTACCAATCCGACACTACATAAAACTAGCAAATGTAGTTCATGATGTTTATGTTTGCGATAATTTTCAGAACATAAAACCATACCTTGATTAAATGTCTGAGCTATTTTTCACAGAGTGGTTTTAGAGAATTTGTTTATAAATTTGTATTTCAAAACAGATGTAAGCTCTTCATCTTGGTTGGAACAGGTGGGAAAATCAAAATACAACAGTAAAAACTGACAAACAATTTCATTTGTTTCTTGAGAGATCATGCGCACTAGTTGAAAGCAGCAACAATAAAAACTAACAAGGAAAATGGACATAGGTCTTTGATAGCCAGCTTCTCGGGGTCTATGCTTTTGATTTTACTTCACCATGGTTATGGACAGCTGTTGTTTCTCTTCAATGTTTGCAGACAGGTTCAAAAGGTGATGAAGATTATAATGCCTGCCGGTTTACAGAGTCATAGTCTTTTTCTGTAAAATTTTATTGAATTTTGGTGTATTACCCCCCAACTAGAATTCATACATTCTGTCATTTGTGTTAAAGGCCTATCATGTCAAGTTAGTGTCCCCAGGTGTCCCTCAGTGGAAGTTCATCTACTGAGATCTAGTCAGCCTATCTATAGTCCCTCTGTTTAAGAAGATTCTTATTTGGATAATTTATTACATGCAGGTATATTTTCTCATTTAATTCTCTAACAATTCTCTTCCTACTTCCACTCTAGAATGAGAAAACTAAAGTTTGAAAAGGGGAAGTAACTGAATAAATTCACACAATTCACAAATGGTGGTGTCCTGATATAAACACAGCCAGTCTGACTCCAGAGCCATGCTTTCACACTCCTGCTATGGCCCCAGAGCACTCATTTCTCAAATAGCAGTGGCAATTAATAAGCCTATATATTTCAGATTGAAGTGTTCCTAGAGTCTGCCAGTTAGGAATCCATTAGGTGCTTGTTTTATTTATTTTTTCTAAAATTCTTTGCCAAGCACAGGAAATGATGCAAAAAGCTGCTCTAAGCACAACTCTCTGGATCTCCCAGTTGGGAATTTGATATGCCCACTATTACTCAAAAAACACTTGTCTTTAACCATACTAGAGCAATCAAGTGAAACAAAGCAGGTTATATTGCAAGTATTTATACAGCAGGGCACATGGTTATACAAACCCACAAAACACTTGAAGCTGCTGGAAAGGCAATCTAGTACTAACAACCACAGTTAAGGCAATTCCCCAAGGTTTATCCTTCCCAACGTCCTTAGCAAAGGCTTTACCATTCAATATGAAAAGAAAAAAACACCTAAGCGCTAGGAAAGGTATGTGGAAAATGCTTGCATTATAGATTATATTAATAAGATGATATAAAAATAGATTGATAGGTGGAGTTTTGTCTTTCTTCTCTCACATACAGAGGCATGCTAAAGTGAGAGCACGGCACATCTAGAACTGTGTTTGCATCATAGCAACAGTTACGTGTATCTACCAAGAAACTGAATATGACCCGTATATTGGATGAGCTTGAACTTATCATTTCAATTTTTATTTTTGATGAAAATTTCAATTAATAAGTGATCATTCACTTAATGGAATAATTTTAAGTACATTTGAAACAACTTGCATATGCAAATTTACTTTGTCAAATGCAAATTTTATAACATCAAATACAGATTATGTGTTTCTAATGAGGATTTAGCATATGAATTGGTGAATGCAAAAAAAACACACTTGATTTCAAAGGCACAGTGTTGAAGAAGAGAATGTAAAATATTTCATTAATAGCTTTAAAATATTGATTGCCTGTGGAAATGACAGTTCAGATACACTGAAGTAAAATATTAGCGAGATTAATTTCAGCTGCTTCTTTTTACTTTTTCAGTGAACCACATGAAAATTTTAAGTTATATTGGACAGAACTGCTCTGAATGGTAAGATAGTAAATTCAATACTTATCCTAACATAATCTGCTAATGTTCCCCAAAGGTACTAAAATGGTATTTTTACCTCAATCATGATCTTTATTTTAGCTGTCACAGTACAGAAGTGTCATTCTGAATCGTTGAGCAAACTCACAAGCGATAACAGCAGCTCAAATTTAAAAGGGAAAACTGCAATCCTATGAGCGGTCTAGCTCATCCATTGCTCCCGACACACCACCGGTAGTTAAAGCCAGTACTTGGGAAAGCACTTAGCTTGAACGTAGCCAGACAACTAACACAAAGTACATCTAACATGTTGAGAATCAGAAGCACTCTCTAGGACTTCGAAACAGAAATGTGCAGGTGAAGAAATTCTGCAACATTCTCTTTCTGGACATCTGCCCTTCCAAGAGAGATAAAACGTTATGACTCTCTGCTTCTAAATGACTGAAGCAGTATTCCAACCTTTAGACCACATTCTAAAGGTAAAATATCACCAAATAGCCCTACACAAAAAAACACAAGTGAGTCACTGTGAAAGCGCTGTATCTAGCGCCCTGCAGTTCAGACCTGTACCTGTCATTGCCTTCCTGGAACTGTGCTCTTCTTTCCAAAATAAGGTAACCCAGTACCAAAAAACGCTTCACCCAGTGCCAAAAGTAGATGCTTCTAAATGAATTACAGCAATTTAATATTCATATATTGCCTTACCTATTCCATGGCACCTTCACATACTTGACGCACAAAAGCCTCTCGATGGGCTTGGTAATCCTCTTGTACAGAGGAGAAACCTATGATTCTGAGGCTAAATGTCCTCCAAATGCACACATTTTAAGGAACTCAGGATCCTGGCTCTGCAACTAATGTAAGTCATTTTCCAGTAAATTATGCTGATTGTCATTTTTCTGACAATCACAAGAATTATGATGAGCTATTTTCACATATTAAATCATGTCTTCTAACATATCTTCCTTTTCTTCTGCTGTCAACACCACTTATATTCTGTGTAAACTCTCAGAAATCAGTATATATTGTTAAATCTGTATATAAATGACTTAGTAAGCAGTGGAATAACTACTTTAATGATGACTAATCCCTTAATTGCTTCAACTGTTATTTATGCAAACAATGAAGTAAGCCATATTATATTTGCGAAAAAGAAAAACTATTCTTAGAAAGGTCCTCATAGGAGCCTTTTTTAATGTTGGCTGAAAAAAATGAATAATTCTTACAGAATGCACCCAAGTTCTAAACATTGTCCAGTTTCCAAGGATGGTCCCTTTTTGCCCCCAATCTATTTCATTTATTTTAAATGACACCATTAATTCTAGCATTTTCTACGAGTCAACAGAAAATAGATAGTAATGATTTTAGGCTCAGAAAAAATCCTTAGCATTAAAATAATTAGTCATCAATTAGATTAAAAAGCAGTGCTAATTCTGGGCATAAATAAAATACTTGGCAGAAAAAAATTGAAAAAGTTTGAATTTTCAAATCACCTTTTCAATAATGTACTATACAAACATTGCCACTGCAAAGTGCCTAAAGTCATCTTAAGGAAAAAATAAGAGAATTTTAATTTACCAGATATGTTACAAGCCAGTGAACATATATTATTAGCTTGAAAGGTTTGAGTCTGTACTGACTTCACCGTGACTATCTAAAAGTAAAAGTCTCCCAGGAGGCTATAAATAAGATATATACATCTTCCATTCCCCTGGGGAAATTCCTTCAGATCAGAATGCATGGTATTAGAAGTCCACAAGTGCACCCTTTAACCTGGAAGTAAAAGAGAAAAGAAACAGAAGGAATTTTTACCCTTGGGGGAGCACAGGGAGTCACTGGTCTAGATTTATTGCACAGCCATTCTATTATGTGTCACTTCATGATAAAAATGCAAGGTGAGCATTGGACAGATGGAAGAGCTAGATCGTTCAGGAAGAGACTAAAAGTCACGCCTGTTGACTGCAATTTTACTCCCCTCTCCAATATTCTAGAAATTATTATTGTAAAGATGTCAAAGGACAAAACATCAAAAGTTGAGTGAATGGAAGTGAACTCAGTTTTGTAAGATGAAATTGTTACAACATGGTCATAGCAGATGAAAGGAGGGTATTGGAAGAATCAAGCTGGGGAAATAGCAAGGAAGACTATGAGATGAATTTTAAGATGCTTGTAACACTAATGGGCACCCTGTGAGCTGGCAGGATGGACCCGCCAGATGCTTGCTCTACTTCAGAGTTCTTCCAAGGTATTTTCTAAGTTACAGTGATTTCAAATAGCATTCTAGACTTGATTAGGAAGTTCCACTGAGTACCATTAACATTTACAAATACACAATTTCTTTGTTGCTTCTAAATATTGACTAAGGACCTTATTTCTGTGGTCTAATTATCCACCTCACCCCTGAATTAGGGATATGAGTATAATTTGACCTGAGGTTTTTTGTGTAGAGAATATTTAGCATGTTGGTGTTTTCTTCCTGTGGTCATGTACTCATTTCAAATTAAAAAGCTAAAATGAATATTTTTTAATGTTTTATCATAGCCAGCTGTTTCAAGCTTGGGGTTGCTTTTTCAAAAACAGAATTCAAACATTAATTCATATCCAATCTGTTATTTTTAAATTAGATTATTACAAGTCTCACCTTTAGGCATCAATCCTAGAGGACAATTTTGAACTTAAATGATTAGGTCGAAGTTGTGATACGGCATGCAGCAATGAATGTGGCTCTTGAATAATCTCATTGAGACACATTAAAAGAAGGCAGGTGTGGTGGAGCACACTTTTATTCCCAGCACTAGGGAGGCACAGGCAGAAGGCTCACTTTGAGTTTGAGGCCAGCCTGGTCTACATAGTAAGCTCCATACTCGCCATAGCTACATGGTGAGATTCTGTCTCAAAAAATAAAACTAAAAATAAAGACAGAAAAAGAAACCAAGAAATGAAGTTTTAAGGCTGGGTAACTAGCAACATCTTAAATGTAAGCTTGTATTGAGATGTTTTAAATTTTTTAGATTAGCATATAATATAATGTATATCACATGGAATCTTCATAATATGTATCATTTATTTCTCACTGTCTGCACCCATCATCCCTCTCAACTCTCCACTGATTCCCTTTCTTCTGCTTGTGAGTTCTCGCT
>NW_008360331.1:9112810-9127729 GCF_000622305.1 Nannospalax galili | reverse complement strand
TATATATTCAATTACCCTCTCTATTTTCCATCCTCCTTAATATCTCTTCTCCTTTCTCCAGATCCCCTTTCTCGTTTCATGACTCACCCACACAGGCAAATGCAGACATATCATGAGTATTGTTAATGCATTGTCTTTAGTTGTGTTTTGAATATGGGAAGGCTCACACTGACCTTGTGAAATATATCTTTTTGTGCAGTATTGCTACTCCCTTTGTTTTAAGAGTTAGTGTTTGAATGTTGTGCCTACTTTATAAGTCTTCTGGCTACTTTTTCAGGCTCATGAGTTATTTTCACAAGCCCTCTAATCTCCCTGAAACAATTTTTAAAGGAGGTGGTTAAACTGCAGACATCGGGGGAGGACCTTCCTCATGCTATGAAGCTGGGAAACTCTTCATGAGTGAATGAAAAGTGGAAGAAGTGACAGCAAAGCTCACAAATACTGCTGGGATTTCTAAAGAAAGCTTAGGAGCTGGGCTAGAAAAGTTCGTTCTTGAGACGAATATGTCAACATCCATCATTAGGTACATCAGAAAGACTGACAAGAATATAAAGTCAAATTCTGGCATCTGCTCCAAGAAGGCATTTGATGTAATTTTTCTCATGTGTCCTATTCAGACATTATTTTTAATCCTCTGCCACTGTGATCCTGCTGCAAGAACATGGTTAAAAGCAACTCAGTGGTACAAGCTAAGCAAGAAAGATTGGTTTTAAAAAGAGAAACAGACTGATAACCAATAAATAAATAAATAAATAAATACATAAATACATAAACAAACCCCAATCCCTTCTACTCCTGACACTGAAAACAACAGGCTGCAAAGATGGTTTCATTAAAAAATAACAAGCCCCAGCTCACCAGGGGATAGATTGGGGCACACAGAAACAAAAATTCCTCAATTATTGCTCAAGTAGGTCAACTAGAATTAATTCAAAGGGCAAAAGTTCAGTGCCGCTTCTCATTGCTCAGCAGATTGGTTCTGTGTCCCTTCACCTGTCTAGGAGGTAAATGGTGCAGAGGATCCCTCTACATTAGGTGGGATGTTTGGCCATGCCCTCTGTACATCAGTATAAAGGTGGGTTCACATTCTGTGGAGCTAAGGTAGCTGATAGCTGCCTAGACTGAGGTTCAGGAAGACTGCCATTTGAATCCAAAGATATTCATGTACTATGGCGGCCTTGTGTGGTCCCCTTGTTTGTTGAACAGAGCTATTCAATTCTGACTTGTAGTTGGGTCGTTGAAATGCTGTTCACCATTAGAGTGGGGCTATTTTTCTTTGCACAGGTTCTAACAAAGCATGATTAACTTTATTCTTATATATAAACCTTCATCTAAAAAATTAGAGCCAAGTACATTTATACAGAGGCTGAGAGGCACTAATCCACACTAAACCACAGCAATCTTCCTATCCTCCTCCAGGACCTGTCTACAGGCACAGCTGTCTCTCAGTGTGTTTTTCCCTGTCATATCAAAGCCAAAGAGCATTCTACTCCAATGAAAATATAATTTTTAATCTATTACTAACTGGGGGATTAAAGTACCAATCTTTGCTGTTAAGAGCAGAAAAGTTCCTATTATGCAAAAGCAGATCAGAAATTTCCTAAATGCAAGGCATTTGCCACTCCTATGTAAAAATTACCAAATAATTCACAGTACCGAGAGATATGTGGAAAATATTATATCCCTTGCCCAAAAAAATCATTAAGGATTCCAAGTAAACAACAGCAGAGTGGTCAATGAAGCACAGGGTTCTTGTACTGTAGGACCCTTCTGATTGGAAGGGTCTACACTGCTGCCTGCGGGTTGAACTGAGCTCTGAGGAAGCACGCTCAGAGCAGCACCATTCCTCTGACTTCGCCTTGAAGCAACTTCTGTGTTTTTCTTAGAAATATTTGGACTGTGGTTTAAAATTAAAGCTTTACTAGGATCCACAGGATGCTCTTCTGCAAGTCTGTGTTTTTCATCATTCCAGACTTTCTAGGAGAGAGGAGTTCCTCTCTGTAGAAAACCAACTGCCGGACCCCCGAATAATAAGAAAAATAGGGTTCAGGATATGCTACTCATTAACAAGTCTGTGGTAAACTGTCCCAACTTCCCGGACCTCCCCTTACTTACTTATAAAGTACTGGTGTGGGATACATGATGGCAGGATCCCTGGAATTTTTGCTAACTCTAATGAGACTAGAAAAAAGTGAAATGACTTGTATTTTCTTTTCTCAAACGGGAATATTTCTACTTTTAATAGGCATATAATTTTAGAAAATGGTACTAATAATGATGAGAAAGACAGTGCTATATGCCAAGCACTTCCTAAATACTTTGTGCTCCCATTGAGCTAATTTACTTTATATTTAGCTCATCTAATATTCAGAACTACTTTATGAAGTAGGTGCTATCATTACACCTTTTAGACTTGAAGGAATGAAAGTCCCAAAAGCTTAAGAACACAGTCATTTTCTAAGCCAAAGTCAACTGGGGCGGTGTCCTAGACTTTAGGCACTCAATGTTAGAGCGTCAGACAGGGCCACAGGAGGAGGAAAGGTATAAAGTCCTGTGTGTGTTGCTACATGTGTTGTCTGGTTTCTTAAAGAGCATACAACACGAACTGTTTATGGTTCTAAAAAATACAAGCACTTTACACAAAGCAAGACAGCCTAACGAATTCCCAATAAACTGGTGATTTATACGTACTTCAATCTATCAAACTTTCTACTGAACCATTATAAATATGAGAACTCACATCTGATCTGCAACTGATCCCATTCCATCAACGAGTTTTTAATAGTAACATTAGAGAAAAGTCAGTAAGAAATCACAGAGGTGCCTAAAGGATTTTTTTAAATTAAGCCCTCAGGCAAAAGCCTACTTTCTTTACATCCCTCCTAATTTCTCATTATGCATTATACTAACAATTAATTTTCAAATATATACCAATTACCTTCTTCCAAAAAAGTATCCTGAAGAGGATAAAGTGCAAATAAAAACTTGCACAGCGTTGTATAGATTTTGAGTATTCACGTCATCAGAGGCACAGGGCATGAATGTCCATGCCTTGGCCAGAAATACCCTTAAATTTGTATCCACTGGGCAAAGGCACACATTCTGAAAAGTACAATGTTTTCTAACATTTCTCAGAGTTTAACCTAGAGGCTAGTGAATAAAGCACATTTAATTCAGCTGTGCACAGCTGAGCACAGAGATCATTTTATTGTGAGACACTGACACAATCAAAAGCATCTCCTTAGAAGCCTGGATACATTTTCACACAGGAGCATGATTCACTGTCTGCGTTCTGCTCCATCTTCATAACTCAGTGTGTCCAGCTCTACACTGGTCTCATGAAGCTGGCATCTTTATTGTACCCCTGAGATACAACTTCCCAATGAGAACTAGCCAAACATTTCTCTCCTTATTTCCTTTTGCTAGCTGTGTATAACATGAGAAAACATGCCCTTTGGTTATCTCAAAGGGAAATTCGTATCCCTAAGCATATGCAAGTTGGAACAAAGGATTCCATACTTAAAACTAAGCCTTAGATCATCAAACCTATTGTAGTAATTCTAGGAAACTATGTCTTCAGAATATTAGAGAAAGATATCCTCTACTGCTGACATCTTGAATCTACGTTTTCCTTTAACCAAAGTTACAACCAAGACAATGTCCTCCCTGAGAGTGGCAGTCTCTCCCATTTGAGTGACCAGTACTGTGAATGGTGTACAACGTTAGTGAGATGTTATTGAGATTCACTAGTCTAACTTCATCCAACTGCTCTTTACGCATTCATTCACATTCACTCATTCAACAATTGAGAATTCACTAGGTACAAGCCATAAGCAAAATTCTGCATAGCAGAGAATTCTCCATACTCATGATTTGTAGCATTTGAAGTCACTGCTGACTTCCAATAATAAGATCCATTTGAAAACAAAACTTGCATTTTAATTACTTGTTTTGACACAGTGATGAAGATATACCTCCTGTTTCTTGTTTCTCCTCCAAATTATATATTTCCAGAAGACAATAGGGCATTGATTTTAACCACAAGTAAACAAGACATCTGGACTTTGTCTTAATGAGATAAAGTTTAGTCTGTGCTTTCTCAGTGGGATGGTTTTTGCTATTTAATTGGTAGAAAAAAAATTCCAGCAGCATGTCCTTTGTCTGGTAGCAGTGAATTCTGTGTGGGAAACAGAGCTCCTGCAGAACGCCTTCAGATAGAAATGCTATCTTAGAACTAATTAGATAAAAATCACAGGAAAAATGTTTTTTATTTCTTGAGAGGAAACTTGAAAACATTATTGTACTCTCTGAGTTTCTTGAATAACAGACAAAAATGTGAAAGTCAGGGTCCATATCTCTCTACTGAAATCTTTCAAAATAAGGGCAGTTTACTTTAAGCAGGCTATCTACAGCATGGAGGTTTTCATAAAATCTTAGGCAAATCAGGATAACAAATTCAAAGTATATTCCCTGCAATGGTTATATCCCCCAAATAAAAATGTGTCATTACAAAACATGAAAACCAAGACACTGCAATTATCACGCCCTGAAGCAGCATTCTAAAAATGCTACCAAAGACATGATTAAGTACCAATTACTTTAATTTGAACAGGGCTTTCCTTAGGGAGCACCTGGGAAATCTTGTCACAAAAAGCACTGTGGTACCTATAACAGACACTATTATTTTCAAGTTCATGAGAACTTAAAAAGTGAAATACGTTTTCTCCTTCAGTGTTTTTCAAATTGAATCACTTCTTTTCCAGGTCAAAAACCCTTCAAACAATTCCCATTGTGCTTAAGAAGAATGTTACCTCCTCCTTGTGGTATGCATCCAGGTTCTCACCTGTCCATGTGCATCACCTTGAGTTACACCGTCCAGTCCCTCCAATGCACATAGCCTCTCCTGCCTCGGGGATCTGGGTATTAATTACCACCTTAAGTTTTCTTTCTGTCCTCTTCAGTAACTTGGATTCATTCTTGGGTGGTTAAAATATTTAGGAAGCATGCCCTGATCACCACATCTAGTGCACTGTCTCTTAGTTTTCTCTCACCAAAGTGGATATTTCTTATTTATCTTTTCTTAGAACTCTGCTGTCTTCCTCCTCGTTACTTATTAGAAACTAATTATGTATAAGAATAGGATTTTTATCTGTTTGTCTGTAATGGTAGTCTTGCCCATTAGACTGTATGCTCCACAAGATAGGGACCATGCCTCTATGGTTTACCCCTAAGTGAGCACAATCCTGTGTATATTTACATGTGTATTTTTTAGGAAAAAAAAGTTTATTTAAGGTTTGTATCTTTCATACATGCTTCTAATAGCTCCCTGCCAAATTTTATGGACATTTGGGGATAAAATTTGACTCTGTAGGATTTAATGTATATGACAGAGTACATGTATATCTTTTAAAGTATTAGTTAATGTCTAGTCATTGGACTTGGTTCCTTACAAGGCTATATTCAAAGATAGATAGTCTTTTACACACATACTTAGACCATAACAGACAAAGATGTGTGGTGGACGCATCTAGGTTTGATTGCAACAAGTTACCCAGCTCTCTTCTAGAAAACATGAAAAACCGACTTGCTTCAAACATACTGAGACCAGCACAGGTGGTATCATGCCTTTGCTGCGATTAAGTACATTCTATCATACTGATTCTGTTGATAGACTTCTCTTGATAATTTTGAAGCAACAAGGTGCCATGGGTTAAGGGTAGGACATGGCATGGCACCATGGGCAGTCCCTGGCGCTAAGGACAGACTTTGTCAACTGCAAGCAAGAAAACATGGCCCTTGTCAGGAGTGGGGGCACATGCATGTAATCCCAGCACTTTGGTGCTAGAGCCAGGAGGATCATAATCTGTGGCTAGCCCGGTCTCAAAAACAAAACAAAACAAAACAAAACAAAAATGGTGGATCTTAGACCAACACCCACTAGGAGGTGAATTCTGTCAAGAACATGTGGTAGCCTAGGCAGAGCCTCAGGAAAGATGTCAACTCTGGCCAACACCTGGTGTGGCCTGCTGAAAGCTGGGTAAAGAGCGGGTAAGTTGGACTGGACTGCAGCCCCGCACCAGTGAGAGCTCAAATGGCTCCTGCTTAAAGCTGCTAATTCTGTGGCAACTGTTAACACAGCACTAGGAAACTAATGCAACTGCCAAATTGAATTTCATCCAAAGCCAAATTGTCAGGAAATGCCTTCTTTCTTCTTTCAGAATCTAATTTTATTTTCTGTTATTTTAAAAACTGAGTTTTTGGAAGGTAAGCCATTTCCCTTTTTAAATTTTTTTTTTAGAATTTTCTCACTGAAAGAAGTACATTTTACTTTGAGATACAATTAATATCGGATATAATTTTCTTTTCAATAAAATTCTAATTTTGTATTTTCAGTTTGTTGATAACAGAGTGATTACTGTATAAGCCGTAGGATAGTGAGCACTTCTAGGGTACTGAAAATGTTCAAGGAACAGATAGCTCAATAACATAATACAATTAGAACTCAATATATAGATTCGGTATCTTTTACTCTTTTTATTCTAGTGCTCATCCTAGCGAGGCTGAGGCAGAGCCCTTGCAGGTGTTTGGAGAAAACAAATGGCCAAGGGCCTGCAGAAGTAGGTTGGCTGGATCAGAGCAAAGAGGTCTGAAATTCTCTGCCTCTCTTCAGAGGACAGGAATAATATTTTACTGCCCTGTTGCACTGTTGGCCTTCAAGAGATACTGAGCTTGAATTGAGCTGGTAGCGGTATCTGGGTGCAGTGGAATGTGTCAAAGATATCTTTTGAAAGAGGCATCTTACATGAAGGTGTGGCCCATGGTTATTGGTGGAGAAAGTAAATCTACTTTCTCCTGTCTCTATGGAAGTGCATATACCGATCATCTAGCTTTACCTTACACGATGTTTTGTGAGGTACAGTGTGTAGTTTTATTCATTTTGTGAATGCGGTGATCCTAAAATACTCATCTTCATTTAATTCTACTTATTTCTACATGTGGTTTTAAAAAGAAAGCCTTCTAGCAGATGTTACTAAGCAACTTAGGTGGCTGGAACATTCAAATGGGTGCATTTTCAAGGTATTCTCTTTTTCTTGGACCTGATGTCCTAACATGTAGAAGCTCTGACTTACAGGAGACACTCTGGACATGGACAAAAAAGCCCTCTAAGTCTTGGCTCCATTATCACGCACATTTCTCTCTGGGACTTGTTTTGTATGACCTGTATAACCTTTCCTTCTGTTTTTACTTCTTAAAGCACTGCTCAGTCTTGAGAGGAATGAACGTATACAACAATGTCTTCTCCTGTTCCTGATCACACAAATAGTGAGGCAAAATAAACAGGCAATCCAGAAGGTCTTAGAATATCTTAATATCTCAATGTTGCAGGATACTGTTGGAAAACAAATACATATTAAAATAATTTACAAACTACCAAACCCTCCATCACTCTGAAATGTGCAGTGACAAGTGTTTCTCTTCTATATCTTGATTGGACCTCGTTCTTCCCTGCCCTCTACCTTAGTTCCTGCCGCAGCTTGAGATTAATATCCTTACTTAACTAAATTTTACATACCCATTGGAAATATTAGTTCCTTGACAGCAATTTTTTTCAGTCCTCTTAAGAGATTGCTCCATTTCTTTCTAAATTGACAAACTAATCTAAAATAACTTTAAAGCATTTGTTGTGAGATCTTACAGATGATCAGAGAGTTTTAGTGACTTGCTCTTCCGTGTATTAGACAGCAACTCTTTAAAATATTTCACAAAGTATTTAGGATATATTTTAAACTTTATGAGTATAAATTACTTCTGTGTTCCAGAGGATTTCAAGAATATCACAATCTTATAGAAGAGAGAAATAATCACATTCAATAATTGCTAAGTGAAATAAAGAAGTAAGTGTGACAGTCTTAAAAACCAGAAAAAGAGCCAGGCGTGGTGGCGCATGCCTTTAATCCCAGCACTCAGGAGGCAGAGGCAGGCAGATCTCTGTGAGTTCGAGGCCAGCCTGGTCTCCATAGTGAATCCAGGACAGCTAGGGCTACAGGAAGAACCTGTCTTGAAAAGACCAAAAAATAAATAAATAAATAAAAATTAAAAAATTAAATTTAAAAAAGTAATTAAAAAAAAAACAGAAAAAGGAGAGATTGCTATCTAGGGACAGGTGAGATGGCTCATTGGACAAAATGGCTTGCCACGCAAGCCTGGCAACCTGAGTTCGAGCCCCAGAACCCATGTAAAGGTGGAAGGAAATAATCAATTCCACAAAGTTGTCTTCTAACCTCCACATACCCATGTATATACACCCCACCCCATATCATGTGCATATCACAATAATGATAAAATAAATAAAAATAATTTTAGAATGATTACATCTTGTTGAGAAAATGAGACTTCTCTGACTGAGGTCTTGAAAGACTTGGTGTTAATGGCATTTCAAAGGACTGGGTACTCGCTCTGCTGAAAGGAGAACATTTGAGGAAGCCGACTGAATAGAACCATTTCAGTATAGCAACTCCGAGTGTGTTCTTTCATAAGGCAGGTTGGGAGGAGCCCAGCTGAGCATCAGAGAATCACACCTTGAAATCAGTTCAGTGTGCAGGGGAACAGAGACATTGAGTCTGACATCAGGAGGCTGTGGAAAGTTTCTGGGCAGGGAAGTCCATAGGAGTAAATAAATATTTGCTGCTAAGTTTTATTTTATTTCTATTACTTTTTAAAACATTGTTCCCCTTTAAGAGTCACTGTAGATATTCTCACCACCATTCTTTACTATGAACCCAAAATAGATATTTTCCCCATTCAGAATCACCTGCCTACTAATTGGTATTTCACAAGATAAACTCTTCCTGGTCCTGATTCATCTCCTTCCTCGGTGCCCTGTCTGCTGTGCTCTGTGGATCTTCTAATCCCTTGTTTGAAGAACTCTGCTTTAGCTAAATCTTTCAAACCCATTGGAAAGCTTAGTTTCTTGATAATATTTTTTTCAGTTTTTAAAATTTTGGGTTTTTTTTGTTGTTTGTTCATTTTTTGTTTTTTTTTTTTTGAGAGAGGGTCTCCCTGAAGCCTCAGTTTGACAATAATTTTTAAAGAATACGCTTAAGAAGTTGCTCGATTTCTTTTTAAATTGACAGGCTAATCTAATATAAATTTTAAAAGGTTTGTTCTGTAATCATAAAGGTGACCTGCGTTTTTAGCAATCTGCTCTTTCATGTACTAGACACAAGTTCTTTAAGATACATAGTAAGATGCTTAAGATATATTTTAATCTTGATGAGTATAAATAATTTCTATGTTCCAGAAGACATCAAGAACATCACAATTTAAATGTTCTGAAACAAACACAGGCTCGCTTTGTTTTTTGAATCATCTTTTAAAGGTCTTTCTGTAAAGTAATCAATGGGAGGATATTTCCAAAGAGGCCAGCATGACTCACAGATGGATCACTTTCCAGCAATAGAAAACTACCTTGGGGGAAGGAAACTACTTAGCCTCCTGTGTGGCAAGTACATTAGACAGCTATAACACAATAATTAAATTGATGAAGAGTCGATAGACTCTGAAGGCCTGGGAGAGAAAAAGCAAAGATCAGATAAACATTCTCCCCCATTTTTCTTTAAGAATAACTTTTATATCGCCAGTGAGAAAATGGAAATTAATAATGAAATTCTGTACATTTTAGAAGTAATTTAAGTGTCTGCTAAGCTTCATAAAGATTTCTAAAAGTAGTCTGGTTATACCCTGTACGTTAATTCAAGCCAATCACCAAAACAAAGTGGAAAATTTTTGGACAAAGTTTTGCAAAGCATGCTAGAGAAAAGAAGCAGCAATTTCATAATTAGTTTCTGGCATGGATGAAGCTGGCTAAGTGATCATTCAAAATCCTACCTGGATGAACTTCATTTTGTTTCTAAATGTACTCAGAGCAAACTCTGTTATAAAGCGAGGAAACTGACACAATCAGTCCATATGATTTACTAAGAGGAAGTGCATCCAGGTGAGGGTCAAAGAATCCCAGTGATTCTTGGCATACTTTATTTAACCATGTGATCGCAGGCCTTATAAGTTTTGGGGGCACTTGTTTTCTCTTTTCCTAAAGGAGTATGGGCAGACACAGTTAATTTTAACGGTCTCAAAGGGTGCCATGAGCCCTGGCACTGTGAGCAGAGCTACTTGCGCCTTCATCCACCCCAGGTTCCTCAGTGAATGCAGTAGATGGTTACTGTCAGCTGTTCATAATCTTGGCCTCCTCCTCAGTACATTGCAGAAAACCCGACTGATACATATATGGAGAACATTACATAGTCTAAAAGTCCTTGAAATCACAGATTTAAGAATTATACAGATTTATTAAAGAAATTGGTCTAAAGTATTATATTAAATAAGGAAACAGAATGGTGGAGCAGCAAGGTGACTGGCTCAGGTCAAACATTTGCCATGGGAAAAACCAAAGTCTGTCTCTGTTGTTCTCCTGGACCTGCATTTCTCAACCTACAGCATAGCCATGTGTGTGCATTTTTCCTAACTTCTGACACAGTTGGTCACCACTGTTTTAACTGAAATTGGTTCATGCTTTTAATGAGCTATATTTACTGTAAGAGGCAACTATAGCAGCCTAGTAAAATAAAGTTTAGCATTGAAGGTGATCAAATAGAAGAAAACAAAAAGTATGCAAAATGATCACAGAAACATGGGTTCTTTCTTCTTTCTAGAGGCTTGGGGCTGGTTCTCTTTGTTAAAATGAAGAGCAGCAAATATTAGGGAGGGCCAGCCATACTAGGCAAAGGGGAGACCACAGACTTCATTAATCAGGACTATGAGAACTGCAACAACTCTACTGTCGTGATAGACCAAGTTGTGATTCCAATGCTTTTGGATCCCCAGTGCTCTGCATTTTCTATACACCCTGCTTGAAAAAGTAACTTCCTAACCCTGTTTCTCGTTTCCCTGCTTGCCTTGCTCTGCTCATATGTAGGAGTTCTGGGGAGGTGAGAACTCCCCTGTAGTCAATGTGCCCCATGAGTATCACATGGTTCTGGGGACAATGCTGTGATCCACAGATGCAGTGGTAGGATTTTCAAAGTCCTTGACATCATCTGAAAAGTTATTGTTTGATTCCATTAAGGCCAGCACTGATCTCATTTCTCTGAAGTGAAACCTGACAATTGCAATGTAGGTATGGTTATACAGGATGCAACTAGGGCAGGCTTGATTCATAGTCCAAATTTATCAGAATGTGGCAAAAAAAAGGTTTTATAACAAAAATAGGCCTTAACCCCTGATTTATTTTACTGTCTTTCCTTAGATCATCCTCCCTCCTTAACAGCATTTAATCATTCACTAATTTTAGGATTGTATTTCTGAGTATAATTTATAATTTAAACAACTCTAATGCCAGGAATAAAATTCAAATATTAATTCTTCAAAGTAGTATGCAAAAAGAAATTTACATATCTTTAAAAGATTGTAAATTTCAAACTGCATTTGTAAATAGTTTCATTGTTTTGAAAAGATGTCTATCCAAAAATGCAAGCATTTGCCTTTTAAATCTTCAATTAGTCATTAAGGATGACAAAATTAACGGACAGGATATAAAATGAGTAAAACAGAGAAATTTTATGAAGGAGGTACAGCTTGCTGATTATATATGAAAGGTCATATCATGTTCCTAAAACCTCTTGTTCCAGAAAAAAGAAATAGAAAAGACACAGACATATTAGAGCAAAGAGAGGGGAAGGCAGACAAGAGCAGGTGAAGGTTGCCAGAAACGTACAGAAATAAGACAATGAACTATTAAAAGCTAAGGTTTTTAGATTTAAAAAAATCTCCTTCTGGAACTTCATATGCAGGACAGTAAAACCTGACCATATGAATAGAATAAAGGTGTCTGTGCCAAATAAGGGCACTAATGTATCACCTTCCTCATTATCCTTTCTGATACTGAGGGCTCTAAGCGTACTGCAAAGTAAAACTCACAAAGAAACATGATGGGTTTCAAAAGGCAACTGAGCAAAAGTGCAGCAAGTTTAGGGGCAACTGATAAAGTTGGAGGTGGAACAACAGGCTCAGGCCTTCACAGGAATTGCACTCAAAGGAAAAGAGAGCTGCGGATGCTTTTGACCTTTCATGGAGCCTAAGATGACAGTGGAAACATGGAGAAGGAGAGAGGCAGAGAGACAGACAGGTACAAAGAACAGCTTAAATACAGAAATGGCCAAAAAGTTCATTCATATGGCAGTATGACTCGCTTTTGAGTAATATTTGCATAACCAGAATGCTGCAAATAATATTAATTTAATCACAAAGAATTATGTCACTATATCGAAGAACAGCAAGGGATGAATGTGGAGAGGAAAAGGGTTAAAAAAAGCTAAATTGCCATTTGAATGGTTGAAAATTAATCACAGATGACTAAAATGTTAATAACAGGAACAAGAGCTTATTTAGAAATTAATAGGCAAGGCCAGGAGAAATAATTAGGAGTTGAAAAGGTTGGCTCAGGAGTTAGAAAGCAGTAACTAAGGAATTCTTTCACTTTTAAAACTGTCACATTTTACTATTATGGTAAAATCGCATTGCATTAATCTCTAAATTAAATGCTTTTACATTGTTATTTATTGTTAAATACACTTATGTTAAATTGTTAAATGACTTCTGCAAATACCTCAAAGTAGATTTATAGTACCAAATATAAATTCAGCAAGGAAATTTCATTATCATAGAAAGCTCATATTTGTCTAACCTGTTATATATTCTAATTGGATTGAATTATTTTGGGGATCTCACAGAATGAAAGTGCTTCTGGAAGGCTAAAATCCTAAGATTCTATTTACAAGACAGCAAGTGTTTCCACCTGTAATCCTCTTTTTGGTTTTGACACATAAACGCTTTCAGTCTGTGATATTAGTGCTCTTGCTTCTGGGGCTGGTCATTCTCAACTAAAGATATTAAAAGATATGATGAACTACAGAACTCACTTGAATTGCTGATCTGCATGCCAGTTTTCAATAGAGACCTTGCTTCTCTTTGTAAGAAGGTACTTGCCACCAAACATATAAAATGCCAAAGAAATAACATCACTTAAAATATTCTAATTGAAAAAAAAAAAAACAGGATAGTAACTTCCCTTATGTGGGACGCTAATATATACTATTAATAACATGTATCAGGTAGAAAATGTTCTTAATGTCATCCTTTCCCAAATAATTTTGAAAATTATAAGATTCATTTTGTCCAATAGAGTTTGATCTTGAAATTCTATTGATAGATGTTTTAGCTATTGTTCAGTAATTAATATTTAATTAATATTTGGGAATTATAATTGTTTTTCTCAGTTTAATTTTCACAATGTCATTTGAAGATGTGAATTTCTTGACATAATTCCTCAAATATAGCAATGTTACATGTAATGTTTCCTTATGTTCACAAAATTAAAAAACAAAAGTATGAAAAAAAATATTCTAATTGAATGCTGAACAATTTCGTAAGAAACCAGGTTTCTCTATATAATACCACAAAGTATGAATGCTCAGGGCACCGATAAACATGTAATACAAAAGACTGCATGTAGATGTGTCCTTGATATAACATTATATATGACAGAACAGAGAATGTTCATGGGGATGTGTATGAAGGAGATCAAACCAAAAGAGGAAAAGACATTCTCATTTTTCCGAATATGAGGAAACGGTGGTCTTCTCTGGCATTCCCCCAGGGTCTACAAAGTGTAGCCAGCCTCTCTGAAGTTCAGGGTTGAGCCTGAAATCTCTTTTCACTTTGGAGTCCATGACTGACTCTTACTTATACCATTTACAGAGATAGACACAAGTTTATATTGCTGATGCCAGTGGAGTTTGTTAAGACTGTGAACCAGGAGACAGACACAAGCTTATATTGCTGATTTATAGAGATAGACACAAGCTTATATTGCTGATGCCAGTGGAGCTTGTTGAGACTGTGAACCAGGAAGACAAAGGTGGGTTAGGTAGTAAGGCAAATGAAGATTATGTTTGTTTGTTTGTTTTTTCTAATCAATTGAATTTGTATTCTACCTTATCAGAATCTCTTATTTTAAGCCACTACATCACTGTTAATACTTTATTTTTATGAAGTTCTGCTTAGCAAATCTTTCTTATCTGTCAGATTAGTTCAACCTCAGACACTAATCAGGAGGCTAAATAAAAAACATTACTATCTCTATCCAATGAGAAAACAGACTCCTGAAAGTTTTCATCTTTGTCTCAGTTCAGATTTTGAAAAAAGAGACAATAAGGCTCAGAACTCTAACCAGTTCTTGTTCCACTCTAACCAGTGATTCCCAAATTGCTGCACTCAAACAGCTCTGAAGTCTCAGAATAATATCAAAGTATTCAAATTGTGTGTGTGTGTGTGTGTGTGTGTGTGTGTGTGTGTGTGTGTGTATACCTAAGGAAAGGCTCACCTTTTACTCACTATGTAGCCTAGGCTGGCCTCTTCCTGCCTCATCCTCCTAAATACTGTGATTAATTATGGTTCTGAGCCATTACCCCCAATATCTCTGTTTATATTTTTAACTCCAAAAGCAGAATTGGCATTTTCTACAAAAAGGATCAAACATATATTCTATATAGACAAAGTTGTATTTTAAAATGGGTATTGATGTTTCTCCGATAATAAAATATACACTGTGTAACTATAACAGTTTTCAATTGCATACACAATAATTTTTTTTATTTTTGCATATTTTCTAATCAAAGAAAATTAAATCTCTTAATCAGTGGAAGTGAGCAAGATCTTCTGATATTGAAGAGAGATTCTAGGTGATCCAAGTTTGGGGATATGGCATTATACTTTTGGTGACCAGTCAAATGAACTTAAGCATGTCCATTTTCCACATTTCTCTACCCCAGCCTGTTTTGCTTTTCACTGTACCTAATCATA
>NW_008360331.1:9045584-9112760 GCF_000622305.1 Nannospalax galili | reverse complement strand
TTTTTTTTTTTTTTTTACTTCTTTGGGGTCTGGCCTTCCTCAACCCTCACTTATCACTAGAGATTAGGGACTTGTTCCCTGTTTGCATCTACCTTTAACCTGGTAAAAGGAAAGTCTCATAGCTAAGATGATTTAAGACACAGCATGTTTTTGTACCCACCTCTCAGCTTGTTCATGGCTCTACCCTCTTCTGGCAGAAGATCCCCTTGTAAGTAGGAAAATAATGATGCCAATAAAATAGTGACTACTGATTATATTGAGGTGCTTAATGTAGTTAGCATCATTCCTTACCTATGTGTTGTACTCTTATATTTATACCCCAGCCTGTTAGGTAGGGATTACTGACTATCCTTGGCATATAACACAACTGATTCTCAGCGTTAACTCGGGTTTTGTACAGTAAGCTGATGTACCCTGACTTATATCTGATTGTTAAGAACTCTATGAATCCACTGAGCTATACTGTCCTTATACCACTCCAAATATTTGACACCTACTAGGTCATTGAATTAATAAAAACAGAGATCAACAGATTCCACCCAAAAGCTACCTGTGTTCTCCTCCCCTTGTCCATTCATCAGAAACACTGTCCCTCCTTTAGAGGTCAACAGCTGCATCAGTATTAACTAAAATCCCCCATTATTTTTCAAGCTCAGAGGAGGGGACAGAAGAACGGGGACTCCAGAGATATTCACAAAGCAAGCCTGTGATGCTGAAGCAGCCCCAGAGCTGAAGCCTAGGCCAAAGGATGCTGTACTGCCCAGGGTGGAATGAAAGAGACACTTTGTTAGTAATGGGGGACAGCGTTAGGGGAGACAGCGTTTAGCTAGAAGAAAGTCAAGCCTCAGGCAGAAATAAGGACAATTATTGAACAGATCTGGGGCATCACATTCCCTCTGAACACTAGAGACCACAGCCTTCTGCTCAGAGGCAAATGACAGCACTCCAATGTGTATCCTCTGGCAGGGCCCCCATCCCTCCAGCCAGTACACAAAATCAAAGGGAGTTTGAGGCTCAGCCTGGCTCTGCCTCAGGGTTGACAAATGTGCGATCAGCCCCTCCTCATCACCACCTGCTCCCTCTGGACCTTCTAATGGCTTGGAGGGCAGAGGCATAATGCAATTTGTCAGGAAAGGGACAAATGCTTCAATAACAATGTCCACACAAACTGAGTGAAGACTCGGTTTAATTGTCTCTACTAGCCCACCTAGCAGGAGCTCAGTGGGGAAAGCTGATGATTCAAAAGAAATTATTTTCTTATCTTTTATTGAAAATCTCAAGGAAAACACCAGCCGCAGTCCCATGGGATGAAGCAGCGAATCATGGGGACAGGGAAGATGGATGTCTTCCAATGTCTTGGCACATCTAACTTTAAGATATTGAGGAAACTATCATAACTTTCTGTCCTAAATGCTTTTATTGAAAAACAAGATTTATGTTTTGGGTCCGGGGGGCAAGAGTAACTTGGGTGTCTGTAAAGAGTCCTCTGTCAGATACTTGGTCTATCGGATTAGGGGAACATGGAAAAGAACTGCAAAGGGCAAGTTATGTTGTGTTGGGTGGCCACAGCTCCTTCCCTTGCAATCCATTTTATCCATTCCCTTGGGCTTTCCTGTACATGGTATTACTTTTTTTTTGGTTTCTTGTAGAAGTTCTTGTAGGAAACAGTAATTCTCTAGTTTCCTGATTTTCAAAAATGAATGTGCACATATGTTTAACATCAGACTCTGCTGTATCCAACCGTAAATCTGTACACAGCAGGAACAGTGCATGTATTTTAAATAATTCACGTGTCACAGTATGAACTTGGATTACACTGGAGAAAATTAAGCATGTAAAGAATTCACAAAGATATTGGATCACAATCTTTTCTCTTTATTTGTATAATCCTCAGAGTTGGCACAGTGATATCTGGGAGCACACAGTTGTTTATTAACTTGGAGCTTTCTGACGGTTTTCAACAGGGCAATCCTGGATTCTGGACTAGTCATTATTTTTCCTCCCACTGACACCCTCCTGCCTGCACACAGCTACTTCTTCATTATCTTTTCTTGGGCACTTCTCCCAGAATCTCCTGACTGGCCTCTCCTCCTTCTTGTCTTCACCCTGTTTCATCCATTCTCCACAATGATCTGGCATGTGTTTTTCCCTAAAACACTGTTCTTATCATGTCGATGCCCGACTTTAAAGCACGCTTAGTTCTTCAGATGAAAATGCTTCACAGGTGAGCTTATGGCCCTGCAGGGGTTTCTTCAATCTCATTTCTCCTCATCAGTCTTCTCTCCCAAACCCACACTGAAGTCCTAACAGTTGATCTGCAGTTCTTCAAGATACAGGTCCACTGCTACCTTGAGCCTTTTTATGTTCAGACATGCTTCCTCCCTCTGCATCAAACTGCCCTTCTCAGTCCTCTTAATGGGATTCCAGCTGTCAGCTGTCCCATCACAGGTTCACTGCAGACTTTTTTTTTTCATTTTTTATAAAAATATTTTTTTAATTTATTTATTTTTAATTTTTTTATTTTGTGTGTATGAGTGTTAGGCCTGCATGTGTATAAGTGCTCTCATGTTGTGCAGTGCCCACAGTGGATGAAAGAGGGCGTTAGAGCCCCTGGAACTGGAGTTACAGACAGTTGTTAGCTGCCACGTAGGTGCTGGGATTCAAACCCAGGTCTTCTGTAAGAACAGCCAAGACGCTCAACCACTGAGTCATCTCTCCAGTCCCCTTTATTTATTATTTTTATTTTGTGTGTATGAGTATATTGCTTTCAGGTATATAAGTGTACCAGTGTTGTGCAATGTATGCAGAGGTCAGAACAGGGTATTGGATCCTCTGGAACTGGAATTACAGATAGTTGTCAGCCACCTTGTGAATGCTGGATATGGAACCCAGGGCCTCTGCAAGAGCAGCCAGTGTTCTTAACCACTGTACCATCTATCCAGCTGCTCTTTTCCCATCTTATATTGTCATCTAGCTTCGCCTTTTTCTGTTCTCCAGACTATCAGCTCCTGAAGGAAGGGACCTTTGCTTTTCAGTTGTTCTTTAAGCATTGGGAATTGTACCTGGTACATCGTAGTGGACATGTCACAATAGTTTGTTGTATAAATGAATACACTAAGTGTGTTGATTTAGAAATCATTACATTTGACAGGGTACAAGAAACATTGAGAAGTTAATGCCACTCCCCCAATTTTTTTATGCCTGAAAATCTAAAATTCATGATTTATTCCATAAATGATTTAACTGTCTTAACCCTCAGAGATTATTAAAGTGTAAACACTGTTATGAGAGATAGCAAAAAGAGTCACCAGGTTCTGAGCTCCTAGACAGAGAGAAGAGAGCACTAAGTCTTCAAGAGAAGGTTGGAAGAGAGAGGACAGGTAGGCAAGACAGAAAGGCTGTGTTGTGCGGGGGGTAGGACGGAGAACAGTGTGGCCACTGCCTCTAACTGCCATGGTACTCATTCTTTTCTTTATCTACATGTCCAGAGAAGTGAGCAGTTCTTTCACGTTACGAAGTTCAGGACCATCGAGAAAGACTATCCAGACTTAAAAGTTCCAAATTAGCTGAACTAAGTTTTTATAATTTTATAGAATTAAAAAAAAAAAAAAGGGCAGGCAAGCTGGTGATCTTGGCAGTTGCCTTGAGGAGATGAATGGTAGGAAGAAAAAAAGCAAGCTATGAAATCATGAAGGGCTAGAGCCTGTGTGGGAGGTCAAAGGAAGCTTTGGAGGAAAAAGTAAAGAAATGCAAGATGCTAGGGGCAGCCGAAAGCCTTAAACAAAGCATGTTTAGTAAGAAAGGCATGAAGAAGAAAAGGGGAAATTACACCTCCCTCAGTTCAGGGAAGTGGGCAACTCACAGACTACATGGCTGTAGCTGGAAAATTCTGCATCAGTAGGCAAGACTCCAGGCAGGAAAAACGGGCTATCTCACTAACACACTAGGTATTCTGCCAATTTATTTGGCATGACCCACCTTCCTAGGGTTGGTCCTATGGCCAGATGATTGACCAGTTAAACTTACACAAAATGGAGGCACTTGGGGTATTACATTTGGTACTGGGGTATTACACACACAGATCCAACCTATCTTGGTGAGCAAAGAATGAAAGAACCCCATGAGACCCTTTGAGAAGCCCATCTTCCTGCTATACTATTCAATTCCCCAAGCTCATAAATGAATGCCCTTGCCAGATTTCAGCCTCTGGGTCTTATAGCCACATTGATATTTTGGAGCTATCCCTTGTGTTAGTAGGGGCACATCCTGTCAGCTTTCTGGACATCTCTCTCTCTCTCTCTCTCTCTCTCTCTCTCTCTCTCTCTCTCCAATACCTCTTATAATACCATGCTTGCAACCCAAGGGGGCTTTTTCTGGATCTCTGGGGGAGACAAGAGAATTGACCAATGTTTCCCTGCCGTTTCTTCATCCTGCTTCTTCCCTAGGTCACCCATGGTGGGTCCTAGCTTCCAAAATTTTCCCATCCAGGGCCTCTTTCCAGAACTGCCACACATCAACCAGCTTTCACCTAATATGTAATTATTCTGATTGTGTCATATCTGTGCAGAGGTTGTATTACCATTGCACTTTATTAAAGATAACACAGTTCAGAGCACTAAACTGAATTAATTATCCCAGTGGTAGGAATTAAGTTCTGAAAGCCACATAGATTAAGTAAACTGCTTTCTAGCACTGTTACATACCTCATTTTTGTGTCTTTTAGCGAAATATTAGTATTTTTGCCAAAACATAGTTTTCCCAAGAATTTAAAAATATATACAACCTGTTTAAGGATCTCTGTTGTAGCTGGGGGAGCAGAGGATGGTGAATTTCCCTAAACTGCTGCCTGAGTCTTTAACTTTCCTACTAAGCACCTTGCAAGTATACGGGTATCAAGTGAGCTCTCCGGATATCTGGAATTAGAGAGACATAATCTTCAGATGAGAAGGAGTCTTCGTCATCAAAGACATGCTGTGTGCTCTTCTGCGCAGATGCAGACTGAAGTTCTTCTGTACCTTTTTAAATACAGGAGGCACATTAGACAAATAACATTCTTTTGAGCAGACTGGTACATCATCCCAAGCAGCACATCATGTTCATTAATAAACAAATCAAGGGGTTGGTCAAAGAAGAAGAAGCTCTGAACTTAAGGATAATTCTTTACTCAGCTCTTTAGCTTCACCTCAAATTTCCTGTTTCAGTTTCCGCCCTCTCTGCCAGCGCAGGTCTAGTAGAGAGAGAAAGTTCTCAAAAGCCACAGATGGATTCAACGAAGTTGGAGAGTCAGGCTGGCAACGAAAGTTAGCACGTGTCCAACAGTCTGTTGGTTCGGTGAATTTCCCTTATACCCTCCTCTCCTCCTCTGTTGCCCACCAGTTTCCCGAGACTCAGGTTGAGCAGGGGCCTCATCTGGTGTTGCAATAAAGACCGACTGCGGTGATTTGAATTCTGCTAGGTGATAGGACTTGAATTTTTTTAGTCTTACTTGAATTTATTGGCAGATGATATACCAAATGCAGAACATTAAAAAAATTAGAAACCAAGGTATTTAAACCCCCAAACTTTCTATATTTAACATAATACACAGCTTATTCCTATGTGGCCACACAGTTATGGACACTTTGGGATGTCAGGTTTCTCTAATCCTTACATTCTCCTCTAATAAAATGTACATGTACATGCCAAAACTAAAGTAAATTCCCTTCCATGTGAGAATATTAATGCCTATAACTTTATCCACATCATGCAGATAGGTGGGCAGAAACCCATAACAATATTTTGAGGTAATTTATTCAGGTTCAATAAAATGTTTCTGAACTCAAACACATTTTCTTCATGGAGGTTATACAGTGCACTGAAGGAGAGAAAATGATCTAGATAATTACGCTGGGAAGATAAAGAAAAGAATTTCAGAGATTATTGTGACCTTTCTTTTACAAGTGGGAAATAAGATAAAGTCCAAATCTTCAGTACAATAATATTTACTCATCATATTAAATTCATATAACCTTAAGCCTCTCCCTCGATTATAAATCTGTCTAAACCCAGGCCATCAGAGCCAAGGATGGCTTCTTATCTTGCTGCTACTTTATCTGAGCTGTTACAGGCCATTTAACCCTTAAAAGACTGCCAGAGCAATGATTGTAGGAGAACCAAATAAATAATTTTTCTGAAATATGAGGCTTTCAGAAATTTCTTTAGTTATTAACTTTGACTTCAGTTGAGTCTACATTTTCTTGCATCCTACTGTCTTCTACTGACAAAGATGCTTTGCTCAGCCAAACCTGCCATTGAATCTTCTGCTAGACCCCTCTGTGTATTTCCTCATGAAACTCAACTTTAGCAGAGAATCCTGCTAAATCATTTCAGTTAGAACCCCCAACCCTCACTATCTCATTATCCTCTATATCTCATCAGCTTCCTTGACTCCACAATCTCCTGAGTGATGTCTGATCACCCCAGTCTCACTCTACAGCAAGAGTCTGCTTAGTTGGCTTAGCAAAAATCTCATTTATACGTGGGGGCTCCTCTAAGTTCCATCCCCAGAACCTCACTCTGCTTCTTGTTGTAAATTTTCCCTTTTCTGTGCTGTGTTGCATGGAGCCTGAGCCTTTCCCCACTGAAACCTGTTGCATTCTTCCCTCACCCATTATCATAGTCCTGAGTACAGCCTTTCTATGGTGATTTAATAATTATCATTGAATACTTTTTAACAGTAGTCATAATTTTTAAATAATGATTTATTTTTGTTTTATGTGTATGAGTGTATCACCTGCATGTTTATACATGCACCCATGTCATGCAATGCCCATGGAAGTCAAAAGAGGTCATCAGATACCCTGGAACTGGAGTTACCGGCTATAGATGGTTGTTAGCTGCCATATGGGGGCTGGGATTCAAACCAAGGTCTTCTGCAAGAACAGTCAGTGCTCTTTACCACTGAGCCATCTCTCCAGCCCCAGTAATCATAATTTTTAACTTCAAAATTCACAAGTAGATTACAGTGGTCATACTCAAATTGTTCAGTGAGAAGAAAAAATCAAAATTCATAGCATCCTGGTTTGAATTTGGCTTTCTGAAAGCAAATTTTGGAGGAAGACTCTGGGAACACAGATGATTCATACCAAATACTCTCTAAGTGTTTTGGAAAACCAACCAAGCCAACAAAACAATCAAATATATGCAAACTAAAATGAGGGTACTACAGTAGTCATTTGTCAGTGAGTTTGAATTATTGAGAGTCTTTTACATGCAGCCACTTATTCATAAGATCAGTTGCCTGATATAAGTTCAATGGTTCATTTTCATTTGGGTAACTATATTTTTAAAATACAATTTGTTATATATATGAAACTCATTTCTAATACATTTTGAATGGTTACCAACCTTCATGTGGGTCCATGATGAGTAATTAGCAAGTATGGGGGAAAGCGGAGCTACTGCTGGAGCTCAGAAAGTTCAAGTGACAAAAGCCAGCCCTATGTGATCCCATCATTCTAAAAGCAACGCCTATACCTTCTAAATTCTTTGAAAGCTTCTAAAAATTATTTCTTTTTAACGCTAGCAAAATTGAAAGATAATAATATCCCTGTTTCTTCCATGCCCACCTTCAAAACTAATCAGATTGTAAAAAACTATTGATAGAGGAATGTTAAGAATAAAATTGGAGAAAATAAATGAGGGAAGGGGGTCTCAGTAAAAAATTATTTGTGAATATCCATAAGACAGACACAGAACTAATAAACAGATGATAGAAAGGGTTATCTCAAAACATAAGGAAGAACCTTCAGGAAATGAAGAGCCCTTACTGGTATACATAAGTCCCTAACCAAATCAACCCACATAGCAACTGTGTGATGACTAATATTGATTGCCTGTGTGCCTTGATTTAGAATCACTATGGAAACCTACCTGGTGTATCTATGAGGGTGTTTGCAGTAAAGTTTAAGTGAAAAGGGCAGACAGACCCCGAATGTCTGGAATTTTGGTGTCACCACTGACAGGGTAGAGTCCTGGACTGACTAAAAAGGAGAAAGGGAGAAAGGGAGATGACCATCAATATTCATCTCTCTCTGCTCTTTGACTGTTGATATAAAGTGACTAGTTGCTTCACACTTCTGCCACCAAACTGTCCCTCCTGGATGGACTGTATCCCCTCAAAAGGTAAGCCAACCTCCCAAAAACTCTTCTTAAGCTGGTTTTCTCAGGCATTTTGGTCACAAAAACAAGAAAAGTAAGCAATTCACACTATAATCCTGTTTTAGGGCTGAAGATATAGTTCAATGGTAGAGTAATTCCTACCATGCTCAAAGCCTTCAGTTTAATCCCCAGAATAATAATTAATAAACAATATAAGGAAGGGGCTAGCTTCTCAGCAGAGGCCAGGGCACCTATCAGTGTCTATTTGGCAATGGACTAAAGGTTTAGAAATATTGGTTAAAATGAATAGATTTTTATAATAAAAAACTTGAACTGGTGATATACACTGTACCTTCCCATAAGAACAACAAAAGCTAAGGGATGTTGTCTCCTCAGTTCACCCTTGAATTATGTCTGTCTCTAAGAACCCAATGAGACATCAAATAACTAGAGTCTGTGCTGGAGACAGTAATCAAAAGGCTAAGGTCTCATAAATAATAACCAATAGTAGGAGTAAGAGTGATGGGAAAAGGGCCTGGTACATCACCTCTCTGCTGCCACACATTAAGTATTAACCAACTATTACCCAAGGGAGTAGAAAGATGACAATGTGTGAAAGCTAAGAATGGTTAAATTTTGATTCAGTGTACATTGGGAAGTTTTTGGCAACTAGGTCTCATTTGTTTGAGAACGCCTTTATCAGTGTGGAAAAAAGTTCATTCACTTCCAAAACTTGACATTATTAACATTGAAATATCACATATTATATCCAAGTCACTTAAGAACTGAGCAAAGTAACTATCAGAAGCAAATAGTTTGTGCTTCTTAGAAAAAACAATCATTTAATAGTGTGTGTAATGCAAAGATGTTTGAAAAGACCCATCACATATCAGGGTGTTGATCCTGCCATAGACTAAATACTCAGAATTTATGGAAGGCAGAGATCAGAACTAGTCGAATGTGATAGTTTATTCGTCTGCGTCAGGAATTTATAGAGCGTTAAGTCTACTTTCTCACTTATTTCTTAGAATAGCCTTGCAGAGTATATTCTTTGACATTTCTTTTACTGATAGGAAACTAAAGCTATAGAACTTTCCCAGAGTAAGTGCCACAGATATGCTATAATCCCACGTCCTTTAAACATAAAAACGTTGCTCACTCGCCCACTGTTAACCCTGGGCTCAGTGACTATCATTTTTCCTTTCCCCTTTTCCTAGCATATTTTTCCTCCTACCTTTCTGAGGGAGGATCATCAGGGCCTGTGCGGATGAAGCTTTCCAGCTCTACCAGCACACAGAAAAATGAATTGCAAATGGAGTGATTGTGCCCCAGCGGAGACTTAAGAAGTTTTTCTGCATAGATTAGTATTATCAGTCCTGAATGTGCATTCAGTTTCATCATTTGTTTTAAATTTTTCCCCACACATGAAGCCCTTTGACCTATATTCTGCTATTTTCATTTTTAATAAACTTGCAATGTTTGACATCATCTACTTGTTGCATAGTGATTTTCACATTTAGTGAGCAGGAAAAATCATCCTCTTGATGACCATTTTATAATTCTCCCTCAAAATTCTTCCTTGGGATGTTGTTCAGATTGATTAAAACTAATTAAGAGGGAAAAGGGAGGAAAGCATCTTCACTTCCTAAGCTAATTAGCCTCTTATAAAGTCTCTGTAATTGACATAACATTTCATAGTTGTATTTCATCATTCATCTGATGATTATTCATGAAGTAGAGCAGCGCAGGGTGGAAATAGGGAATGAACAGGTAAAAATGAACACAGGCTGGCCTGTATGCTTCTGCATCACATCAAGGACAAATAAAGATATGTCTGTTATTTGTTATTTGACATCAGTTCTTTCTTCTTGCTGGCTCTGTTACCAAGCATATTAGAAACAATTATATGTGCTCACAGAGGATACAAAAGCCAAAGAGGTTGAGGGGGGCAGGGGTTGCATAGAACTTTGTATCCAACTGCATTTGGAGAACACCAGTGCCTTTTGCTCTCCACTAACATCAACCACAAACCATTACAGATACACACCCAAATGTTCCCTATATAAATAATTATGGCTTATTCATGATTTTTGTTAAATGCTTTATGAGTCTGTTTTTATTTTTAACTTTGTCTTGTCAAGATAGCTTCATAATCTTCTGTTAAACCTGGTATCTTGTTTCATTTGGTCTGGGAGCATTTTCATCCTTCTCAGAACATTTCCAAGTTCTGTGCTTTGTCAAGACAGACATATTTTGGCTATGGGGTTGGTTCTTGTACATTTAAGAAATTGGGATTTGACTTCCTATGCTTCCTTTACTACACCTTTCCTTCTCTTCTTCCAAGTGATAGGCAGTTTCTTATTACTCTGTCTTTCAAAGAAAAAGGAACTAATAAATGAAGACCATCTATGATCTCATAAAGTGATTAGAAACTTGGGTCACTGCTTCTTCTACATGGAGGCATGGTAGCTTAAGAATGAGTAAGAAATCAGTGGGGAATTGATTTAGAATGGGCTGCTCCCTTTTGGACAATTATTATGCTGTAGGTGTCTGATCAGTAAAGACCGAACACACTGGCCAATGATTTTAGACTTTGATAGCTTTATAGCCTTATTCAGATAGATGATAGATAGATGATAGATAGATAGATGATAGATAGAGACAGACAGACAGACAGACAGACGGCCTGTCTTTCATAAATAATTGCATCCTCCTTGGAAATATCAGTCTGTGACTATTACTCTTTCAGTAAGTATTGAAATTCCAGAACCATACAAGTCTGATTAGAAACATCATGACAAGAGGTTTTCATTTAAACTTGATGACAGCTTTAGAAATTAAGAACAGTTTCATTTCATCTTTAGGCTAGGACTTTAAGAATCACAAAATTCAGAAGTAAATGATGAAAAGAAAATGCACTATAAGGAATCATGCTGTGATTCAAAATGAGCATTTGAGTAGGGATCTCACAGGTGGAAGGGAAGGATTCCCTAACTCCAAGTCTGCTTTTTACTTTAACAACATGGATATCAATATCATTTCCTGAGCAAGCGCCAGCTGCCCACAACTCCCTGACACCTGATCATTTATAAAAAGAAAAGGTGTTATCGAATACATGGAGTGAAACAAAGTTCCTGCATCATCTAAGAGAAAACCCAACTTTTTTCAAAGGATGATGATAAACAGTTACAGTTACAGAACCATCTTCATTCTTCTTACTCAGTGGCCAATGTGGGCTTCTCCCAGCTCATCCGCACCCAGTTCCACTCATCTGTTTATCTCTCTCCGACTTCTGCTCCGACCCTCAGGGGCCTTGAAGTGCTTTCCTAGCTTTCAGTATTACTGTCCCACTCATTTCTGGAGGACCTATCTCACTAACTAAAACACCATTATCCTTATATTTTGTACATCTCATAGTTTTCTCCTATAGACATATATTTGGAATTGAGATAGTATAAACAAAAATACAGATTTCTGTGCTGGGGTGATATCACAATCAGTAAAGTACTTGCCACATGAGAGCATAAGGACCTGGGTTTCATCCTCAGAACCGAGGGGACAGGGAAGAAAGTAAAAGAAAAACCCTGGTGGTGGCATATACTTATAATCTCCCAGTTTGGGGGAAGCAAGGACAGGTAGATCCCTGGGACTTGCTGGCCATCCAGTCTAGCCTACTTGGCAAACTCTAGGTCAGTGAGTCACCCTATCTCAAAAACCAATGTGGGGCACACCTGACTAAGGGCACCTGAGACTGACCTTTGACCTCCATGTGCATGTGTAGAATATGGCAGCCAGTTGCACCTCCCATGAACACACACACACACACACACACACACACACACACACACTGAACTCTCTCACACAAAATATATAAATTTCTTCAGATTAAATTATTTTTTTAAAAATATTTTATTATTTTTATTTTATGTGTATGAGTGTGTTGCCTGCATGCATGTGAGTGCACCCATGTTGTGCAATGCTGTGGAGGTCAGAAGAGGCCTTCGGATTCCCCTGGAACTGGAGTTAAGGATGGTTTGTAGCTGCCGTGTGGGTGCTGGAATCGAATCCAGGTCCTCTGCAAGGGTAGTCAGTGCTCTTAACCGCTGAGCCATCTCTCCAGCCCCTGGATTAGTTAAATTCTATATTAACGGCTGAAGCATTATGATATAAATTTCGGATGAATGATCAAAGGAGAAAGATTATATCCAGGCTTCTTGTTCTTCCATTCTCCACTTGATTTGTAAATATGCCCTTCGGCTCATTAAGTTTTATATCAGAAAACTTTAGGTGACAATGCAACCTTGCTATTAAAGAAAACCTACATGGAAAAAGTAACCATTTTAAAATGTGACAATCATTAATTACTCTATTAATAATTGCTAGAAAAAATAGCATTGTGTTTCCTCTGCCTTTTTTCTATAGGTTGTTTGTGCTAACAGAAAATTTACTTTCTATAAAACTATTTTACTAGTGATCAAAAAGAAACCACAATTGATCTTACAGCATGAGTGTCTTCTTGGAGCAAAGGAGGACACTAAAAAACCCTGTGTTTCCTCAACTCCTTGGAGAATATGCTACAATTCTCAGCAGCCTAATGCAACTGTCTGCCAGCATAGGGTTTCTGGTAAATGCTATTTATGCCCACTCAATTAAAGCAAACGGATATTTATTGAGCACCATTGTACATAAGACAGAGTGTTGCAGTAATGTAGTCACCAACCCACTATCCTGCAGACCCTTGGACTTTTCTCCTTTCAGAGGACTGTACCCAGGGAATTCATCCTGGAGTAGTGCTTTTCTGGTTCCCTTTGAATATTTATAAAATACCAATTACTCCTGATGCTATGTTGGACAAACTGAATAATATAAAGAACCCTAAACAAAGGACCTTTGCTCTGTACAACTGAATCTCTAAAACATAAGCTCAGAATATACAGATGCTCTCACAGGAAAGCCACATGGATCTTGTTTACAAGAGCTAATATATACAGAGAACTTAGTATGCAGCACAAAATTTCATATCTCTGAATGTCCTTTGATGAAGAAAAGATGTTTTCAGTATTTCCCGCTGAGTGGTCCCAAGTACAACTAAAAATAATCAGACATGAAAACAAATCCGTCATGAGCACCTGGTATTTGGTAAATGATGCTACTCTTTCTATGCATCTGAAAAATAAAAGCAATTGGCTGAATAAAGAGTCTTACTGAAAGTATTATGAATCTGTAGCCATATCCTAAATATGACGAGAACACGCTTAACAAGAACCGTGACGTATCTTTTAGGGTCTGCTTCCTCAGACTCTTCGTGGTTATTCTCATTGAACTGTCCCTTCTAAAATCCAGAGAGCTCTAGTGCATTTTGAAACCAATACTGAGAATGTCAGATATATTTGTGTCAAAGGGGGCACACAGAAAAAAAAAAAATCAATATTCTCATAACTCTAAAGATTCAACTAACCTAATTTATTTTAGCTGTTAGCACTTGCACAATTTTATTTTTAAGAAGGGATTGATAAATGTGTCCTAGTAAGACTCTATGTTGAAATGGACAAAATAACGTTTTTAAGTGACGTTGGTCTAGTTCATTTATTTGTCTGTTTTAATGCGCTTTCTTTTAACTTGGAATTCCTTTAGAATTTACCACAAAGGTAGAAAGCATCCCCTTATCTTCATAGGAGGCATCTTTGGTGGACTATGCCAACACTGTGGGCATAGTCCTGTGTGACGGGAAAAATAATACAAAAGACTCAAAGAAGAACCAGAAATCTAGGTTAGACTTTTTATAAAGAGCTTCCTTTTAAAGTGAAGAAAATTATCCAATAAAAAAAAAAAAAGAACAAAAACTACCTTGATCAAATTCTGTGAAAGTATGTGATTAGCACTTGAAATTAGGAAGCCCGCAAGCAAGGTCATCTGGAATTAATTCTAGCTCTGCCACTTGTGACACTCAGGAAGGACTCTAGAGACCTCCATTCTTACAGCACTCCAGCTCAGCCTTTTCAGTTCACCTGGAAAACAGAAGTAGTGCTTCCTTTCTCAATTATCCAGCATGGATTTCCCACCTAAAAAGCCCTCTCTACTCATTTCCAGCTAAAGTTCTCAGCATCTTTTAAACTACATCAGGATTCTTTCCATGAGAGTTTTCTGAGTAGATTTCCCTTATTCCAGTAACTCTAAAAGTCTCTTTACTCTTGAATATCACTTTTAAACTGCAGATTCTTCCTCATAATGGTGAGGGAAGACATAATCTTTTGTGCAGGATGGTATCAACATCAAAGGCCATGCAGACAGTTAGAGAGAGAAGAGACCCAACCATGCCCACCTTCCCCTGGGCATCACCTCCATCCTCCAATTTCTGGGATCTCTTTTCACAAGTTAAGGAAATTAAAATAAATTGAATTCAGCATTTTTATTGCACAACTATTTGAATACTTGCTGTTATTTCAGGTACTGTTGTAGATTAAGCACAGAGATTTCTTTGGGATCTGTTTCTAAGTAGCATGTTCATTATTTGCTATTTGATCCAAAACAATGGAGCTAAAACCAAAATGACCTCACGCTCCTTCCACACCTGTTCTCCTTTCTCTCACACATGATGCCACGGATCCTGAAATGTTAATTGTTAATATAGTAGTTCTCATCAGACTGAAATATAATTGTTTGGCAAACAAATGTTTATGAATAATTTATAGTAACTGTTTTTGGCCCCCAAAGTGACACTCTGTACTGTGTTTTCCAAAGCTCTCAGTTAGCTAATTACACTGCATAGAAGCATCCGCATTATATTTCCTATAATGGATTTCATGGTACATTTTACTAAGATAGTTTTCTTCCTTCATTATCTAGGACTTGGCTGCTTTTTTTTTCCTCCTCTAATATTTGACTACTGGGACAGGAAATCAACTTGATAATGTCCTGTGGATCATAACAAGTTCTTCTATTTGCACTGGTAAAAGACCTGTGGTAGCAGCCAAGGCGAGCTGAGCTCATGTCAGATGTGCTGACTGGTCCTAAGACAGCAGGCAACATGAAACAAAACAGTGGAGTTCAAGACCTTACTGAAGGCAACAAGCTGCAGAAACAGCCTCCCAGCTGAGTGACACCGAGCCTGTAATGGAAACATTACTCTTTTAGGTAGGCACACATGAAATATTAATTTCCTGGAAGTCCGCATTTGCATAGTAATAATAAGTTTATCTCCTTGGCTTGTTCTGGCCTCAATTAGCAATTCTATTGTCATACCTGAGATTTGGGGAAGAAGGGGAAAGAGGAGGCTGCAGAAAATTCCCCTCTGGAAAGAGTAACACCAGTGAAACTTATCAGCATCATTAATTTAATCAGAAACCTTGGGCAGAGGGCTAGAGCAATCTGTTAAGAAAACATTTTCTAAAATGAGAATGCTTCCCCTTTCAATTAGGATTGGTTTTCTCTTTTGCTGTTAGAGATGTTTTACTTCTCTGTTCTTCCCCCACCTCCCATGCCAGCCACTGATTAGATCTGCAACTGGCTGTAGTTATACTAAAGAACGCCTTCTTGCAAATTGACAGTTTTGCTACAACATCCCTCTCCCCTAACCCTCCTGACTTTTAAAGAAATGACATCTCAATTAGTTCAGGCCCACTGTGCCAAAGATAAAGTCTTTGTATTTCAGTGAGAAAATACTCTAGTGAGAATGGAGTTTACCTTACAATGTGCATGTTAATACACCATTCTCTTTAATTAGTTTTCTACATATGTCTACTTTGTGTGTGTTTACCCACATGTGAGTGGTTAGGTGTGTTTCCTCTTTCAGATGATGGATTAAAAAAAAATCAAGCAAAACAAATAAACAAGATGTATACTATGAGGAAGGGGAAGAATAATATTTTTGAAAATGGAATCTCCCAAAGAGCCACAGGACTAGTACATAGAGTTTAAAAATATCAGTCACAATCTCAAACTCTTAAATGTGCTGATTCTGAAACCTCAAGAGAGACATCATTATTAAATATGCATGTGGCTGTGGGTCCTGCTCAGTAATGTTCCTTCTTTACCACCCCAGGGAACACCTTTATTAATGCTGACAAATTCTTTGACAAGCCCCACTGCAATGATGATGACACTATGAAAGGAGGTACCTACTCTAAAGAGAACTTCATGAGCTGAAAATCATGTGAGCATCTTGAAAGGAAATCCTCTCTGGGGATGGAGAAAAGGAAACTATACTTTGAGCCAGGCCTGATTGGTCATGCTTACCTGCAATCCCAGCACTCACTCAGGAGGCTGAGACATGGGGGCATCTTTCAACAGTGGTCTAGCCATGCACCTGTGTTCACTTACATTTTCTCTTAGTGGGTGTTTCTGTAAGGTAGGGGAGCAAATTTCCTGCCTTAAGCTCACCTTTTTCAATGTGGTTTTATTTTAAACATCTATATAACTAACATACACAACATGGAATAACAAAGTCATGGAATTACAAATAACAAGTTCTATCCATGAATCACTACAAGATTTGAAAAGGCTGTCAATAAAATTCATTCACAAGACAGAAAAAGTAAAGTCCTGTTGTTTTTCTTTCCATTCAGATCAATACATTTTGGTATTTTTTTAACATGTAAGATCTGTTTGAAACTGGAAGGCAGAAATTATAAAACAGTATTTTAGAAAAGATTTAAGAGAAATATCTCTTAAAATATAGAGCAGACTTCCAAAGGCATACGAAGTCTAGAACTTTCTACAAAGCACAGACCCCACCTGTGGGGTGCTGCTGCATGTACCAGAGAGTTTCCTGTATATGCACCATTTGTATTACTGTGATAGAAACTTTACTTACAGAGTAAATAATGGCTAAGACCTCAGTAATCTTGTAGCATTAAGGGCAGAAACATTAGTGAAACCCACAGTATAGTTATAATTGTTTCTAGAACTAATAGAAATATGCTTACAGTTTAAGCAAGATCTTAACATGGATCTTTGTAACAAAATTAATGTCACCACAATCACTAAATACAAACTAAAAAGGTAGCATTATCTTATATATAAAAAGGCTGCTACTTTTTAAAAGAGGGGGAAACTATAAAAGACTATACTTTTTTCATTCTAATTTATGACATTGTATTGAATCCTATTGAAATGACGAGAAACCTGTTGAGTGACTTCTGCTAGTACAAAGGCGTTATTAAAATACGTAAATTACAGGGAACAGTCCTTGATCGCCCCCCTGCCCGCACACCTATACCCTCTCCATAGAAGAGTACATCACAGTACTCGATAGTCATTGAAATGCTCAGTGCTCCTAGCATTCTTCAGGTACAGTAATTATTATACTACGGATTTTTTCCCATATCATAGATCTTTAGCTTTTTATAGATGTGGAAACTGAGGCACAGCAATGTCCAGAAACTAGAAATAACTAAACTGCTATCCAAACTCAGCACTTTAGGCCAGAGAAAAATTCTTCTTCCACAGGATGGGGGATATCTGGAGGAGCCACATTATGGTCCACTAAATGACTGCAGACCTCCTTTTTTTTTTTTTTTTTTTACCTGCTCACAAAGTGCAAAAGAAATTTAATGGGCCATAACCAACATTTCACTCTCTCAAAAAAACCAAGTTCTGTTTCTAGAACCCATACTGGGCAGCTCACAACTGTTTATAACTCCAGTTCCAGGGGATCCAATGTCCTCTTTTGGCCTTGGTTGGCACCCACATACATGTGCACACAACATATATACACATACACATAAATAAATATTAAATAAATCTTCTCAAAGTGTCTAAGTTAAAGTTGTAGAACTATATACTCTGTCAATGTTCAACTCCAATCCCCATGATATTTAAAGTGGTAATTGCCATTCTGTCCTGTCTCCCTGATGTTCAGTGTTGAAAGGACATTTGAGGTCCCCACATCCATGAAGAATCTATTGATGATAAATACGCTTACACTGATTTTTCTTTTTGAAAGTATCTACTTATTCTTATTTTGCATATATGAATGTTTTATCTGTGTGTATGTAAGTGCACCTGTGAATGCAATGTCTGTGGAGGCCAGAAGAGGGCACAGATTCCCTGGAACTGAAGCTAAAGACATTTGTTAGCTATCATGTGGGTGCTGGGAACCATACCCCAGTCCTCTGCAAGAGTTGCCAGTGCTCTTAACTGTTGAGCCATCTCTCCAGCTCCCAAATTCTTGTTATTTTTAACATTAGACATTAACATCTAGCACTAAAATTTTAAGTTATTTTTAATATGAAACTTTAACCTAGAGATCTCTTATTCAACATGTATTGTGAACATTTAGTTTTTATTTTATTATTGAATGTTGTGTTTATAATTTTTTATACTTCTTTATATTTTAGTATTTTTAGGAGTTTTTAAAAATAATTCACATATTCTTACTCATAACTATCAACATTTCCTTTAATAATTTCCTCATTTAATATACATTTCAACTCCAGAAGATGCAAAATATTTGTTTCATTTTTCTTTCACGGTTTTTAAGGCTTTGTGATCATTTCCAATATCTAACTCAATAACCTGTGAGCTATTTATTCTGATGTGTGTTTTGGGAACTATAAACTTTCTGGCTCCTTGAAAATGGTATTTTTACATATAATTGACCTGCAGGTACTTGAAATCTGTAATATCTTTCTTTCTTGTCTATTCAAATCATCAGTATTTTAGCTTCACCACTTAACATGATCAAGTTATTTAAGGATTTTTTTTGTTTGTTTGGGGTGTTAAAAATAGCCATTTTGTGCCACTGTTGGAAAGTCACAGGATCTATATTTGAGTGTGGACTTTCCATAGCAGCCGTAAATGGGGGGGGGGGAGCACCCACTCTTCTGTAAATAAACCCTCACCCTATGCTCTGTTAGGGAGCCTAATAAATATGTTAGGATTTTCCAAGAAAAGAACAGAGCTAACGGAAAACTTCCTTATCGTTCCACCAAAGTTGACCCCATGTTGGCAAATCCTTTGTCTTTGATTTCTTATTCCTATTTTTCTCCCCATTACATGTAAAGCCTGCTTCAAGTTAGTTATGGGAAAATGTGTTAAAAATTGTCTCACTTTGAAATAATAAAATAAAATAAAGACCAAAATAAAGAAAATAACACACACACACACACACACATACACACACACACATCTCCCTATATATTCTCAAATGCACATAGACACATTGCAATTTGTTCAGTTCCTAAAATATGTGAAGCTTGTACAACTCCCGTACGGAGATGTGTGTGTGTGTGTGTGTGTGTGTGTGTGTGTAGTGGGGTGCACTCAAACTTTTTTCTAGAAGTAGGATGTTGACAACTGGACACACTTTTCAACAAATACAGATGAAATCCTCACATCTCAAGGCAGAAAACCCTAATTCTACAAGTACAGCCAATATTAAATTGGTTGTTGGCCACCACATCATTACCTTGGCATTTATTCAGCATGGACTTAACTAAAATCGCCCAGATCTTTTTCACATGAATCACTTTGGTCAAACTTGATTTCATGAAAATGCTGGCAATTAATCTGCAAGCCTTTCATCTGCAGAGCAGTTTATATGCATTTGATATATGTGTTGTCTTCAAATAGTGATGAAGTTGCTTATTTAAATAAAATTATGCAATTAGCCAGCAACATAAAAGGACTCAACGACTGCCTTTGATAGAAGTGATAAAGCAGAATGTATGGAAGCTAGTGGCCCAGCTCTGTAATTCTTTCTCAAAAACACTTAGCCTCCCTACTGCCCAGGATGTACATGGCCACAGAGTAAGTGATGCCTTCCTTTAGAACACACACCTATGGAATGATAATAGGGTTTTCATGGGATCCCTTAGAGACTACCAAGAAACAAACTTAAAACTACTCAGATTCTAAAAAGGAGTCCAGGCACCAAAAGAACTGTGCAGATCACCTATTTTTTTTTTCTCTTTTTGCAAAGTCCTTTGTGATCTTCTTAAGCCCATCTATTCAGAATAAAGGTCAAGTGGGCAAGCCCAGCAATTCTGTTTTCCCACAAAGCTGTTGCAGTTTTCTGGCTCCTGACAGCCATCACTGGGAGTCTATTATCTACCACTCTGCTTCCAGCACCACCCAGATCCTTAACTGGAAACCCACTAAACAGCTACTTTCTTTCATGGTCTGTCTAGCAGCTTCTTGTAATGGCTTCATGTTATACATCTAAAAGCTTTCTCCCCTTGCTCTGTTTGTTTAAGGAGGGCAATTTGAGCAAGCAGAACTCACCCTAAACAAGTTTTTCACTGCTCAGGAGACCAAATGCAAGCAATTTACTAATCAAGATCCCTTCTAGTTCATTAGGTATGCTTTTAAAGTACCATTTAGATGCTATGCCTGAAACTTTTTAAAGACTGTCTTTAGGATTTGATTTCTACTTGCTGGGGTGTTCTGCATCTTCACTTTAAATAACAGTTAGTGATTTTTCTTAGAAAAACAACAAAACCCCGCAGTTTACTCTGAAATGCCTCAGACCATGATCTGTCTACAGGATACACACACACACACACACACACACACACACACACACACACACACATCTAAGGTAAAAGCTTTTCCCTGACTCCAAACTCCTTTAGAGTGGTAGCCATTTTCTTGTTCAGGTCTTAATCTAGTCAAGAACTCAGATGCAAAGAAATAAAATCTTGAAGTTCAAAATCTACAGCTATCTAGCAGGTCAAAAACTCAAACCTCCTACTTTCAAAGTTAAATAGAAAAAAAAGATGTGGGGGTAGGGTGGGGGGTTAGTTTCTTCTAGGTAGGTTGTAAGATTTCCACTTAAAAGGTGTTTGTTGATGTGTCCCTTAGGCTTGGGAAATTCATATATAATGTCTGTGTGTGACCAGTTGTGGCACTTGGTAATGGTCTCTGACTGGTGCAAAATGAGCTTCTTTGATGAGTGGTGACTGGGATATTTGTCTGTAAATATAAGGATATACATTTTGCACATAGTAAGAAATCACATTAGTCTAAAAATGTGAGTTTTGGGGGTTTTCTCTAAGATCTGTGACCACTCTGGCCATGTGTATTAGGTTATTATGCAGCCTTTACACCTAAGGCCCATGGAACATAGAAGAGGACACTAAGGAATCAGTTCTCAATAATGAAGCTCACTCATTGCAGTAGAAGGCCAGGAACACAAAAAGGTCACAAATGGCCAAAGTGTAGATATCAAGAGTCTGCTAAATAATGGTCCTTGGACAGGACCTCTTTATTAAACTTCACCAACCCAAGGGTCAGGGACCATCATGGAGGAGGAGGAAGAAGGATTGTAAGAGCCAGGGAGGAGGTGCATGACTATATGGAAATAGAGTCCTACAAGCTCCTGGAAACCTGCTCATATGATTCTATGGCAATGGTGTCAGCATACACTAGTCCCATGAAAACTCAAGCAGATAGTAACCCAGCATAGAACAGGGAAAATGAACAGCAGACCCCAATCTTATCTAACGGAATGTTGGCAACTCACCACTGCTAGATGAAGAAGAGCTAGTCTTCCTAAAACAAGGGACTCTAGATAGGCTGACTAGACTTGGGGGATGGACTTGCACTGGGGAACAGCTGGGAGAACTAACAACACAGAGGACAGTAACAGGGATAACAGAGTATATGGGCTCCAGTGGGGGGGGGGGTGCCAGTGGGGATAGGGGTAAAAAGATGATTAAGATTGTTTGAGATATTCTGTATGACATGCACATACACACACACACACACACACACACACACACACAAAATCAATTTTTTAAAAAGGTGTTTGCGCCAGGAGTGGTGGTGCATGCCTATAGTCCCAGCACTTGGGAGGCAGAGGCAGGTGGATCTCTGTGAGTTCAAGGGCAGCCTGGTCTACATAGTGAGTTCCAGGACAGCTGGGGCTACAGGGAGACCCCGTCTCTAAAAGACCAAAAAAAAAAAGAAAAGAAAAGAATAAAGAAAATGGTGTTTGCATGTCAGCAAGCATCAGAGGAGTGTAGAAGAAGCCAGGCTCACAGAAGCAAAGCCAACAAGTCAAATGAGAGATCACATTGGCTGTTTTCTTATTTCCCAGACTTCAGAATATAGTCTCCTGTCATTTTTTAACTGGAAATTCTTGATATATAAATATACATTTAACATATATATGTATATTCTTAATCAGGAAAGCAAATATAGGCAACTTATTGAAAATGTCAAATAAGCGCTAGGGTTTTGTAAAGACACAGAAAATTACATACTTATTACTGAGTGAAGAAGCTAGGTTGTACACTCCCAATCCATGAAATTCTAGAAAGACAAAACTAATAACCGTTAAGGATCAGTGGTCAACGGGGACTAGCAGGAGGCATGGATGCAGAAGCAGAACACAGAGGATTTTCAAAATGAGAAAAAAGCCCAGGTTTACCTTCAATTTTCTAAAAAGGGAAGACCCTTAAAAATACATACCATACAACCTAAATGCTCTAACAATGCTAGACTTACCTTTTCCATCTGATGCTGTCCTACCCCCATGCTAATGCTCTCTTCCTACTATTAATATTAATGACTTGACACTAATGAAGAGAGTAATTTAAACTATTTGATAGTAGTTATCTTGAAATAAGCTGTCTCCACTGACTTGTTACTCTTCCATATGCATTTATTTGTGGACCCTGGGCAAAGAGCCAGTGTCTACCTAGCCTATATGCCTTGAATTTATTTCTGCCTCAAATCTTCCTACCCTCTCACCCTGCGAACTTTCAGCTGCCTCACAGGTAACGTTTGGGTTCTCTTCCTCCACAGTTTCACGACATCCCTTATGACACTCTATGGTAATAGTGAAAAGGCAGAGGTTTCCAACATGTGTCCAACCACATGCCTCAGAATTATTTCAAAGGCCTGTGGAAAAATAGACATATGAACCCCACATCTTCTCTCTAAATAGAAATTTCCATAAATGAAGCTGAGAAATCTATACTTGAAACAAGCTTTCCAAGCTATGATATGTATGTGTCCTATGTATGTGTTCTAACGTCAGAATTTCTAGAAGGAGAATATATTCTAAAGGATAAAAGAGATCACAGATAATTTTCCTTCTCTAAAATATCAAGAGAACAAATGGGGAAAAGACCTCCAAATATGAGAGCTTAAAATTATAATTTATCTTTTACATGGTGGTAGAACCATCTGTGTCTCTGAAAAATTATAGTTCTCTAGAATTTCTGCTCTAACCTCAAAAAAATAAATAAAATCCTACCTTACCCATGTCAATTGCATTCAAAACCACTTGAGGAAAAATGTGCATGCGTGTGTGTGTGTGTGTGTGTGTGTGTGTGTGTGCATGCGCGTGTGTGTGTTCCAGAGAAGAACTTTTAAAGGAGACATTTTAATTAACCCCAATTTAGTAGACAATGCTGAAACACAGGGGACCTGAGACATTCCTGACCTATAGCTTTTCAGTGATAATGATGATGATAAATGAGGCTACATTCCCAGTCGAAGAATACTTGCCACGGGCAAGATTTCTGAACAACTTCCCTCATTTCTCAATGCCCCATATTAAGTAATAATGATGTTAAGCACAAGAACAAAAAAGGAAAGAAAAGAAACAAAGTTAAAAGGAAATATAAAGAAGTAAGAGAAAATGCAGCTCCAAACACAGTTTTTCAAAAACTAAATTCCAATGAAGATGGTTTAAGAATCAGGATGCCCTTCAAGGTCAGCTCTGCCAGCAGCACTGCTGTTTCCTGAGCAATTCTGGTGTTGATTCTAGGGTTTTAATTAGCAATGATACCACCCTTACAGGATCCCTGACAGTTCTCACAGATGCAGGCCAGTTGCCCTCATTATGAAGTCTGCTTTCATGATTCCAACAATAGCACCGATGTGCGCGCAGTTGCTAATGCCCACAATCATCTCATTATCTTCTGTGTAACCTGAAGAATAAAAATAAGTTCCCCTGTATAAGCCTAAGATATATTTTATTTCTAAAAAGCTTGCTGGTTTTCAGAAAAGGGGGAATAACCCTATAGTTTTCTAAATGCTAAATTATTTCTCTATGTGAGTCATAAACATTGATTTTGGCATTTTGCCTACACCAAGAAAATCAGGGCTTTGAAGGCAAGGAGCAACTGACTGCTTACACAGAGCCTGTTATAATCTCTCACCCCCTACCTCCTTAGAAAAGCACAATTCACAGTGGTTGGTCAAAACCCTGTTTGGGGCTGGCATAGACCAGGACGACTCAGAAGTTTCTAGAGCCAATTAAATATCCCTGATTTACCGATTTAATAAAGAAACTCTGTCTTCTGACCTCAAAGGGTCAATAAGAACAAACATCAATAAAAGGGAAATGTTTTCATTGAAAACATTGGGAGATCAAGCATGAGGTTTGTGGGTTTGTGATGTACTCATTTACTGGTGGAATGTTCTGGTGGGAGGGTAACAATCCATCCAGGAAAGAGCCTTCTGTTCCACAGCCTTCACACTAGGCTATGGGCATTTTCACTCAGACAGGTTAGAAGCTAAACTACCAAACGCACCTAAACCCTTGGGCACACTTAGTTCACTTTCAGAAAACAATGAGTCTTTCTTGCCATTTAAATCAACCACAAATTGGAAAAAAAAAACTTTAAAGTAGAATCTTCCGCTGGTGGCTGATCTTAGGAATAGACTCTGGTCTTTACTTTCCGCTGCCCATGCAGATACTGGGTTTCTGACAGCTGAGGGCTAATGGTCTAGTCTAACAGACTGGTCTTTATTCTTTGACATCATTCAGAGAAACACTACATCAAACTATCTGATAGATTTAGTGATGAAAGATATTGCCAAAATATGATAGATTATTTTTAGAATTAACAGATAGTCTTTGGTATAGATATGACAAAAAATTTAAAGAAAAATACCCTAATACTAGAATATCGAGAATAATACTTATATTTGATTGTGGGATTTGGGGGCCACTTACATTATCTTTCCTCATTTTCATTGTGAGCATTTAATCTTTCAAATATTTTACAAATATCTTTAAAAATACAGCAAATCTGAAGGAAACTTACTATGAGCACTTGTATTTCTGATGCCTAAATTATTAAACTCACTGTAACTAGACTTGTTTTTATCACATATGGATGTATCTCATCCATTCCTCTACCTAGCAATTTTATTTTTTATGTATTTCAAAAAAAAATGCATACCCAAGGACCTTTCTCCTATACACTTAAAAATGTACACATCACTACCAAGTATTCAGTATTTTGTGTAATTTTGCACAAAATATAATTAATTAATGCTGAATATAATTTCACTGAGATTTGGCCACGACAATCTTGAGTAAAGTCCACAACTACCAAGCATGATCAAACTCCAGCTGTTTCTTGACCCACAATTCCCCTCCATGTATCATGTAACTCATTCATCTCTAGTCACAGGGGGTTAGAAGCTAAACTACCAGTTACACTGAGATTTCTACAAGTGAGTTCTGCTTCCTTTACAGCCTGTGCATAGCTTCAACCTTCTTTTAGAATGTCATCTTTAGTTTTCTCTCTCTCTCTTTCTCTCTCTCTCTCTCTCTCTCTCTCTCACACACACACACACACACACCCTCTTTCTATCTTTCTCAGTCTTTTTGAGACAGGGTTTCCCTGTAGCCCTAGTGAGCCTGGAACTCCCTATGTAGACCAGGCTGGCCATGAATTCAAAAAGATTCAACTACCTCTCCCTCCAGAGTGGGAGTGTTGGGATTCAAGGTGTGTGCCACCACTCCCAGCTCCCTCTAGCTTCTTAAAACTTAGTGAATGACTGCCCATGCAGACTGCCCACTCAGTTATGCTTTTACTATTACTAACACTTGAAGCATACATTTTTTAATGTTTATTCAATGTCTGTCTATATTGATTTTTTTGTTAAGTCAGGGTCTCCTTGTAGCACCAATAGTCCTGAACTTGCTATGTAGATCAGGGTGGTCTCCATCTCACAGAAATCCCCCTGGCTCTGCCTCCTGAGTGTTGGGATTAAAGGCGTGTGCCAGCATGTTCGGCCTGAATTTTGTATGCTATACAATGTCTCTGTATATTGTGCTATAAGCTTCATGGTCACATGGCTTTTATGTTTTAAATTCACTAAGCTATCTAACACAGTGAAATATAGAATCATACAGTAGAAGAATGTCCATGGAGAGAATTATAGCATTCTTTGGGCTCCTTTTTCCTGGACATTAATGGGTCATTCTATGGTAGTGAGACTATTTTGTAACCAGTTTGTCTATTAATATTCTATCTCCTCCTGTAGACAGTAAGGTTTTGAGTTCCAGTGCTGTTTTTTTTTTTTTTTTTAATCCAGCGTGAGTGTGACGCATCTACTCTGAACCATGTAATGAACAAAATATGGGAGGATACAAGAGGGAATGGCACAGAGATGTTTCCGTTCTCATTACTCTACAGATAAATATGGTACAGACCAAAAGTTTCTGGAAATGCAAGAATGGGCACCTAACTTCGCTCAGAGAAGCATGAAAGTCTTGCCATTGAAAGTGACCTCCAAGCTGAGGCTTGGAGTATAGATCTTAGCCTTACTCTACTTCCTTTATACACTAAATTCAGACCACCTTCCCTCTCATGTGTGAACTCCCTTCCACTTTTATCAATATGGACTGTGGAGCACTTTTTCCTACATGGAGAAAGAGCTGGTAATAATCAGTTGTCAGATGACTCTCACTTCATTTCTAGCAGGTAAAATCCAGGAAAAGTTCAAAGCTATGACTATATTATCTTTCTCCCCATTGGTCTCCTTCTTGAATATCCCACAGTGACTATGAAGTTTCAGCTCAAAGAACTTATTATGTTTCTACTCTGTGCAGTAGAGTCCAGCTCCAGCATATGAAAGCAGGGCTGTGTAAGGGCCACAGAAGCACTGAAGTCTGTCAAAGTCCATTCCCTACCAATATTTGTTAGCTTCTCTCAGAGAACAGAATACATCACAGGAGATTTTTTGCTCTTGCAGAAAAATGTGCAACATGAGCTAGGATAGGTTGAATAGGTTCCATATGCCCCACATTTCACTGGTTCTATACATTCATTCACTCACTGAGCACGGTTGTTTACACTGACGGCAGGATAAGCAGACATTTCAGAGACAGAAGACAAGAAAGCAGACAAAAGAAAGATCTGTACATGTGATGCAAAAAAAAAAAAAAAAGTTTGAATGAGTGAATCTACTTTGACAGGGAGTTAAAGTTGGTTTTGTGAAACAGTGGATAGAAAAATAAAAATGCTGAACTTTAACCACAGGATGGTATTCACAATATTAAATAGTCATCCCTTTTGACCATGATGATGGCACATGCATTATTACCGATTATAGATTAGGATGTCCATCTTTCAAATGTGCAGTCGGTATGCTTGCCTTTATAATGGAAATTCCAGGGCTAAAGAAATGGCTCAGTAGTTAAAAGCACTCGCTGCTCTTGCAGAGGACCTGGGTTCAACTCCCGGCATCCACATGCCAACCAACAGCTGTCTGTAACTCCAGTTCCAGGGGAATCTGAGGCCCTCTTCTGACTTCCGCTGGCATTGCACAATACCAGTGCATTTAATATACATGCAGACAATACACTCATACACATAAAATAAAAATAATAAAATAAAATAAATAAAATGGAAATTCCCCAAAAAGAATAATTGGAACATAGCAGGAATTGCATGTTTTGCTCTGTATTATTTCACTTGTTAGAAAAAAAATAAATAACCTCATAAAACTGTATCCATTGAAATTAACTACTTGGGAATACCTAACATATATACACACATTTTAACATGGATGGACAATCGCAGTTTACCACATGTGTTTGGAGCTACACTCATCCACACCTAACATTATAATTTTCTGTTAGACTTCAGATAATGCACCTCTTTACAGTTGCTTTCAAATCTGAGCTCTTCTAAAGACTCTCATTGATAAGCAAATATCAGGTCCCATTCAAGGTAAAGTCCAAAGTAATTGTGGCATCACTTCCTTCTCAATTGTTTAAACACATAAAACTTTTCTACCATGTAATTAATTTACTATCTTTGTGTGCTTACATCTAATTCAAATTCCAATTGTTATTATTCCCCAACTCAATTTTCTCCAGAAACTATTGTTCATTTTTTTATGTCATGATTTTGCTGTGACATGAATCTTATATGTCATGTCATAGCAGAACTTATCGTTAATTTCCCTTTGCTACTTGCATGATTTTCACAAGCTCTTCTCTATAATTTACAAGTGTACTATAGAATAGGGATACATTAAAATTGAAGCATTTTTGACGTTTTGAGACAGAGTCTCCCTGTAACTCGAGCTGGCCTGGAACTCAGTATGTAGACCAGACTGACCTTGAACTCAGGGAGATCCACCTGCCTCTGCCTCCCTCCAGAGTGCTGGAATCAAAGGCTTGTACTAGCATGCCTGACAAATTGAAGATTTTTAAACTAAAACTGTCCTAACATTTTTCTTTCTGCAGTGTTAGTAAGAATTAAAGTAATAAACAGTTATAATTTCTCTTGTGAAGAAATCCAAAGAAAAAATACACTGGAGCAACCATTAACAGATAATTTACAGTGTTACCTGTTTCTTAGAGAGGGGAATAAAAAAAAACCCTCAAATGGAATAGTATCTTCATGTGTTATTTTCTTTTTAAAATTATTTTAATTTTATGTGTATGAGTGTATTGCCTGCATGTATGTAAGTGTACCCATGTTGTGCAATGCCCATGGAGGTCAGAAGAGGACATCAGATCGCTTGGAACTCAAGTTATATACTGTTGTTAGCCACCATGTGGGTGTTGAGAACCGAACCTGGGTCCTTTGCAAGAGCAGCCAGTACTCTTAACCTCTGAGCCATCTCTCCAGTCCCATGCATTATTTCCTTGGAAGGACTCTATAACTTCTTTGAAAAACCTGTAAAAGATTCTTTGGCATGAGAAAAGGTAAAAGAAAACCAAAATTAATAAACTAAAGGCAACTATAACCTCCATGATTGTCCAAATATTGTATTCTGAATAGTACAAAAATATACAATACAACTAATTGCAGAAGCTTCTTTGGATGAATAGTCTAAATTTTGCTTTAGTATTTTCAAGGCAGTTAGATGTCTTGCTAAAAATGTGAAGACTTGACACTCATGACAAAAGGTCTAAGGTTGTTTCTATTAATTGTCTTTAGAAGTAACTCGGAGTTAAATTAATACTTTCCAGCTACCACCAGCACTATACTGCTATGTACTTGAATGATTGGCATAGTGCTAGTTGATCTACATAACCAATAGAAATATAGAATAAACAAGCAAACTAAGGAAGGGTGTGGGGAGGTTTTCTGTGACATTATGCTCTATTTGTCTAGAACACAGGCAACAGCATGACCTTAGAAATACCGATATTTAGCAGAATTCCATGATCTATGCATTTTCTGTGTCTTTTTCTATGACATGTATCATAAGATTTTCACAATGCTTTAATGAAGGCAAGAAACATTTTTGAAGTGCTCATAAACTCTGAATAAACAGCTTTTCATTGGACTTAGATTTTTGCTTGCCTTTTTCTTTCCTATAAAAGAAAAGAGAGAATTAATATAAAACAGCAGGCCTGCAACTTTCCCAGTAACGAAATAAAGAAAAATACCTGACATAGCAAATCCAACCCAATTAAGCAGAACAGAAACCATTTTAAAGAAAATAAAAGCGTAGTTGAACATCAAATATAAGTTTAATATTGATTTGAATACATTATACCCCTCTAATTTTGAGATTTACATAAGTGTATCATGTCAAGTCTAATATATTAATTATATTTCATTAAATTATTAAAATTCATATTTTGATGGTCCTGAATACTTGAATTAGTGTTGTTACATTAGCACAGTTCTTTCTGTATAATCTAAGATTCTTAAGGAGTACAAAATACAAAGTTCTTAAATTATTGAGGTTAATAATTTCATTGATTCATAAATAATAGCACCATATAAATGAGAAACTATGGCACATTGTATTAGAACCAAGAGGACTCGGATGAAAAAACAGAAGTTTATGAGAGATGCTATATAATCGTTAGTAAAAAAAGACTAGTTCCTTTCTCACACATTGTCATGACAAAACAAGAAATTAGAGAAGAAACTATTGACCATTTGGGTTAATACAGTTCTCTCACATTTTAAAAAAATATTTTATTTATTATTTTTATTTTATGTGTATGAGTGTTATGCCTACATGTAGGTAAGTGCACCCATGTCATGCAATGCCCGTGGAGGACAGAAGAGGCTCCCAGATCCCCTGGAACTGGAGTTACAGACAGCTGGTAGCTGTCATGTGGGTGCTGGGATTCAAACCCGGGTCTTCTGCAAGAACAGTGTTCCTAACTGCTGGGCCATCTCTCCAGCCCCGGTTCTCTCACATTTTGTAGTAAGTAGATAATAGATAGTAAGTAGATTATAGGCCAGCCAGACTCAAAACTATCATTAGCTTTCCTTCAGTCTTGCAATTTTTATAAGGAAGTTGACTCGGCTGGACCCAGTCATTTGGATAAAACTCTGTCACCTTGATGCAGCATCACACTTATGATTCTGTAATAAAAGAAAAAACTCAACTAAGAAACTAGCAATTACTAATTATTTTTCCAGAGTCAAAAGAAGTGCAACGGATGTGCAGGGCTGTTTATGAATTCTGCATCAGCTGCCTAGGATTGGGTGGTAGAAAAAGGCAGAGCTACAGGTAAGGTTTACACATTCATACTTCAAAATGTATGAATGATTTTTTAGGGATTTTCTTTCTCATCACTGTAACAAAACCTTTCCTCACACAATTTAAGGGTGTTGGTACCATTCTCCTAGATGAGAATTCTGGAGGTATCTACAGCTTAACTAAGAAGGAGCCCTCTAGGTTTAACAGACATTCCTCATAAAGATGGTGAAGGTCCAAAACTGAACTGACCACCTCAAAGCAAAGTGGCAGTGAAGAGCAAATGCCCAAATAATTATCAATAATCAGCAGTGCAGATTAGAAAAATGAAATTCCAGGGGCTTGGAAGAGGGGCAGCTCCCCTCACACTAATTTAAGTATGTGAAAATCTCTTGTTAAAAATGTTCTGCAAATGAAATAAACACCAAAACATATTAAGAACTGTATTGTGAAATAAAAACATTGGTCAAAACAGAAAACTATGCATTGCGAGAAGTGGCTTGATTTCACTAATGATAGTAATCAAATAGTGAACACTCAAACATCATTAAAACAAGGATATAATTTTTGACTCTGAGGAATCTAAGCACATATTGTCTGAAAATATCTCTAATAGAAGATGGTTATCATGTATGGAGTTTCCTTAACAACGGCTGTGATGTTTAACCTTGACCATCAACTTGACTGGGTTGAGAATTAACTAGGGCACAGCAAAGCACACCCATGAGCCTGTCTGTGAGGATGTTTTCAGAGAGGAATAATTAAGGAAGGACGATCCATTCTGAATGTGGGTAGGACCACTGGGCTAGGGGTCTGGATGGAATGAATGGAAAGAAAGGAGAAGGCCCAGGAGAGCACAGGTGACCTCTCCCTCTGCTTCCACCTGTCATGATGTGAACTACTCCAGCACTTCCACTCTTCTAGGATGGCCTAAACCTCTTAAACCATGAGCAAAACAAATTATTCCTCCTTTAACTTGAAAAGTTTCTTTTTCAAAGAAGTAAAAAAACTAATGCATTTGTTTTTATTGACAAATTTATTGTAAAATGTGTGACCAGCATTACGGCTTTCCGAAGACATTCAGTTTTCCAGAAATGAGTTATTAGATGCCTTCCTCTTTCCTGTTATCCATGAGCCGGGAGAAATCTAAGAAATCAACTGAAGGCCCTTAGGAGGCTCTAGTCCATTCCTAAGGTTGTGTCTTTCCTTTCTTCAAGAATGCATGAGATGATATAAAGTCACTTATTTTTTAATCTTAAATCTCCAAAAACTCTCAGCAGTGATACTCTATCTCCTTCTGCCCTGTCATGTAGCAGGAAAAAATTACACGCTGGTACATATCCAAGTTCATAGGCCAAGTTCAGCTTATTTTTCTTTTTTCAGGCCCTTGCAATAAGCAGCCCATTTCAAATAGTCTTCTTCATCAAGGCTAGCCCAACAAATACAAATAAGTAATAAAACAGGCCAAGCTGCGAGAGTGGTAAAGATTTACTAGCATGGCTGGCGTGGACAATCAGAAGAAGAGTTCGGAGGCCTTCTGAATCATACACAGGATGAAAAGGCAGAATCATGCAGCAAAACTCAAGCATTGCAATACTTCTCTGTATTTTTTCTCTTTCTGTCTTTCTAGAAATAGTCTATATCAAGCAACATATCAGCATCCTCCTGGTTATTGGATATGGTGAGGATCATAGACGCAGAGAACAATTCTGACTGACAAAACTTACAAAAAGGAAACACTTTAAAAAATGAGTACAGAATTAGAGGAGATGGGGGTGAACAGGCGTATTGCCTGCATGTATATGAGTGCACCCGTGTCATGCAATGCTGTGGAGATCAAAAGAGGGCTTCGGATTCCCCTGGAACTGCAGTTAATGACGGTTTGTAGCCGCCATGTGGGTGCTGGGAATCGAACTTGGGTCCTTTGCAAGAGCAGTCAGTGCTCTTAACCGCTGAGCCATCTCTCCAGCCTCCCAAGTGCTATTTTTTTAAAGTAAATTTTAATTGACCTCATTCTGAATGAGGACCAAAATATATACTTCCAAAATCATATCACATACTTCCTTGTTAATGTGATGTTGAACATGTGACTGAATTTTTTTTATTATTAAAGTGTCATTCCCAAATACAAGTTATATGGAATCCTAGTTCTAGAAGTGGAATAATAATTTTTTTTTGGCTGGGGGTAGTGTGCTGAGGTCAAATAAATTTAGGAGATGTTGATATCAACTCCTATCTGTTTAAACAATGAACACTTAGATTAACTAACTGGGTGTGAAACAAAAGCCCCAGTAAAGGTGAGAGGTACCTCATGAGCACTAAAATATAGTATGGTAATCTTACTCTCGAAGCATCCCAGGACCACTCTCCATCAGTTAGAGGAAATCACACAACTGAACAGCCATTTGATCAACACCCTTGCTTGCTTCCTTTGTTTTACTTCCTAGGAAATATTTCTGATCTATGTTTGCTGGTCATGAATCCTACCAACTGTTGAGATTTCTGTTTTCCATCAGAGGCTTTGCCATTTCTGTTTTCTCTATGGTCATGCAACTGACTTCCCGGGCTCTTGTGTTCTGGTATGGAGATGTAGCATCATTGACAGTCAGGCTGCTGTTCTATGTACATAAAGATGCCGGATGTAGGAGTGGGAAATGGAGAGTTTTCTCACTGAAAGGGCTTGTCTGTGTGTCTTTTTCTCTCTGCTGCAGTGTTAGAGAGCAAATGTGACGGAGAAAGACAGCACAGGTAAAATCTTCAAAGATATTTTGCTCTGTAAACATGAGAAATTCAATCAAAAGGGATCATTTTTCATAACCTTAATTAATAGTAGCAATTTATATCATTTCCCAAGAAGAGAGGATATTAGATTCTCTTCAATTCAGTAAATTTATAATTATTTCAAATATTGGAATGTTTTTCTTTTTTAATTTTTAATTTTGCTTAAAGATGCCTTAATTAAATTAATTAACTAATTAATTTAGAGTGTGTGTGCATGTGTGCGTGTGTGTGTGTGTGTGTGTGTGTGTGTGTGTGTGTGTACATCCCACAGTGTAAGTGTGGAAGTCAGAGAACAACTTTCTAGAGTCTGTTCTCACCTGTGGGTCCCAGGTTAAACAGTCTTGGTGTCAAGTGTCTTTACCCAATGAACCATCTCACTGGGTCCCTTATTTAAGTTTTTTTTTTAATTTATGGATATTCATTGCATATAGTGATGGACTTCATAAAGACATTTTCATATAAATATTTCAAGAGATTTTTAATTAATAAAATTTCTAATTTTATTCATTTCTGTATGGTAAAATTAAAGCAATAACAGGCACACAGCTAGTCTTACTTGCACACAAGTTTAAAGTTTTTAGATAATGGAAATGTTTGTGGTTAAAAAGAGAAACGTAGACTCTCTAAGACTTGATAATAAAGAAAACATTGGCCCCCTGACACACACAAAGGGGAGAAGTTTCCTGGAGAGCTTGAATAACATTTTGCCATCTCAGAGTGAACTTTCAGAAGGATCTCAGTGAAGCAGTAAAATGAAATTTAAAAAGTGTTCATCAGAAAAAATGCAGCTCCACTATGATCTTTTATAAAAATAAACAAACATAGATTTTAGTGCCTATAGCATACTTTTCATCTTCAAGGCACTTTATAAATAAGTAATTTTTATATTGCTCAAGATTACAGACAGTATTTTTGTACTTTGTATAAGCCATTTGAAGACTCTAAAAGGAGTTCACAAGTATTAAATATAAGAACTACTCAACTGATTTTCAATATTTTTAATTCTTCAATAATGGCATACAATATATTTGATGATATTCAATCCCCTTCCCCGTATCCTCTCAGATCCACCCCCACCTCCCTAAGGCCCACTTCATGTCCTCGTTAATTTTAAGTCCACTAAGTCAAATTGACATTTTTTAAAAAGAAAAAAAGAAACAAAATGACCACTGGAAACAGCATCTGTATGCCATCAGTATTTAGAATTTCTGATGTCTCAGGTGCTTCATGAAAGTTCTCATCCACAAAGGTTGCTTAAGTTCAAGAAGTCTTAAGAAACTGGCTCAACTTAAAGCCACCAGACTTCCATATTATCCCTGGGTTCCGTTCACTTCCTGCTGCCTGGCCCCTCCTCATCACCCTGCTGAAAGGGAGGAGTGTTGGCACTGCTGTAATGGAAGCTGTGACATCAAAATAATTCACAATGGGTTTCCAAAGAACCTATTACTGTCCTTGTGAAAAAAAGAACATTCAAAATTATACTTTTCAAAAGATAATACTGAAATTATTTTACTGTAATTGGTAGTAAAGAAGCAGACTATTTCTTAAGATTATTCATGAAAAATCCACCTGGGATGTTTCATTAAATCAATATTTGATGAATACAGAAGCTGTTAGTTTGGCCAGATGTTGTTTGTTTAGTTTGTCTTTTATTCACAGTAATTATCAATTAATAGCTTATAGATTTTATTAAAACAGGTTTGGATCTGTTCTTTACATATAATCTACATATGTATTGTGGTTGTTAATATAATCATACAACATAATGGCTCAAAAATTATTTCCTACAACAAAAGGCAGGCAACATTATTACTTTATAGATGAATTAAGTGAGGCTCAAAGATATAAGTATGTCTATATGCTGTAGCTACTGGATGATACAGTCAGGATTCAAACTTTGTTTCAGAAAAGGCATCTATGCGAAGTTAAATAGTACAGCAAAGTGCTATGATTAAGAGGTGCGAGGAAGAGAGACCCAACATTACCCAGCATAGAGGAATGAAAGATAATGCAGGGCACTGAAAGGATGCCTGACTTCCATCGAGGGCCTTGTTTGGAGAATGTTTCTGTCCTACTATTAGAATTTGTATGCAATCCTATGACTTAGGAACTTGCAGAATTTCTCTTACTTTATCAGTATAAAATGAGTGTAGAGAAAGATAAAGTCTTGAAGGTCCCTAATCTTTAATGTATCTTCTCTTCTTCTTCTATTATTCATTTTGGAGAAGTAAAATTATACCTGTCACATGTAGAATCACTGTCAAATGTAAGTTAATGTAAACATTGCTATGTTGAACAATAATTGATGTTGATTTTTTTTTTCTCAGAAGTCCCATGGATAAAACGTGCGTGGGCTAGCACAGACACAGACACACAGACACAGACACACACACAAACACACACACATATACACACACATTCCTATGAATATGTGCTCTGTATAGCTTTATCATGAATTGTTAATCACACTGGATACTCAGCCAGGTGGTTGTCTCAGTTCAGCAACACCATGATGAATAAATCCCTGACTCCAGATGCTTACATTCTAGTTTTACATTCTAGTTCAGGGACCTTATGGAGATGGCCAGCTGGAAACAATGAGTCTGACTGGAGATATTTTAGAGAGTTTGCTCAGAGAAGGATTAGATTATTGGAATGATGATGCAATGCTAAATCTAACAGGCGAACACCTTAAAGACAAAGAATAGCTGATGCAGGTGGCTTGATCTGGCATTCAGGTGCTCCAATCTAAGAGAACAAACACTGCATGTGACAACCAAGCTAGAGAGCACAGAGCCAGAGTCCAGGTCAGAGGCCACAGAGCCAGGGACCAGGTCAGGGGCCACACAGCCAGGGACCAGGTCAGGGGCCGCACAGCCAGGGACCAGGTCAGAGGTCGCAGAACCAGGGACCATGTCAGGGGCCGCAGAGCCAGGGACCAGGTCAGAGGCCGCAGAACCAGGGACCAGGTCGGAGACCACAGAGCCAGGGACCAGGTCAGGGGCCGCAGAGCCAGCGACCAGGTCAGAGGTCACAGAACCAGGGACCAGGTCAGAGACCACAGAGCCAGGGACCAGGTCAGAGGCCGCAGAACCAGGGACCAGGTCGGAGACCACAGAGCCAGGGACCAGGTCAGGGGCCGCAGAGCCAGCGACCAGGTCAGAGGTCACAGAACCAGGGACCAGGTCAGAGACCACAGAGCCAGGGACAAGGTCAGGGGCCGCAAAGCCAGGGACCAGGTCAGAAGTCGCAGAACCAGGGACCAGGTCGGAGACCACAGAGCCAGGGACCAGGTCAGGGGCTGCAGAGCCAGCGACCAGGTCAGAGGTTGCAGAACCAGGGACCAGGTCAGAGACCACAGAGCCAGGGACCAGGTCAGGGGTCGCAGAGCCAGGGACCAGGTCAGAGGCCGCAGAGCCAGGGACCAGGTCAGGGGCCGCAGAGCCAGGGACCAGATCAGAGACCACAAAGCCAGAGACCAGGTCAGAGACCATGGAGCCAGAAACCAGGTTAGAGGCCACAGAGTCAGGGTCCAGATCAGGGCCCACAAAGCCAGGCAGTGGCTCCCCAGAGATTAGAATGACCTCAGAGGTCTTTATTTTTATTCTTCTTCAAGTGCAATTAGATGCCATTGGAGAGTGGTAAGTTACCATTTTTCATTACGCACATTACAAGTTAGTGTTCTAAATATAAATATATATAAATATAATATTTTCTTAGTGAAAAGATTTCTTTGGTACATGAACTTCTCAATATTTTTCAGTATTATGAAAGCAATCAAAACACTTTCCAGTCATTTTCCACCCATTCCCACCAGGACCTAGAAGAGCCTGAAATGTTTGGAAACTTAGTGCCTCCAGGTAGGACTTACTGAAATTTTTATATTTCACAATATGTTTCTTTTATTATTTTACAGTCTTTTATTTTTACTTTGTATTTTTTTAAGCTCACAATGAAAGTTGATGTTTCTGGATTGAATTTTACCCACAATGAGAGATGAGAAAAGTTTTTTGAGCTATATATTTCTTGCCGCTTATTACTATTTTATTGAAGTTCTGGAAAAGTCATTAATTTTTAAACCTAAGTATGGGAAAGATTAATGGCATTGCATTGTTCACTAAAGATAAAAACAAATGAAGTTTACAGACATTTTAATTAAATCATAAACTTTGTTATATACAAGTAATCATATATTAATCTTTTGTCTCCCATAGATCTTTGGAATAGTCACAGAATGAGCTCCTCAGGCTTTTGTCATGAAGATCTTCATTATAACACTTCCTTTCCATACATACTGGTAGTCTACTGATAACACAGTTCTTTGAGAACACAGAACTTTCTCCCCGTATAACATTGGAAATGGCCAGAGAGGGAATGGAACTGGAGTTAACCTTGTTATCCGGGGATTCTACAATGAAAAGAGCCTTGGCAGATGGGGAACTGCTTCTCATTAACCTCTTCTTCCTTTATTCACTGTGGGACCTCAGGAGCTCATGGTGGGCCTCAGCATCCCATTTATAAAGTGGGGATATTTGCTTGTCTGACAAATAGGCAGCTCAAATATATTGCCTTTTAAAGTCCTTTAGGAACCTGTATGATTAGCCAAGGGGGCATTCAATGCAGCACAAGTATAATAGTCCTCAGACTGCAGCAGTGGATCAATAATTCTTTCTTCCACCAACTCGTGGCATCAAAGTCCCTGGCAGAGTTCTGATAGTCAGGTGTCTGGTGGGAGCATGATATTATCGTTTTGAAAATCCACCATTCTGCTTCCATTAAAAAAATTAACTGAAATATTATATTGAAATTGTTCTCAATTATATTTAGAAATGTACAGAGAAGCATATAAATAGCCATTCCGAGTAGAGTTATCCTAATGGAGCCTTCCTCACAAGGCTTAATCATGTTGGAGGGAACTAAACTGACAGCTGTTGGAGGCAGAGCCTTGAATGTGTCATTCCAGAAGAGGAGAGACGAATCCAATTAAAAAAAAATGGCAAAGCTGTCACCCCACTCAAATTATTTTCACTATTAGTTGTACTTTGATTTTCTAATTTTTGCAATAGAATTAGTAGAGAGATAATTCATATCCTATATGTGTGTGTGTGTGTGCATCAAATATCAGAGACTGTCTTGTAAATTACAATACTGTTTGTTGTTTTTTCCTTCTTACATATATATCATTTCCATTATTAGTTTTATCTCCTTAATTTCAAGTGTTCCTTCTTCCTTACATATATTTATTATAAGAGTTTAAAGTATCTCTGTCTCCCTTTAGGTACATAAATGTTAAAACTAGTGGAATTGAATGCCATTTAGACTTCTGTTCAAGCTGGATTTCAGCTAAGAGTTTTCTCATCGCTGCAGCTGAATTGCAAGCTTGTGTTTTATTTTTTATAGTACCTTGTGATAGACGCAGCAACAGGAAATGTGCAAATTCAGTAAGATGAGGACGCTCTTAGCAAGCCTGCTTCACACCGTCTAATCACACAGTTAATCTGTAAATATTTATTGGTTCAGTGATAATGTGTCTAGTATAGAGGGGTGCTCTTCAGAGAAGGAGCACGTTCCAACAATTTTGTTGTCAAGATGTGCCTCAAATTACTATAAAACAAACGAGTATACAATAAAGCAACAAATGAGTTTTCTGAGCAATGTAAGCTGGAGAAATCTAAGTCAACCACAGCTCTCAAAATACGTTCTTGAAGATGGAAGAATTAAGTCTTAAGGCAATCAGGGAGAAACAGGTGGCCACAGCACTCCTGAAATGAAGAACAGGCTGTGTAGTTTCTTAAGAATAACAAGAGCCTGAAAGACAACACAGAGCATGCAAAGTTTTATTATGTATATGGTATAAAGTATCTAGAAAAAAAATCTTTTGAAAAATTCAGATCAAAGGACAATTTGTGGGAGTTTATTCTCTTCTCTACCATGTGACTTCCTAAGAAGAAACTCAAGTTGTTAGGCTTGCCAGCAAGCACCCTTCCACACTGAGCCATCTTTGTGGCCCAGGACACACATCAAGTAAAAGTGCCTAAAAGAGATGTGCCTTCTTCATTCAGAGTCATCTGCTCCTAAGTAACCAATGTTCCAACTGGCTATTTATTCTCATTTATTACAATAAATAGTAAAGAGAGCAGAGTAAGAAGTAGCTAGAAGGAAAGCTCAAAGCAAGTTGTAAAGACATAAAGAAAAACAAATCTATGTAACAGAAAATAATGATTAAAAAATAGTTGACTAAATCCATTTAGAGAAAATTAGAACTCTATATGATAATATATTCTGAATGATCACTTAGTCTCCTAAGACAGATTTTTACATCCAGCTATCATTCCGTACTCACTATGTATACAATGGTGACTCTTCAGAAAAACTTTATATGATATTTAATATTATATCAGATTAATCCAGAATTATTCTAGTAAGAAATCAATGAACCATCTTCCATTTCTTAAATAAAATCACTCAGAGATACAGATTAAAACACTTATCATAAAACTCCTAACTAGACTCCCATTTAACCAGAAGAAATGAAAACTTATGTTCACACCAAAGCTTGTTCCTAAGTAATTATTTTGGATTTATTCATAATGACCCCAAACTATAAACAACTCAAATATCCTTCAACTGGTGAATTGATAAACCAATAACAGAATATCTATGTGAGGGAAATTTGGGCATAAAAAGCTACTGCCACAGGCAAACCACAGCCCAACCTCAAGAGTTATAAAAGAAAGAAATAAAAGAAAAAAAAACTGCATCTGCATCTTACATTCATCTAATGTCCCAAGAAATAAAATCACTACAGAAGGAGAGGAGGTAAGTGTTGCCAACCATTTGCTCACATTTGAGTCATGGTAGGGACTGGAACACGATGGCCATGGAGATGAGCTTTGGAGGTGAGAGAATGAAAATACAGGTCTTTCACTCACAGGTTCATGGATACACAATGATAATTGTTTTACAGTTTGATTGTGTTGGCTACACAACTGTAATGGTTACATAACTGATTGTCAAGACTCATAGAGCTGTATATTAAAAAAGGGGAACTTGACAATGGAACTATACTTCCAATTTTAAAAAGCAACACATTCTCTGCAATCCTCTGGTAGTGTTGCCTCGTGTATGCTCTCTTGGTTGAGTGTGACTGTTAAACAATGTCATATTCTGGTCGTTCCTAAGTCTGTTTCTTTTCACTGCCTTTCTCAGCTGTTTGCTCTGTATGGCTCAGTAGACTGAGAGAAACTTGCCATTATCTGTGTTTAAGTTTCTTTCTCTGTTTATCCCAATGAAGACTGATTATATCACAAAAATTGTTTGTTGTATATATTCATAAAGTCATGAGCCATTGAATCAAGGTAGTGTTCTTTTGGGGGATGCCTTTAATACTATACTTAATCCACATACAGCTACTTAGATTTAAATTAGTTTATCTAGTAATAACTAAGCAGTTGGAGATTAGATACAGGTTTTGATAATATTATAAAATAGAATTCTAGGTCCAATTACTATACTAGATTTGTAGAAAAATGAATATAGAGAGCCAAAATCATAATGGCCCCAATATATTAAACTTCAAAACTATAGCTTCATCTTCAAACTTTAGAAAGAGACTGAGTCCTAATTACAGACAAAAAAGTCACATGAGAAAAATGTCCCAACTTTTTCAATGATACACAGCCAGCCAATGTGGAAATTTAAGACTGCTAAATCTGAATTCATTAAGACACAATGGGAGAGATTTAATAAAATATCACAAGCAGTCTATGAATAACATTGAATCCCAAGAACTCTGTAGGAAAATGATAGCTCCAGGAAGAACAGCCTTGGAAAGCCATGCCTCCAGCTTTTCCAGATTTGACTGAGAAAGACTTTCCCGGGAGAGGAAACAACCATTTGACTGCTAGTAATTTTCTGGCTAATGTCCAGCTGAAAATATGAAGGTTGTTGCTGAAGTATGGGGAGCGGCAGGGGATAAGGAGAGAAAGAAGAAATGGGAGCAGATGAGGTAACCAAGCTTGATGTGCAGATAAACAATGCTCATAATCTTTCTGCAACATGATTCATTAGCAGAGCCAGCCACACAACCTAGCTGTGCCTTAGTTTCCCCAACTGAGAAAATTCGGTAACAATATGGTCCACCCTCTCCACCCTTTGGGACTGATGTACAGATCCAATTAAGTTACATGTATATAAAATACATCTCACATCCTATTGAGAGTATATAATAAAACAATTTAATGGAAGGCAATTGAAATGTCTCCATAGGCTACTTTCTGAGCCCCGATGGACAGCCTGGAAAGCAGTTCTAATTCATCCCGGGGCTCAGAGAAAACGGTGGCAAAGGATTCAGACATGTTGCAAGTGTTCCCAGTACTCTGTGGTGTGAGAATGTACGAAACAGTGAAAATGACTACACATTTTCCTGTGATAAACTGAGTTACATTTGCTAACAATGCCTGGGGATTTTTGATGCGAAAGCATATGCTAGTGTTACAGCACCTGGGAAATATATTTTTGACATGAATATTGAAGATCATCTTTTGAGTACTTGTATTTAGATACTAAAATTCTTTTCAGGTAATTTCTAGCTAATAACTTAAAAATAGAGGTAATTTCTTATCTCGTTCTAGATGTTTCTTTATTTTGGGGCCTCTTAGGTAGATTATTCTAATGTTATGGGGGTCATTTGATCCATAGCCAGGCTGTGAAATGCCCAATATCCATTTTCTCCCATTTCCCTGCCCTCCCTGTTCCCACAGGCTATCTATGCAAGCTTACTCTGAACAAAATCACATTATGTAAAAACAGAATATACTTTAAACACTGAAAATACTGACACCGTGTTCAAACTTTAGCTAGACCCACATGGAGCAACCCTGTCTGTTAACAGCAAAACTTATCACAGTCAACAACATTGTCATCAACTTGACCATTAATTATCTCTCAAATTCTACATACTTATGTGAGACCCCAAAGCAAGTGTCTTGCTATTAACAACAAAACTTCACATTCTTCATGGAACTAGACTTTTGCCAAAAAAAACTCCTGATAATTTGAGATTAAATATTAATACCTAATTTTTAATTATATGAGATTCATAAATGAGAAAATTTCTAACTTAGTCTCAATGAAATTTACAGCCTGTCCACACTGTGTGGTGGTGCATAGCATCCACATGAAGTCTGTTTGATTTTCTCATGTTCATGAAATAGTGGATAACTTTTCCCCATCATTTAAAAATGCTTCCTAGAATAAACCCCACTCTGAGGGTCACTGATGAAAATGTAGAAGACAGGAAGACATCTATGAAAGAGTGGGGGCAGTTCTTAATCAGAAGTTTGTATAAAGAATGAAACACACTTTTCTATATTTCAAGTCTGTGACTGGACAAACGCCCACAAAAAGAACACACAGAAAATTTGTTAGTGAATACGCCAGCTAAAAATGAATTTCTCAATAATTTTAACCCCATATTTATTGAAGCAATAGGACATTTAAATTTTACAGTGACCTATTACTGTTTTGTGAGTCAAAGTCTAGGTGCTAGATCTGATTGCAGATTGAAGAGTTTGTGAGATATTGGAAGGACTCTTCATGAAATTGAAGATGTTGAGACTGTGATTAGGACAGATCTAATAATAATCAGGACAACTATTTTTTAGAATTTCAAAGACTACTGCCTGAAATTTTCCTTGGCACATAATATCCAATGATTGCCAGTGATGAAAGTCAATGGGATTAAAATTGATTCCATAAAATAGAGTCACTACATTTGTGTCATAACAATATGATAAATTTGTAATTTAAGTAGCAATTAGTTTACCATCCCCCAGCAGGGTGTTTGTAGCATTTAGAATTCTCTTAAGTCTCAACCTGAAAGTCTTGTTACTTTGACCTTGTCAGTGGCAACTGAATGAAATGACAGATGAAAATAAACTGATCTACAGAGGACTTATTCAGAATGGCAGGCATCGCTGATTTAAATGAGCTTTGAAGTTCACTGACACAACGAAGCTTTCCTCCCTCAGTTTAGTAAAGCGATGCTCTTTTCTGAAAAAGAAGCCCTGACTACTGTAACAAACAGGAGAAAGTATGCCGCCATCTCTGAAAAAGTCTTATTGTTTAGTCCTTGTCTCAAATGCCTCAGAGAGAGACTGTAGCCATGTTAACCATCAGGCAACTGTGACGTAGATATAGTAATGTTGTCATGAATACTCCTTGGGAAAGTAGAGAAATTAAGCACTCCCGTCATAAATATACATTATGGAAATTCAGACAGCTTTTAACATTTGTTAAATTTCAAATCATACATAGTTCTTTATTACTATGAAATAATCTTTCATTACTGCTATTGTTTTGTCTGAGATAGGATTGATGGAAAGAAATAAAATACAGACAACACACCATTTTAGACAAAGAAGAAAATATAGTAATATTTTTCAAGAGTGACTTCTTCTGACATGTATCTCTTTAGTACAATTATAGCACTGTGATGCACTGAGATAGATGTGAAATTACTAATCTAGGTATTTCAGAGACTGTATTTGATTTTTCTCTTATCCTATATATCTTAAACACTTAAAACCTGACAGAATTTCTGTTGGCAAAGTCAGTGTGACAATGATAACGTCTAAAAGATCATTTTAAGTTGCAAGCAAGGCAAGAATATGTTAAGGGCAAAACTGAACAAGGAAACAACTGAAGCACTGGAAGCTGACCTTTTAAAGCAAATGTTTGTGGTACTGTAGAGAAAACATGTTGTTTTTTAAAAAGTGATTAAAATTATGCTATAGTATTTTAAATTGTCCTCAAGAAAACTTTGCTTTGATGCTGGCTAGGTCTTATTTCTGTTTATTACTTTTCACACAGAAGTATGTTTCCTCTAAATGTCTAGTGAGATGCACTAGTTAACACAAAGTGAATATGCTGTAGTTCTTTCTTTGAAACCCTGCAGTCAGCCCTTTGCATCTAACTTTCCAATAGTTAAAAAAAGATTCCCACACACTTCATTTTCCCTAAAGAGTAGCGCGAGACTTCCAATCCTTTGCTTGAACACATGAAATATTAAGAGCCAATTTTCAGCAGCACCTCTGTCACTTCCATTATCATTCTACATGGCCAGAGGTGATAATGGACTCTGCAAATTGCAGTCTCTCTCTGTCCCAGACCACTGAGAGCTTCACCGGGGGACAGTTCCACACAAAGGGTGGCCCAGATGTATGTTAATAGCACTGTGCTGCGAGCCTCAGACACTACAACACACAATAATGTGATGTGTTAACCCAGAGGACAGACAAAATGAGCAGAAAACAATTTTTTTAGGAATTCGGTAAAACAAACAACAACCCATTCTTCCCCATGAATCAAATATGTAGCATTTTCAGCAAAGAACCCTGAAAAAGTACAGTAATAATATGTGCTCCCTAATGCTTCACCTACAGGAATCACCTCTGCAAACCAGTAGAGCAAGACCACTCATGCTGCTGAAATTTAAAGTATTATGGACAAGGCTGTTATTTCCAATTACTTTTCTGATACAGACTACACAGATCTGCCAACATGTATGGAATTATCTTCAAATGTGAAATGTTAAAAAAAAAAGGAGTCTGGATAAAGGAAAACACTTTTATTATCCATTGCTGAAATGATGCCCACCAGTCTCTGCTAGAAGCAAACTGTACTCTAGGAAACAGGTGGATTAATGCTGGGCTTTCAAATGATCAGTTACCTGCATCCCATGCAAAGTGATCACACTTTAGGAAAAATAGAAGAAGAAGGAAGGAATTTGGCATGAAGATGCCTCTTCTATGGGCATACGTTAAATTGTCCCTCTCTAACGTGTAGAAGGAAAGCATATTGAGAAAGAAAAGAAGCCCAACAAAATCCGATTTCAACACCTAGGGAATTAACATTCGTTTATGCATTAGACAGTAATACAGATATTACATAATCAGTGCTTAATGTGCTACTAAAGTTAAATGTTGGGTAAGACAAAGAAAGAACTACTTAAATCTTATAAACATATTTTGGTCCAAATGTATAACTTTCAAAGTAATTTCAAGAAGGCCCAAAGTTGGGGGAGAAGAAATGAGATGGAAATTTTTAAAAATGAAAAACAAAAGGATAGCAGTAAAATCATTTCTCCATTGATTACTTTAGGATTAAAGTACTATCCATTGATTGAGGAGAGGACAGGGCAGGCAAGGTTGGTGCAGAGACAGGAGAAGGTGGAGGTGAGAATGGTCAGTATGCATTTTAATTCTATATAAAACTGTCTAAGAACATATTTAATTAATCGATAAAGATATTATCAACAAAGTCTTCTAGTTTTTCTTTCCATTTCCTTCAGGAGACATTAAGCTCCCAAACACAGGCACAGTGCTAACAATTGGGCTAAGAGCAAGAACACCCACCAGTAATTAGTCTTGAAAGGCTGACACATGGGAAACAGATCCATTTAGTAAAGAGGAATCCTTGTTCTGTGGAAGATGTCCAAAGGCTGCTTTTGATGACGATTGTCAAGTTTCCAGTGGTTATTTTTAGGATTTTGTAGCCTTTTCCTCTTTCTTTTCCCAGAAACACTGGATATTAAATGAATGCATAGTAAGATTATTTAATTTATATGTTTACAATTAAAACATTTGAAATATAAACTAAGAAAATCTATAGAGACAGTCATGGGAGAGGAAGAGGGAGAGATGGCAGTGGTCACATTATTTCTGATTCAGGAGATTTTTATTGGGTGATGAGACAGATTTGAAACAGGGAGAGCTGGTGTCTGTGCATTACTGCTGAGGTACCAAGGAATTGGCCATGCACTCTGCACTTATTTTTAAACGGTCAACTGTAAAAAACAATTAAAAAAAATGGTCAACTGTATATAAACTCTACCTCAATAAAAAAGTGAGATGCTTTCTATTCTGTGCAAGTTTCAAATGCTATTTCTGACAATATTATAGATATTTAGAGAGTCAGTCGCCTCTCTGTTTCTGTCTTAACATCTACATGCAGAAAATGGTGTGAGTCTATCTGAGGGGAAAAAAGTCATATAGAAACTTTGATATAATTGGGTAGACAGTACAAGGTTAATGTTTCTCAGATGCTTATTTTTTAAGTGCACAAGACTATACAGTAACATAACAGGAGGTTCTATGTGACAGAACATGCCACATTCTCAAAAACTTTATTTTCCATGAATTTTTAATGATGCAAGTAATTTTTCAAGGTCACTGAACGAGCAATCAGTTACTCAGACATTAAATTTGTTCACAGTTTCCTGGCAGCTTTGCAAGAAAACAAGCAAGTGGGATCTGTGGAGGAGGGGAAATAATACCCTGCAGAAGAGGCAAATGCTGTGCACCATGTAATTAGCTGAAGGCAGAGGCTGAATCACTCTTCAACCTGCCAGGCTGAAGAGCATTCTTCACCAGGTGTTCTAGAAGGTATGAGACATTACAGTTACTCATTTTATGGCTGCAACTGAGGTTAATGCCATATTTTAAAAACTGGTGATGCCTATAAAACTCATTTTTAGTGATACGACCCTCTCACTATCCATATATCTGCTGAACACTTCTAATTTTACAGTTAACTATGAGAAAGTCATTCAGATATATTTATTGACAGCACTTGCATGCTTTCACTTTATTTGTTGGATAAGAACTTAGAGTAAGTGTAAAAAACTAAAACTTCTTTTACATCCTAGATGATGTGGTCCAGAGTGAGTTTTGATGCCTGTAAGAAACCTGATGCTTAAGGAATTAAAAGTGCTGGGGGTAATGGTAGCTGTTAAGGTTTGTTCTTGGATTGAAGACTTGATAACTTGAAAAGCAGAGAGAACATAAAGGAAATTATAGCTGTATTATTTAAGCATTACAATATGCATGCTGAAATCATATACCATGATGGCTTTTTATCATGAAAAGAGATTTCTGGAGTAACAGCGATTCTACAGATTTCTGCTAATCCGTGCACAGTATCTTGGGAATTAATGGTTTGGACTCATTTATATTTAGAGAGGGTGTTAAAATGTAGAACGAGGCAGATCCATGTACACTAAAAATGACCATGAAATAAACTCCTTGAAGAAATTAGATCCTAAAGATTCGAGGTGGGAAATTTGGAAATGATCATTAGTATGTCCATAATTCAAGCTCAGGTAAGAGACGTCCAAGTCAAAGAACTGCAGCAAGGGTCTCTTGAAGATAAATCCTGAATTAAGCTTTAGAGAAACCAAGGTGACCTTGATGGCAGTGGGAGGAATCACATTGGAAATTGCTCAAATAAAAAAAAAACTTACTGACTTTAAATAAAAAATAAGAAATATGCACTTGTCAATATTTGCAGCCTAGAATGAGATATTCCTTAGAACTCTAAAATAATGAGAAATTCTATTTCTCTGTTAAAGTTTAACTATCAGAAGCATAATAGAGTCAGAAAGCAGTATGAAAAATGTATACATTCACAAAAATAGTGTCTATATCCCCAGAGAAGGCAGAGGACTGCTGAAAATTTATGGAATGACACCAAAAGGGGAATCACAGAGGTCCAGCTTAACCTTCAAATATTGTTCAGGAGAGAATGAACTTTGAACAACAGACTTTAAGATGACTTTCCCCCTAGCAAAGTTATGTTTAATCCAGAGACAGATGCAAATAGTTCTACTGTTCCCTTTACACAGGCACAAACATTTTTGCTACATTTGGTGTCCATCTCTGAGGGCCAAATTCATTAAACATGATTTATCAATTACTCTGATTCATGTACACATCCATGGACATGTGCCTAAAGAGAGAAATTACTTTTCTCCTTGCAGATCTTAATAATCTTATTTTAGAGATATTAACCCTCACGGCAGATTAACAACTTGGCATTGTGTATGAATTCATTGAGACCTGACAATTATTTTAAGTTGGCAGTTTTGGGGACTGGAGATATAGTTCGGCAGTTTAGAGCACTTGCTATTCTTCCAGAGGACCTGGGCTTGGTTCCCAGCACCCAAATGGAGGCTAACAACCATCCATAACTCCGGTTTCTGTGGACCCAAGGCCTTCTTCTGGCCTCTGCAGGCATTGCATGACAAGGGTACACCTACATACATGCAGGCAAAACATTCATACATATAAAAAATAAGGTATTTTAAATTGGTAGTTTTGTTTGACACATTAGTATACCCATGTAATAAGATGGAATCCACCAGTGTCTGAAACCACAGGCTGACATCAAGCTAGATGGGAGTTGATCAGTTTAAGGAAAGGACTGATCGCCAGATAGGTAGTCTCTAGGGACTTGGCCCAGATGAGAGATACAGTCTTTTATATTGCTGAATGGCTGCTTGTAAAGGTAGCCCCCTATCTTACTTGTGCTGTGGCATAATGTTTGTGACCATAATAGTAAAATAAAGCAAGGGGGTAATATAATTTCACATGTAAAACTCTAGATATGAGGAAAGTATACAAGTTGAATAGTAAGAAACTCCCATGAGGATGGAGGGCTTGATGAAATAATTTAAAACCATAGCAGTGATAAAACATTGATTTGCTTTGGCCAATTAAACTGTCATTTCCTCACATTTTTACTGACTGTCCTTCAAAGTTTATTCAGGTTTGGATGCAAGAGATTCAGTTGCTTCTTATGTTCAATATTAACCTTTTAGACTTGATTTTCAGGTTACAGCCATTGCCTGATTTAAAAAAGAAAATTGGAGCTAGAGATGTAGCTCATTAGTTAAGAGCACTGGCTGGTCCTGCAGAGATCCCAGGTTCAATTCCCAACACTCACATGGCAGCTAACAGCCTTCTGCAACTCCAGTTTCCAGGGGATCCAACACTGTTTTCTAACCTCTACAGATACTGCACACATGGGTACACTTACCTACATACATTCAGGTAAAACACTCATACACATTAAAATAAAAATAAATAAATCAAAAGAAAAAGAAAAAAGAATATTCCTAGAGCCCAAGACCTACAGGAAATTACAAATACAATTATGAAGGAAATTACAAATGCCCAGAGAATTATCCAAAATTTGGATATTGCAAATGTCAGATACATAGAAATTATATATCTATATGCAAAGGTGAATGCTTAAAAAACCCCTCTAATTACATAATATGACACAATGTGTAAAACATACTCATCGAGACTTAACCAAATACTATCAAAAGCTTTTGTTACATATGCAGATATAGAGATTTTAAAAAATATTTTACTTATTATTTTTTCATTCGGGGTATATGAGCATATTGCTTGCATGAATGTAAGTGGACCTGTGTTGTGTAATACCTGAGGAGGTCAGAAGAAGCCATCAGAACCCCTGGGACTGGAGGTAGGGATGACTGTTAACCACCATGTGGGTGCTGGGAATCAAACCTGGGTTCTCTGCAAGAGCAGTCAGTTCTCTTAACTGCTGAGCCATCTCTCCAGCCCCCACAGATATAGAGATTTGTTATAAAGTGATAAGCAAATGAGAGCATTATGAGGGCTGTTTTCCCAAGTCCTCGACTATTTCAAAGATATGTCTGACTTTTAATATTATCAGTCACATGAGCAATAGACAGTATTTTCAATGTTCCCAGAAAGATCTATACATTTTAGTTCCTTAATACATATTCATAAATGCATTATAAATCAACTGATATGATATTAATGATCAAATTAAAAGCTAATCAGAAATTTCTACCACTGCCTTTATCTTTTGTTTATATACATATTTATAAGCTATCTCGTATTACACTGGTCAATGACACTTTTTGAGTTCATTGAATTGAGAAGCATTAGGGACACATCTATTTTTTATTATTTCTTTTTCTGAGAGCTGCTATGTATACTGCTTATAAATAAATATTTCTGTGGAAAGTAGAAAAGGGAGTTATGTTTTATACAGAGTACCTACATGAGGCTTTATAAAGTGTGTTTCTTAGCCAGGTGTAGTGGTGCATGCCTTTAATACCAGCAATTGGAAGGGAGAGGCAGGATCTCTGTGAGTTTGATGCTGGCCTGATCTCCACAGTGAGTTCCAGGCCAGTAATGGCTACATAGTGAGACCCTGTCTCAAAAAATAAAAGTGTGTTTCTTTACAAACACACATATGAATGAGGCCATTTTCTATGTGTTCTCTGTCTACCCACCAAGTTTGCTTTCAAAGGAATACGGCAATAACATCAAATGTCCTTATCACCTGTCACTTTAATTTATATGAGAAAGTCATAAGAGTTTGTTTGTAAGTCCACACAAGATACCAGCACACAGCAGACAGGATTCTGTCTCATCCCATGTTTCCTACTGTCTTCCTTCAGTGCTGTGGCTATTTCAACATAGTATTAGGATCAAATTGATGTTTCTAACAATTTACATCTGTGTCTTCAGTCATAGATTTTAAAATGGGGAGAATGAGAGCCAGAGCTGAAAGGTAGAGATGGTAAAGAGATAGAGATTGGCTCTTTCTACTTTTTGTTGTTAATGTTTTAAGTTAGCACACAAAATATTTTCATTGTGACACTTTCATTCATATACGTTATTATACTTTGTTCATGTTTATTCCTCCATTCTTTTCTTGACCCTCCTCCTCCCTTCTCATGTCCCTCTCCAAATAGTGGCCTTCTGCTGTCTTTTAAAAAGTTTTATAAAAATATTTTATTTATTATTTTTATTTATGTGTATGAGTGTATTGCCTGCATGTGTGTAAGTGCACCCATGCCCATGGAGCTCAGAAGAGGGCGTCAGGTGCCCTGGAAGACAGCATAGAGCCAGGGTCTTCCTTCTTAAAAAAGATTTCTGATTTTTTCAATTACTAAGACAGAAGGGATTGGTCTTGGCAAAGACCTGAGCCTCAATGGAGATGGTTCACAGTCGGCTCCTGATTTCCACCACAGGAGAATTAACATTGGCTTTCAAGGCCCCTCCTAAGGTTCCATCATATTATTAATCTGAGAAATGGGAATCATTTTCATTGAAGTGCTCAGTCCACCCTCATAAGTGAGTCCAAAAGTTCCTATGATAAATTTGGTTTCCTCATAAGGAATAGAAGTGAAAAAAGAAATAGTACAAATCAGCATATACTGCATATTAAATCTGACATTTCAGATGTTTGTAGGTGCCTGTGTGTGTATGTTTATGTGTGTACACGTGGTACATTCATGAGTGTACATGCTTGAGGGCCTGGGGAGGCTGGAGGTTGCATCTTGGCTGTCTTTCTCTATCACTCTCTACTTTACTTTGTGAGAGGCGATCTCTCATGAACCTGGGGCTTGCCAAACTGTTTGAATGGCTGGGCAGTGAATCTTGCAAATCCTTCTGTGGCCCAGGCCTCCACAACACTGGGATTATATAAATGCACCACCACAGTAGCCGTTTATGTGGGTGCTGGAGATGCAAGCTCATTCCTCCCATCTGTGCTTCAAGCTCAAGGTTCCATTTCTGCTCAACAAAGGTATGGTCTATGTGAATATAAGTGTGTGCACATTTCCCCCCTCCTTAGTTTATTGTTACATTTCTCCAATGTGGTTTACAAGGAGATTAGATTCCAAGACACACATTAATAACCCAAGGTCAGAATTTCCTTAGGGGTTATGGAGATTCAAATATTCCAAAATGGAATGTGTTCCTGGGAAGAGCAGACCTGGCCCCTTTCACTATTACATGGTATTTCTGTGATGGAGAGAAGATTAGGAATCCCTGAGATATAAAAAAGTCTAAAGGTTGCATAGTAGATGTGTCGCTTAATGCTGAGCACCTCACAGTCACTTATTCTCTGCATCTGACCAGTTATAGAGCTTTGTAACAGTCTCAATCTGCTGCAAAACAAAGCTTTTTGCTGAATGATGAGAGGTATACTCTATACCTATAAATTTAGGATGTGTACTTAGAATAAGGTAAGAAATTACATTGGTCTAGAGAAGGGAGGAAGCAGGTGTTTCTCTAGGGCCTATGAGTATCTTTGCTTAGGGGCAAAAATAGCACAATGGGTCAGAGTTGAACCAACTCTAAACTTTTTTTCAGGCTCCTATTTCTTTCCCATGTTATACATAATAAAATATTCCAGGAATCAAAGTCCTTTCATAATGCAGTGGATTGCCTTGTTCCTCTATGCTCTAAAAACTGAGTTTGTTTAGTACCTAAAGATTAAAATCAATATATATCAAACTGTACAAAGTCATTCAGAAGATTGAGGTTGTGTTGTTCCAGTGATCAGTGTATTAAGTTTCTAAAGCCCATGAAGCTGTCAGACTACAATGGCTCCAGACCTGACATTGTCTACTTTGGTTCAATAATGATTACACACATATAATTGACTGAGAATATATCAGGCCCATAAGTCACACTGTAAGAGGACAAACTGCAATAAATGTATACAAATAGGCTGTAATTACAAGCCAGTTCAATAAAATAGATCTGACAAACTTTCTTATAACTTATAAATATTCTAACAACCTTGTGAATGACTCTGACCCCAGTTTTACTGAAGGTAATACAGTTAGAAGCAGAGCAGCTAGTGTGGCTGAGTTTCTTCAAAAGTGAATATGGCTCTTTGCTGCTCTCCTGGCTGACCATGTGATCCCAGAAGGGCCTGAAAGAATTCTGCTAAGAGACTACAATCATGGAACAGCAGCAATAAATTATGGTATAATTATATTCGAATTAAGTATTTTTCACATTCAAATTTGAACCATTTATTATCTACTCATGGACTAGGCACAGGCATGAAATATAATTCTTACAAGGTTAAGGACCTACCAATTATTGTAAATGGTAACAGATGTTTTCCTTAATAGTAAGTCAAAATACGCCAGAACAGGTCCTTAATCCAGATTCCATTTGTTCTTTTTTTAAAGCTTATTTTTCTTTGTATCAAATATAAAGCTTCATTTTTAAAAAAATATGAATACTAACAAGTGACCAGAGAGCCTCCTATTAAAACAATTTTAGAACTGGAGAGATGGCTCAGGGATAAAGAGTGTGTACTGCTCTTGCAGAGGACCTAAGTTTTGTTTCCAGAATCCATGTTGAATGGCTCACAGTTGCTCTTAACTCCAGCTCCAGGAGATCGATGCCCACTTTTGGACTCCATGGGCACCTGTATTCACTTGTACATATAAATACACAGGCACATACATATATACATAATTAAAATATGAAAAAATAAATCTAAAGATTTCTGTCAGTAATTATGAAACCTGTCCATAGCAGTATGGCAATGTGTTCCACAATCCTAGCACTTAGGGAGGGGGCTGAGACTGGAGGGCCACACATTTGAGGCCAGCCCAAGCTACAGGGAGAATTTGACTCAAATAAACAAGTCTGTTCATGAATGGGATGTTCATATATATGTTATGGAAATTAACTTTTGGGGTGCTTTTCATGTTATTTTATTATCATTTTATCTTTTCAAAAGTTTTATCTATTTATATACATAAGTTCATAAATAGTAATTTTAATAATCACTTTAATAAGTTTTTCTCCAAAAAACCTTAAAGAGCAATGTTCTTTTCTCCATTTTCATTTAATTTAATGTTGATTATTCACAGAGTTTACATCTATAACATCTCTTTTGCCTAGCAATGTAATGTATGCATATAATATCCATATTGACAGGTCTGCTCACAACTGATGAGAGAGGATTACACAAGGTGTACATGAGGGAGAAATCATCTCTGAGCCATGTGACAATTATACTTACCATAGATGCAAACAGAAGGTGATTATTATTTACAAAAACCACAAGTAACATAACATTTTTTACATATTAGTTTAAAATATTTTCTGGTACTTTGTGTACTGTATGTTCTAAAAATCCACCCTTTATCATGACAGAACAAATTGATTAGCTTCCAGTCTTAAATTACAATATTGACAACCATTCTGTTAACTGAGGTCCTCAAAAGACATCAACAGGTCATCTGTTCAATTTTTGAGAAAAATTTGAAAGGAAGAATTCTTGATGCAACAAATACCTTTCCCCTAAGAGAATTATAATTCACTTAGTGACTGAATGATTCTACGCATAAATCTAACATGCAATGCGGCCCCTTTCCAGCATGATGCAGAAGGCAGGAGTGAGCTGAACAGAAGTCAAAGGAGAAAAAAACTAGAGAAAAGTCATATTCCTCTGTACCTAAAGCAATCTGCTACAGGTGATTACATATAAACAGACAAATACTGCCCCTACTAAATTACAAAGTAATGTTGGTTTGTCCAAACTAAACTTGTAATCTAAATGAGAAAATCAGATAGTTCTGTTAATCTACAAGCCAATTTAAATTTGCTTTGAAAACATTATCTCAAACTAATAAGTGAAATAAATAGCTAAAAATGATGCACTTTATTTTCCATTCAGGTACATTGCTTTCTGTCACATTACCCTTAATCACTTAATATAAATAAAACAAAATCAATGATAACAACCCCGAGTCTGCAGTTTGGTGAGTCCACTGTCAGGGTGCTGGTAAAGAGCCAAAATGTGTCTTTCAGTCTCTTGCCTTACCAGGTACCTCCCACACAGGGAGATTTCAATCAGAGTTGACACATGGTTTCTGGAGAGGGTTTCAGTCCTGCTAGTAAAGTCAGATTGTATCACAGTCAACCAAAGACAGCCTTTCAAATGCAGAAATTTCACCAAATAAGAGGAAACATTTCTTTTCTTTTTCTTTTTAAAACAAATTTCTTGTTATCTTGTGGTTTTGTGATTGCCAGTTGGAACCATTTGTTGACTTTTAATCTGTTTACTGAATCCCACAGCAGCTTGATAAAGCTTTGAGGTTTTGAGCTGATAATAGAGAGAAAATTATATGCTGAAATACTATAAAATATAACCACATTTGAAAATAACCATTGTTGCATTTTAGCTGTTATTGCATCTAGAAATTATTTCATCAATTCTCACCCACTCTCCCTTCTCTCAAGGTAAATGCCTCTGTTTGACATATGTTTGTGTGTGTGTGTGTGTGTGTGTGTGTGTGTGTGTGTGCAAGTTATACCCAAGGGACACATAGTAAATATGTGGTTATAAATGTACACAGCAAACCAAAATAGAAAGAAACATTCAGGCTAGGCAAAAGACAATGGCCCGATTTACATTTTGGGTTTATTGATAAATTCCAGAAATATTTATTGCGTGGTAAACATGTTCCAGATACTATATTAAGTTTTAAGGATAAGATCATACAAGATCCATTCCCTGCTCAGAAAGGCTCTTATCAGTCTAAAAGCATTCCAATGAAGAATATGGTCAAGGCAACCCTGACTATAAAATTGAACTCTCTAGGAGTGACTCGTAGTTCAAGGGTAAGTTCTTGTAAAGAGAGCAGACAGGAGGTAATTCAGTCTTACGGGAAAGGAAGAGAAAGCTTTCTGAGTTTAATGAGTGAGAGTTAACCTCTGTGGTGTTTCAGTCCTTTCCTTAAAGAAGCAAAAACCATAGCCTTCATTAGCATAGATCCTGGGTTTATGTGGGAAATTTAAAACAATTTATGCAGATGAATTTCTCCGAATGTATTCCAATAATTAATGGATGGCCCTATTCTTGCTGATATTCGGGAAAGCATAGTTAAGTGCTGTTTGATTTTCCAGTCTCTTTGATTAAGGTAGACAGTCAAACTACACAGTGCCAAGTCACCACAAACACAGCAGTTAGGGGTCACGACAGGGTGATGGCCTTGTGGCTGCTCTGCTAGTCTTCAAAACTTTGAAGGTGACAGTGTCTTTGATCTATCTGCCTTTTAAACAAGGGAAACTGGAAATATCACAGACGATCATTTGACCTGTTCCTGGTGGGGAGAGCAGTCCTCTGTTGCTCCCTACAAACATGCTGGGATCTCCCCGACTGGCTAAACCCTGTGCTTTCATGTTAGAGAAAAACCAGGCTTCCAGCCACCTAGAGAGCTAAAGAGAGAGCTGATGAATAAGCCAGGGATTGGAGTAGCAGACAGGACATAGGATCCACCTGCAGCGTTCACAGGGACACCAGAGGCCCCCCGAAAAGGGGAACTGCTAAACTGAACATAAGGACTCCCTTTACCTCAAGGGAGAACAAGGAGGCTCCCTGTAAACTAGGAGAAAGGGTAGTCTACAGGAAGTTGGAGGAGAAAGGACTAAGCTTAAGGAAGGACTCCAGGCCTTCTGATTTAACAAGCCCCACCATGCTATCAGTGGAGACTGTAGGAAGAGGTACAAGGAGATGCAGACAGAACAAACCAGATTTGGGACCAGGACTCTTAAATCCATAAGAAAAAATAGTATGGAGGCAGAGGCAGACCTCTGTGAGATGGAGGCCAGCGTGATCTGCATAGTGAGTTCCACGTGAGCTGGTCAAAGAAAACAAAAGTAGAGTCTGAGAGAGAGATGGGAGGTAGAAACCTGGGAGAAGATGGCAAAAACTCTTCCTAGTCAAAAATATGAGCAGCCTGCACCACTGACATGAGTGGCTTAGGAGACAAAAGGGAGGAAGCACAATAATTATGCAAATGATGGTGTGCCATGATTCTCAGAGTCCTGTAAAGCTCAAAGCATCATAAATATGGACATAGGCCTTCAGGAACAGTTACACCTACTCAGTCATCCGTCATTAACTCATCAGACCTATGGTTTTCTCCTCATCTGTAAACCTCGTCATTGGATCCTTCTTACACAGATGAGTAGGAAGTTTGGCTATGTGTGAACACACTCTGGAGAGGGAAAGGAATGTGCTAATACCACAGTGCTCTCTGTTCTTATGATTTTAATCTCCACAGCTACTTAATTGCTAGAATTCAGCCAAAACAGCACAGCATTTTAATAAAATAATTGACAGTGCTTACTGGGAGCCAGCCTTCTCAGGAAAGGCAAGGTGAACTACAAGAGTAAGCAAGTTTTTGTGTAAGTTGAAAGACAATGATTATGTTGACAACAATATACTGTATTATTGAAAAAAATACCACTGTTTTCCTCATATTACAGAAGTGTTGAACAGAAGGGTAGAGAAACATCTTATTGACCTAATAAAAAATCTATTTAGAAACTACTGTTACTGAACTATGAAACAAGGTTCAGCTAAGAAACCCTGCAGTGGTTAGCTGAAGGAAAAATATTTGAAGAGTAAGTGGGCTTGCTGGGAGCACCTAGAAGACGTATCACTGGCAGAGTGCACAATAATGAATTGGTTCTTACAGAAATAAAATTGTTACCGTTTGCTTTTGTCATTTACGATTGATTCATGTGATGCATCTGGCATTTTAATCTGAGCATTTGAGAGTCATTTCATCTTTCTTTTAGACATGAGAATTAGTCAAAGACAGTTAAAGACGACAAGTATCGAACACAGTATCGTTAAGGAGAATCTGATTAGAGAAGTTTTCAAGCCATAGGAATTGTTATTTGACAGTATCCTGTGTGGGACATGAAAGAACTTTGAAAGCCAGAAAGGGTAAGATAATCTAAAATTGTGCTACGTTAAGTTGTTTAACATATAAACATAATCACGCATGCTTTACATTGTTGACTAGAATGTAATTAGAGTTAGAGTTTATTAATGATAAATGTCATGGACGCATTTCTTAATTTTAAGTGAATGTGCATCGTTTTGTAATTGAAATGATTTATGAGAATTATTTATATGAATTTCTATTATAAATCACTGTCTTATTTTCTTATCATGAACATGAAGAATGTTCATTTTGTTTCCATCTGGATCTTTTAGAGAGTGATCCCAGCTATCATCAGATACATAGAGATTACAAGGTTTATACTGAGTTCAGTACTGTATAACTGTATTAATTCAACTGTGAACCTAAAAATTTACAGCCACTTTTGAAAGAAGTATCCTTGCTCTGGAAATTGTTACTGAATACGTTAAAGCTGTAATGAAATGCTTCTTCTAATCATGTGGTTATTAAATTAAAAAAAGTAAAAAAATAATAATTCCTCAAAGCATAAAAAATTGCTCTTTAATAACTAGTAGATGTGAAAAACATTACAATTGAAATCTACCTGACGACTTTATATCTGTGCTCAGATGCCAAGGATCTCAGAAAGTAACCGACTGTGAGTAGTAATAATCAGATATATAGCGATTAGAAACGCACATGCAAACGTCTTAGTGTCGACTGCATTAAAAATGAGTTTTTCTGTAAAAAAGAAACAAAACTGAAAACAAAATCAGACTTTTTCCTCCAATTTCAGAATAGTTTTCAGAATGGGGTTCAGCACTACATTTCAATTCAGGGCCATACCAGAAAAGTTCAGATGTTCAAATAAGATAGCACAATTGGGTGTTAAATAATGAAAAAGAAAGTCTTTTGGAACTTTTCACAGAGAGCTGGAGAGCTGATCTGGCTGCATGAATGTTCCCAGTGAGGGTGAGAACCGGGTGCCTGCTGTTTGACATCTTCAGGGTATCATAAAAGACTTACAAAGGCATGCAGCTCCAGATGAAAACTGCACGGGTCACTTGCAGGCTATGCTAAGTAAACAATGAAAAATTTAAAACAAACAGCCACCAAGACTTAAGCACACTCAGGAGGAGAAATGACAGAGTTATATTTAAGAGATTTCCTTCTGAATCCATCCCCATCAGGGGGCGTCCTCTTAAGCTTTATTGTGGCCAGTAGCTTCCACCTCTAATGCAGGAACAAGAGATTTAATTGTAAAATCCACCACACTGACACACTCCAGGGGGGAAAGATTCCAGTGTTCTAATGTTATATGAGGAGATTAAACACATGGTCTCTGAAGTTACTCCGCATGGTGTGATTTGAATCATCGTGTTACACTCCAGTGCAGAGTTTACACAATGCTCTATATCTTTGCATGTATTCTTTCTTCTATACATGTGAGGAAAGCCAAATAGTTGCTCAGTATATTCCTTTCTGAAGAGACTTAGACTTCTTTAAGGTAGATCTGCATCATTTTAGGTAACGTGGGATGGGTAAAGATGAATAGAGAATATTCAGTAGTGTATTTTAGACTGCAAAGCAATTTATATTCTAGAAATTAGAAAACCTAATTACGATGAACACACACACACACACACACACACATGCATGCGCGCTATTTCATTTCTAACTTCAGGGCAAGAATTAAAAATAAGCAATCTCCTGCATGATTTCCCTACTTCTATACCTTAATCCCAGTTCTGGGATTGGTTTTCCTATCTTCATGAGTATTTAAGGTTTTTCTTTGCCACATTTTGACTGTAAAAATTCACTACCTCATTTCTTACCTGTATTTTCCAGGGTCCAACCAATTAATCAAATATGAAAGCTAATTCTGATGGAGCAGTATCTTGGCAAAAGTAATAACTGTGTTTTTCAAAGCTGAGTTTTAAACATATCTCTAATTCTGGAAATTTTTGCTCCTCAGAATGGCCAGATATTTTGATATTCTCCAAATACATATAACCATGGATGGCTACCTAAGTGAAATCCCTGAAAATGAGGTTTTGATGAGTTCAGCTTATAGAAAATTCAAATTAATTTATTTAACAAACATCCAGAGTTGACTATGTTATGTCAGATTAAGTCCTAATCTAAAGATACAGCTGTGCAAAAACTAAGTACAAGTCTTGACCTTTATGGAGCCTTAAGTCCAGTGATAATAATAATGTGCAGATGTATAATTACAGACATTTGGATCTATAATTAGGAAAAGATAGGGCATACATAACCTTTAAATTAATATTTAAAATTTAAAGGGACAGACAATTCTGCCCCTTCCTTTTGCCATGATTGGAAGCAAAACAAGAGGAACAAAACTTAAATTTTATTCATTTATTTATTTTAGAAATACTCGCATGTTCAAAACTCAGAAGAAAACATATAGGAGTTGGTTTTCTCCTTCCACCACGTGGCTTCCAGAGATGGAACTCAGGTTGTCAGGCTTCATAGCAAGCACCTTTACCTGCTGAGCCATCTTGCTGGGCTAGTAGTAAAATTTTTAATGTTTAGAAACCTCATCTCAGAGTGTTGAGAAAATTCATTTATCCATTCATCCATCTATCCATTTATTCACTACCAACTACTGTAGTGGTTCTATGCTAGAGTTATACTGTGGAGATTGGGGAGAGTATGATAACAATAATCTGGGGGCTGGAGAGATGGCTCAGAGGTTAACTGCTGTTGCAAAGATCCAGGTTTGATCCCCAGCACCCACATGGTAGCTATAACAACTGTCCATAACTTCAGTTCCAGGGGATCCAATGCCCTCTTCTGACCTCTGCAGGCATTGTATAACACAGGTGCACCTACCTACATGCAGGCATTATACTCACAGACATATAATAAAAATAATAAATAAAATGGACAATAATAATAATCAAGCCTCAGAGTTACCTCTTACTGTTATACATTTAAAGTCATTCACAAAGCTCATGACAGTGACTAGAAACATTTTCTTTCTAAATATCAGTAGCAGTTTCAAGATATTCCCACAAATTATTTAATAATATTTTCTACAACAGGTGGAGCCTCCTTCCACTCCTACTGGGTGTGGCCTGGATCCAGTGGCTTGCTTCTGGTGATTGAAGAGGAAGTGGTTATGTACATTTAGGGAGTGGGTCATAAAAGGCACCAATGCTCCCTGCTTACCCCTTATTATCTATTAGACCACTTTCTCTGTTGACACCAGCTGTTACACTGTGAGGACCCTGAGCCACGATAGGAAACTGAGGCCTCTTGCCAAATTCCAGATGAGCCAAGTTGGAGGAAAAACTAGCCCTCTAGCACTCAGATGACTAGTCTGCTCTGTGTAGGCAGAGGGGAGAATATATAATAGTCCACTTAAGGATATAAACAGACATGGAGAAGAAAGGATGGAACTAAATGAGAAGGGAGATGGGGCAAGCCACGCAACCCCCTTGTAATATACATGCACCTCTCTTTATAAATTGCTATAGAATCATTATTTTGCTGAAACAGTTCCTATAATTAACCAGTTTGCCACAAAGATTCTAAAATAAGAATTGAAGAGTTGCAAAATGATCTGAAAGTGAAATGAGTCCTCTGTCTGAAGAGCACTCCAGGAAAAGTACTGTTTCCAACGAGGGCCTCTGAGGAAGAAGCGGTATTTTAGAGCAGGGTATAAGCAGTGGAAGTGAGTGGAAGAGCACTTTCTTAGCATGCACAGGTCTTGGGTTTGACCCCAGAACTGTCAACAAGGAGAGAAAGAAGAGTGAATGAGTAAATTGGTACAGACCGTTGCACCAACTTAACTCGGATACCCTGGTAAAGAGAATGGGTCTGGCCATGAGTTTATTTCAGTGTCTAGGAAGGAGATGGAGGCATGCTTTCCTGAAGGGATGACCCACTTTGAGTAACTCTAGTGCAGCTGAGGCCAGTGAAGGGCCCGGAAAAATAAATTTCCATAAAGAATAGCAATAAATGATTATTGGACAAAGCAAATGCTCAAAGGAAGGCTACTGCATAAGTTTTTGAGATGAGTCAGATATTTATCAAACTTTATGCTTAACAAACACATAACTACTGTAGAAAAATAAGCAACATTCTGATTTGATAAATATTTTAAGAATGTGATAAAGAACCATTCCCGGGAAATCCAAATTAACCTTATGGTCTGTTTGCTTACATCAGCAGAAAGCACTAATTATTCTTTTTAAATTGCAAGGCTTGCCATAAAAAAGAAGGAGCATGAAATATCTGATCTCTCAACAAGATGGATTAACAGTGTTAAAAAATTTTAAGCATGGTGAACATCAGGAAATTCATTTTAATTTTTTATCCTTATCAGAGAAATAAAATCCAATGATGGAAACTATTACCCAAGTTAAAAGAATCTTCACTTAGGAAATTTGGAAATATCCCTTCTGAAACTTTTAAAATTTAAATATAGGAAAATTGGCTGAAACTTAAACTTCTTATTCCTGGGGGAGGGGTGGAAATGGTAAGCAGGTAGTAAGCAAGTAGGAAAAAAAAAGATTTTCCTTGGAAGTGTTGATTTTACTTTGAAATTGGATGAATAAATATATGAATAAATTATACTATAAATATAGTAATGGCATGTGTGCGTAAGATTTCATGGATATTATACTTCATGTAAACACACCAATACAGAATGAGAACACTCAGAATGATTATTAGAAATTGTAGAGCACTTTAATGAAGATACTCCTTGATAAAAGGAATATACACATAAGAGGAAATTAGCCACTGGGCATGGTATGTCAGAGGCAGGTGAGAAAGCTTGCTTGAAAACTTGCAGCCTATATGAGCACCTGCCCTCCAACGACAGCACTCTGCTAGTCCTTGACTTAAGGCATTGCCTGTCACCTTGACCCTCAATTTCATTTAATGCCTTGACACCTTACTGAAAGAGTAGATTTATTTCCCCTTCACATTTTTCTATTTTTGCCAATACTTCTTTTCATGCATGGGTATTTAGCCATGTTTTATTTTAATGCCTCTAGTTGAGCCCTTGTTAATTTTCTTTATAGATTATAAGAGCCCATTATGTGAAAACAAACACCTTGCATTGTCAAACCATTTTTACATCGGGGCTCCAAAGATGGCTTAGCAAGTAAAAGTGCTTGCTACAAGTCTGATAACAGAGTTTGATCCTTGGAACTCAGGGTGGAAATAGACTCCTGAAAGTTGTTATTTGACCTATACACACTCATTATGGTTTGCACATGCCCATATACCTGCAAACACTTGCGTGCATGCACACACACACACACACACACACACACACACATAAAAAATAAAATTTAAAAACCTATTTTACTTTATACATAGTTCAGTCAAAATAAAGTCTGATCTTTCTTTTTTTTTTTTTTTTCAAATAACCTTTAAAAGGTACACTGGGACCAAGTGGCTTAGAGATATTCCAGGCCTCAAGTGCTGATGTTGCATCTGAAAAGAGGTCTATCTCTGCAGAAAGTAAGAATCACATTCTGAGCATATTTTCTTTGTTCTGCAAGAATAAGGCACACCTTGCTATTGACAAAGTTACTCAAAATTCGTAAAGCTCTTGTAAGTGAAAAATATAGTCATACATTAAGTTTGCTAAAGGAAAAAAAAATGCAATTTATTAACAAAAACAAAACTGAAAATTTGTTGTAGATAAAATTTGGTGGTTTTCCTGCAATAATTTTAGAGGTACTGTTAAAGACAGAAAAATAAGTTTTCCGTTTTCCATTATTTTAACCAATCTACATAAATGTAAATTTAATTCTAGGAAAGAGTATTTCCATTTCACATTTCATCAAGAATTTGACATTTTTAATTTCTAATTAAAGTTAGCAATATATTTTTTAAAAATATTTTATTATTTTTGTTTTATGTGTATGCGTGTATTGCCTGCATGCGTGTGAGTGCACTCATGTCATGCAATGCTGTGGAGGTCAGAAGAGGGCTTTGGATTCCCCTGGAACTGGAGTTAAGGATGGCTCATAGCTGCCATGTGGGTGCTGGGAATCAAACCTGGGTCCTCTGCAAGAGCAGTCAGTGCTCTTAACCACTGAGCCATCTCTCCAGCCCCTAACAATATATTCTTATATAAAATAGATTCCATTGTATTCAGTGCATTTAAGTTTTTTGCTTTATTTTGGTTTTTTGGGATTTGTTTGTTTTTTGGGGGGGTTTCTGTTGTCATTTTGTCAGGAATCCTCATGTCTGGGGATGATGAGGAATAGAGAAGGCTGCTCACTTTTCAACTACGTAACTTCTGAAACACCAACGAAGTACAAAGCTGTGCTTTTTTTTTTTTAGATAGTAGTTCTGTCATTATTCTCCACACATTTAAATATTATACATCACTAAAGCGAGCACATAAAGACCAAAGAATGCAAATCCAAAATGAACGGTTCATTTTATCCTTCACAGCATCATTTCCTGCAGCCTGTTCCCTGTGTGGAGGAGCCCCATGGTACAAATATAAATCCACCTTTCAATCATTTGTGTGGGTTAATGACACTGAGTAATAGCACATTAGTGAAGTGCCATTCCAGACACCAGCCAGGCATGCCAAACAGATCATCTGACAATCGTTTCAGATTCATTTTCCACGAACAGAAACACTGTTCAGGTTTATTAACTGGCAAATCTGCATAAGGCAGAGCACAGAGCACAGAGCCTCCATTAAAAGTAGCAAACTATCTCATTAATGTAATTTACAAGGATATTTGGCCTATTCTATTGTTGTAAAATCTAAAAAAAGAAATATGTTCCTGTTCAACAAAGCTGTCATTTATTTACAGCAAATTTTTATCATGCCCCTTATGCGTCTGAAAATAAAAGGACTATAAATTGGCTAATAATGAAAGTGTTACTCAAATCTCTTATATTTTGTTGCCAATGATACAGTCTTTGGGTTTAACGCCTAATGTGTTCCTCACAATCGCCTCTGAAGAGTAGAGCCACCAAATGGTAGCTCATGGGGATGCCCCGATTTTCAATTTTTTTGTCTGGTCACAAGTTGCTACATATTTCTCCTTGAAACATGGGATTAGGGACGACTGTGCAAATTGATTTTAATAAAAGCATACTTAAAATTTCTGCCCTATTTCAATCCAAAGTAATCTGATATACTGTTTTGTTTATATATTTATGAATGGAAAGATGAGGTTCTCATGGCATAGTTTACCAATGCATTCCCTTTAGTCTCCTGAAATCCTGTTGCTTCTTTATATTTTATGAATAACGTGTTATATCCTTTTCTTTTTTTGTAGAGAAACTTCTCTGCATTTATCTTCAGATTTTTCCAGGAGAGAACATTTTACTAGAACTTATGTCTTTCACAATGGCTTAATTTTATTTCATAATTTTTTTCTTTTTATTGGTACATTGAGGTGACTTTTTCTTATTACTCCTTTTCAAGAAAGCTAACATATGGGAGACTCCTATCAGAAATAACCACATACATTTGTCAAGTGCTGTGATCTCTGCTGAATTTACTCAAGACTCCAGCCATTGTGACATTCCAAGTTTAATCATTTGCACTGAAATCTTTTAAACTGGGGAGGCAGTAACTGTAAAGGACTTAATTATGAAAGAGGTCAGCAGGGGCTCAGAATAACACAATTTCTGAAGGGAAGTGTTTGTTAAGGTAATAGTTCCCATGTGAGGATCAGTCTCTTTTCAAGGCTCTTTTCAAAGTCTTACCCTCATGAGCTACAACACAGGCATTTTCAACTTTGCTAGGCCACAATCACAGAGTGAATCTTTCTTCAGATTTCTCTTTCTCTTTTCTTTGTGATGAAGTGGTAATACAGAATCAAATTTTTGGAGGGGGGGGGATCTTTTTAAGACAGGGTCTTCCTGTAGCCCCAGCTGGCTTGAAATTCACTATATAGACCAGGCTGGCCTTGAACTCACAGAGATCCGCCTGCCTCTGCCTCTGCCTCCCAAGTGCTGGGATTAAAGACATGTGCTACCACACCCAGCTAGAAACAATTTTTTTGTTTATGTCATCTTCAGTGGTGAATGATTTCTTTAGTAGTTCAATACTTGAATATTCAGGAGCCATTAGTGTTGCTATTTTGATTAAAAAACCTTTGCTTCTTTTACTTTATTGATTTGCCTTTTGAGATTGCCCTACTGACAGTTAAGGTAGAATCAAACTGGGCTTCAAACTGATACAGAGATATATTATGTAAACAGATCTTTTCATTTTTAGCCATGTCAAACATCCAAGATTTGTCATACAGGGAGTCACAATCTAGTGTTAAATACAAAAGTGTCTGCATATCCTTGGCTAAGTGATGATATGAAGTTCTGGGGAACCCATGAACATTCACATGATTAAAGAGAAGATGTAGGATCTTAGCAAGTTATTCCCTGACTCACTTTCATATTAGTTTTGCCATTCACAATGCCGAGGTAATCGTATCAGGAAATTAAAGTTTGCTGAGAAACCAATGCCTTGAAAATACAACTGCAGGGGGCTGGAGGGATGGCTCAAGCTCCCAGCACCCACATGGGAGCTAGCAACCATCTGTAACTCCAGTTCCAGGGGATCTGACATCTTCTGACTTCTGCCTACATTGCACGACATGGGTGCGCACATACATGCAAGCAATACACTCATACACATAAAATAATAAAAAAAATAATAAATAAAATACAACTGCAGATGGTCAGAAAGAAATGTGATTGGAAAAAGCTAGTATGCCAACTTGTAAGAAGCTGAGGGGAACTTAGCAAGGACTACCTCTGTGTCCTGTATGTTCAAACATACCTATATGCTAGATTTTAGAGAAGGTATTTCTTACAGAGGCCTCAGGGAGTGCTTCATAGGAAAGTCTGGAAATTCTTTTATGTCCTACTCCAGTGTGGCTGGAAGAAAAAAACTCATTTCTTCTGCTTTCTGAAATGCCACAGTATCAAACTTTGGGAATTTCAGGAAGCCCTGAATTCTATTAATGTCTGTTGACACAAATTCTTAAAAGTAAAATTGAACTAAAAGAATAATGTTGGGAAAAGGTTAATTGCACCTCTGTTGGTTGTTAACAAACTTGACTGCGGTGCTTATAAAAAGTACCAGCTGGGCATGGTGACAGTTGCCTTTAATCCTAGCACTCAGGAGACAGAGGCAGGCATATCTTTGTGACATCAAGGCCAGTCTGGTCTACATATTGAGTATCAGGCCAGCTGGGGCTACAGGAGACCCTGTTCTA